>NC_088797.1:66428619-66738985 GCF_011386835.1 Chrysemys picta bellii | reverse complement strand
TCGTGAATGAACTGTTTGGGGGCCAATTTTTAATGTTCGAATGTGAACTAAAATTAAACTATTTTCTTGAAAATCCTCAAAAATGTTAAATTTTTCTTATCAATTATGTGCTGAATATGTGGGTAGATATATTGTGTTTTGCATATAAAACAAAAGCTTCCTCTTCAAATGCAAAATAGAACACTGTCTTAACTATCATATCACAGCAGTTCACTATAACTGTAATAATAATAATAATTAGGTACAATAATCAATAATATAGCTTAATTGCAATTGAATTTTAAGTGTAGTTTACATACAAGATTGTAATGAGTTTAAGTATATGGAAAGCTTGAAGAGTCTTATGTTAATCCATTTTGAAAATCATTCAGGACAAAAGAGATCCACTTTTAAATTATTAACTCTATCTGATTAACAGATTTACTGGTAACTTCTCAGAAAATTCATTCACAAAGAGTATGTGTAGTAGTTTTGTCAACAATACTGCTTATTCTTCATACATAAAAAGATTGCATTTTTGGTTTAAGTGGAAGTCTTAACTTTAACTAGGGTGTTGTGACCAATACCTCCATAATGCATTATATGTCCCCAGGCCTTAAAAAAAATATATATGCAGAATTTTCAAGTTTAGATGCATATTTTCCCATTTAAATTTGGAATAGGCCTAGCTCATACATATTTTCTTTATTGTTTGGCATACGACTCTCAAGCTTTGAAAGGAATCTTCCCTGGAAGTTGAGCCTCATTTCCAATAAAATACATTTTCATTCTTACTATGTTTTTGAATTGCACAGGAATCTTAAGCGACTGTTAAAATGATTCAGGATTGCATTTAATGTTTACTCTAGAAGCTCTTTGACAAACATTTTAATTTTATTTCTCTCCTGTAAACCCATAAAACAGCATGATCTAAAAATTCCTTACAAATATATTAATAAAAATTTAAATATGCATGTGTTATTTATACAGTTTTCAGTTAATTACATAGCAATATTGTCTTTTATACACCTTAATTAGATTAATTATTGATTAGTACACTTTCCATTGATATTTCATTAACACGCAATAACTGTCTCATTATATCTGGATGAAGTTTTAAATTAATTAAAGTGTGTCTGCAAGTGAAAAGTTATGGAAACAAATGCAGCAGAACATCACACTAAATACAAACTTTGCAACAGTAAGCATGTTAATTACAGCAGAGAAGAAAAATTAGACTACCTATTTTGAGAGTTTAATGTAATTAAATATAACAAAGACACTGTACAATCTTTTCCATAGGATTACAATTTTATTATTAATAGCAGTACGTTCATCTATCATGGTATGCTTAGAGAGATTATGGAATATTATAGCTCTCCATGAAGATTATGTTCTTTGTTTATTTCACACAGAATCTTTTATATTTTAAACAGCATCATAGATTTCTAAGTATGTGATTACAACTGTTTATTTTCATGCTGATGAGCTACGAGCTGTTTCAATAGGATGATGCTGTAATTTTCACATGATCTGGCAAATAATTCACAGTACTTTTTATGTTGTCATTAACTGTCACATTTCTTGAGTTAAATATGAGTGCTGTCACTTGAAAGTCAGAAAGCTTCTCCTAAATTTCTCAATTTCATTAGCAATTGATTCAAATCATTTCCAGAAAATAGTCTGAATTGACACATGAATTGTAGTGGTTCCACAGCTTGGTGTTTAATTAATCAAGCTATCAGGCTCACAATAAACTATTTATCAATCTTATAATGAAGCAGGAAATCTTAGGAAGTCCTCTTTTTCTCTTCTTTTTTTAAACTAAGTTGAGGAAAAAGTTAAAAAGTAGATAGGATGGGGTGGTGGTGAGGGGGGCAACCAAATTGCTCCCAATCAGCAAAATTGCACCATCAGTAGCAATAATCTTTATGCAGACTTGAAGCAATGATAGAACCCTTTGACAAAATGGACTGTGCAATGTACTGTCAGCCTAAAATACAAGTACAAATTTATTTAAATGACAGAAAATCATGTCAGTTTGTAGTGTGGAAGGTACATACAGTACAATGGGTACAGCTTATTCACTAAAATGTGTGCTGGTTATGTATCCTTCATATTGTCACGTTTGATTCAAGAGTTAAAAAAAACCACAAATATCCTTCTGTTTTCCTTGCTGGAAAAGATATTTGGGAAAATGTAGTTATGTTTAAGCACATGAATATCATAAACACAAGGTAAAATACATTCAGAGTAGTTTAGTTCTTTTTTTGTTTGCTTTAATGAAGAAATCACTACAGAATTTCCCCATTTGAATTCTATCAGCTTCTCTTTTCTTGGGAGAATAAGAGAATGACATACTAGACCATCAATCTTCCTTGTTTCTTAGATACTGTATTTTTAAATGGATGGAGATTCCTCCCTTCAAAAGCTGAACTTTAAAATAATGTCTTAAAGAGATTGCTCCTGACAAGGTGTTTTAAGAGCCTGTCTGATTGATTTGGCCCTTTTTCTATCTCCCCAAAATTAGGCAAGAATATATGGCTATAATTTCAGGGCCATGGGGCCGGATTTTGATCCCAATTACATTGGTTTTAGATTGATACAACTGTCTCCATGAGAGTTTTTCTGATTTACACAGGGGTAAGTGAAAGCAAAATCATGCCTCAGAAGTGTAATCTGATATCGACATGTCAACTGCTACTAAATAGAAAATAAGCTCTAGTTAAAAGCCCCGAATGTGTCTACTTCTCCATTTTCTGAGTCAAATCATTGCTGTAGAATAACACTTATCCTGCAGTCCCATTTAGTGTTGCCTGTTTCAGGATTTCCAGATCAAGTTTCTAAAGTCATCTACAAGATTAACCTTGACTAAACACAAAAGCCAGCAAGCAAGTGACAAGATGGTGATAAGCATATGATATATGATATGATATAAGAATAAGCATATGATATTAACGAATTGTGTATTTTGAAATGCCATTTTAAACACTAAGATTTATTCTGAGTGTTAGCCTTATGACTTAATATAAAAAACAGTGTTCAAATATATTAGACTACCATATCCACCCAACGCATGTTTAAACCATATTAATTTTAGGCTCAACAATCAGTTACTTTTTTTTCTTAATGCTGAAAGTTGCCTGCCAACTATAAATTTAACCTCCCATTAGTGACAAAAGAAAAAAGAATATATAAGTCCCAACCGATTAGATTTCCACTTGTGCAATTTATAATTATATTACACTCGGAAGCAAGTCATAGCTCTAACCTAGGAGCTACTATTTCTATGGATTGAAACAAGGGCAACTGTGTATTGCTGTGTATCACAGTGAAGTAGCTATACAGCCCTTGTTTTCATAACGGAACAGTAAAGCTGGAAACAACAGATGGCAGAGACTCAATCCCGCAAACGCTTACACTTGGGAGTAGATTTATTCACAAATTATAAAGACTACTCACATACTTAAAGTTAAGCATGTGTCAGTCAACATGAGTGTGCTATTTTGTATGTAGAGATCACCAACTCAACAAGTTCATGAGTTCTCTCATTTTTAAATTTCCCAGCAAATACTAGAAAGTTATATTCAGTTGCAATTAATTATTCTGGCAAGCAATTCTCAGCAAGTACTAGGTTCCCTATTCAAAAAGTCTAATAGAATTTATAGCCATAGGTCCCTGGCTAATTTTTTTTTATATAATTAATATGGTCAATGGTCTGCATCAGACAGATATTTATTATCTTCAGAATCCAACAGCCACACACTTACCTCAACATTACTGATATGTGAGATCATGCACCAAACTATTAATTTACTGGGATGAACATACAAAATACATATCCGGGTTGGAAGTTTATTAACAGTAGTATAAATATTTACATTACAATAGCACCCAAAGGCCTAGGGCCCCCTTTCTGCTGGGTGTTGTGGAAACACAGAAAAGATAACACTGCTCTACAGCCGAAATGCTTCTGAAATAAATGTAGTCAAACTTTACTAATTCTGGGTCACTGAGAACGAAAATGAAAACTAGAGCCAATCAACAATTTTAAAGATATGCTATTGGGTCAGTATATACAACCCTTGACTTGGGAATGGTGGAGGATAAGTGAGTTATAAAGGGAAGGGATCTCAATTTAAACCAGAAATAACTAAAATACATCTTTGACTGGATTTATGAATAAATCCATGACTGGGTTTGGACAGTACTTGCTTTTTAGGCAAAACAATGAAGGATGCAATCTGAAGTATTGCGTCATACATGATATGAATTGCATCATGTTATTCCTAGAAGTCATGGATGATGCAATCATAACGAAGCTTACATCACTCTGCTGCACAAATTGCCCTATATCAGCTCTAGAAATCATACAGTGTCATGCTCTCTTATTTGTCAGTGTTTGATTTTGCAAAGGGACACATTTCTGTTTAGCCAAAGTGAGCAGAGATGCCTCGTACTTGTGTGAACAGTGCAGATAACTGGTGAAGTGACTTTTGCATCACAAAAGCGCAGTATAACCACTATGGTTAAGAAAGCCTATCACCTTTATTTTGGCTGCAAAATTGGAGATCAGGACAAGAGGTGGGCCCCACACATATGCTGCAACACTTTTGCAACAAAGCTTCGCCAGTGGTAGAACAGGAAAAGGAAATCTATGCCTTTTGCAGTGCCAATGATTTGGAGAGAGCCAACAGATCATACCAGCAATTGTTACTTCTGCATGGTGCCTCCAGTTGGGAAAGGTGTGTCAAAGAAGAAAAAGTGGACTGTGCATTATCCAAACATTCCATCAGCTATACGCCCAGTACCCCATGGAGAAGGACTGCCGGTTCCTGATGCACCAGAATCATTCTCACTCGAGTCAGATGAGAAAGAGGAAGAGGATGAAACTTCTGGTCCTGAACCATCAATGTCACAGGACCCACATTTTCTCCCATCCTCCTCCTCTGAACCACACCTCATAACACAAGGTGAACTGAATGACCTTGTCAGGGATTTGGAACTACCCAAGAGTAAGGCAGAGCTGTTGGGCTCCAGACTACAGCAGTGGAATCTCCTGGCAGGTGATGTTAGGGTTTCCATGTTCCGTGACCGTCAAAAGGATCTTGTCCCATTCTTCTTCATGGAAGGTGATCTTGTAGCCTGCAACAACATCAATGGTGTGATGGCAGCCCTCAACATCGTTCACGATCCAGATGAGTGGAGACTGTTCATTGATTCATCGAAGATGAGTCTTAAAGCTGTTTTACTGCATAATGGCAATGTTTTGCCATCAATTCCAGTTGGTCATGCAGTCCATATGAAGGAAACCTATGACAACATGAAACAACTTTTGAGGTGCATAAACTATGACCAACATCAGTGGCTGCTTTGTGGCGATTTGAAGGTTGTTGCTCTCTTGCTTGGTCTGCAGACTGGATACACAAAGTACTGCTGTTTACTCTGCGAATGGGATAGTCGTGCAAGAGATTCCCACTACATCAAGAAAGATTGGCCACTCCGACAGTCATTGGAGCCTGGGAGGAAAAGTTTTCAGCATCCACCACTTGTTGACTCAAGGAAGATTTTGTTACCACCCTTAAACATCAAGCTGGGTCTGATGAAGAACTTTGTCAAGGCCATTGACAAAACACAAGCAGCTTTCAAGTACCTCCGTGGAAAATTTCCAAGGTTAAGTGAAGCTAAGATAAAGGAAGGTGTCTTTGTTGGTCCTCAGATTCGTGAACTTCTTCGAGATGATGCATTTGACCATGCACTGCGTGGCAAGGAAAAGACGGCATGGAAAGCCTTCCAGTTAGTGGCAATACATTTTCTCGGAAACAACAAGGCAGACAACTACAGGTGGAAAACCTCCTCAAGGCATACAAAAGCCTTGGTTGCAACATGTCACTAAAGATACATTTTTTGCACTCTCATCTAGATTTTTTTCCACCGAACTGTGGAGCAGTGAGCGACAAGCACGGTGAGCGATTTCAGCAGGACATTGCAACAATGGTGAAACGCTATCAGGGAAAATGGAGCCCATCAATGCTTGCAGACTATTGCTGGACAGTGACAAGAGATGCTCCATTTAATGAATACAAGAGACAAGCCAAGAAGCGCTAAGTAGACACTGAATAGGACTAAACTATGTACATAATAGTTTTTTGCCTTTTGTTTCATAATAAATTTTATTTATATAACCCTTTTGCTGATTTTTAAAGTGTTCCATAAACAGGACAGGTGAAATATTATCATGTAAAGCAACCATAAACACATGAAAAGACCTAGGTTTACAATTTATGATTAAAACTCTAATATCTACACAATATACATAGACATAAAATGTAAAAACTTAAATATCTTAGAAACAGTAGCCAATCAGTTGTTTTAATTGTCATATTTGAATTCAGCACATCAAAATACATAATAAATAGCACATTTTATCTCTGAAGCAGACGACTTCCCAAAAATTGTAGACCAGTGATCCTTGCCCTAAAGGGCTCACAATCTATAAAAGGCATGAACAGATGAAGTGTAGGAGATGTGGATACAACAAATACACAAATAAGTATTTTAGTACATTGCTAACTCAGCATAAAATACATTTTAGAAGCAGCATGGGAAACAATATTTTTTTTTTGCAATATGAATATCTGGACTGAAACCACCAGTTTTTACACAGGCCACCAAAGGGCTGTCAGATAGTAATTATTTTCTGTCAATAACCCCTGAGCCAAATTCAAGCTGGTGACCTACAGGGGAAATACTCTATATCCCATTACATATACTCTGATCCATTAACGCCCAATCAAAATTTATTTCTGTATATGACTATGAATCCACAAGTGCATTCCTGGTATGCCAACAGGATTGGATGCACCAGAACCAAAATTAGAAACATAAGAATATATATATATTTTCTATCCACAATAAAAATAAATGTGTGTAAAACAAAACAAGAACTTCAAACTCTCAGAGCAATTAAAGTATCATAATTTTAAAAAGACAGATAATATTAATTATTTGTACTGCAATAGTGTCTATAGGCACAATTGTGTTAGACCCTGAATGAAAACATAGCAAGAGATAGTCCTTATCTCAAAGAGCAGGTAGTCTATGGCTCGACTGTTCAAAAGGAGGATCTTAATGAATTTAGGCACACAAATCCCATTGACTTTCAATGGGAACTGTGTGCCTAACTCCATAGGCTCCATTGAAAATGCTCACCTAAGTAGACAGACAAAGGGTTGGAGGGGATATAGATACAGAAAGGTGAAATGACTTACCCAACGTTAGTGGCACTGCCAATAATAGAACTCGGGTCTTTTGAGTCCCAGTTCATTCTTTGATCTGCTGCGATGGGGTTTGTAAATGTCAAAAGGATTTAGGATCACAAATCCCTTTAATACTTGTGCTCCTAACTTCCTTAGGCACTTTTGAAAACCAGAGTCAAGACAGCACTGCCTGTTTGCTCTTGCAAAGAGTACCACAGGGTTTTTAATTAGCACAAGCAGGTAAAACCTTGGTTTTTCCATCTTAAAATAGACTAACAGAGGTTTTGGAGCATAAGCTTTCGTGGGTGAATACTCACTTTGTCAGATGCATGTAGTGGAAATTTCCAGAGGCAGGTATAAATATGCAGACAAGAATCAGTCTAGAGATTACGAGGTTAGTTCAATCAGGGAGGATGAGGCCCTCTTCTAGCAGTTGAGGTGTGAACACCAAGGGAGGAGAAACTGCTTTAGTAGATGGCTAGCCATTCACAGTCTTTGTTTAATCCTGAGCTGATGGTGTCAAATTTGCAAATGAATTAAGCTCAGCAGTTTCTCTTTGAAGTCTGATCCTGAAGTTTTTTTGCTGCAGGATGGCTACCTTTAAATCTGCTATTGTGTGTCCAGGGAGTTTGAAGTGTTCTCCTACAGGGTTTTGTATATTGCCATTCCTAATATCTGACTTGTGTCCATTTATCCTTTTACATAGGGACTGTCCAGTTTGGCCGATGTACATAGCAGAGGGGCATTGCTGGCACATGATGGCGTATATTACATTGGTGGACGTGCAGGTAAATGAACCGGTGATGTTGTGGCTGATCTGGTTATGTCACTGGTGTAGATCTGTGGGGAGAGTTGGCATTGAGGTTTCTTGCATGGATTGGTTCCTGAGTTAGTGTTACTATGGTGCGGTGTGTGGTTGCTGGTGAGAATATGCTTAAGGTTGGCGGGTTGTCTGTGATCGAGGACTGGCCTGCCTTCCAAGGCCTGTGAAAACGAGGGATTGTTGTCCGCGATGGGTTGTAGATCACTGATGATGCATTGGAGAGGTTTTAGCTGAGGACTGTAGGTGATGGCCAGTGGAGTTCTGTTGGTGTCTTTCTTGTGCTTGTCTTGCAGCAGGAGGCTTCTGGGTACACTTCAGGCTCTGTTGATTTGTTTCAATATTTCCTCGTGCGGGTAGCGTAGTTTTGAGAATGCTTAGTGAAGATCTTGTAGGTGTTGGTCTCTGTCTGAGGGGTTGGAGCAAATGTGGTTGTATCTCAGCGCTTGGCTGTAGACGATGGATCGTGTGGTGTGTCCGGGATGGAAGCTGGAGACATGAAGGTAGGCATAGCAGTCAGTGGGTTTTGGTATAGGGTGGTGTTAACGTGACCATCACTTCTTTGTACCGTGGTGTCTTGGAAGTGGACCTCCTGTGTAGATTGGTCCAGGCTTCCAAAATTTTTTAGAGTGTCTATTTTAGATCTTCTTCACCATAAGTGCCGACTTTCTCTCTACCCAGGGAGTGCTCACCCACCCCATCTGCCCCAGGCTCTGCCCCCACTCCACCTCGCCTCTCCCCCCCCCCCTGCTCCGTTCCAAGCCCAGCCCCACCCCTTCCCCAAGGCCCCACCCCCACTCCGTCTCTGCCGGTGGGTGCTATGTTCCTCATGTAGCTTTCATCCAAGTATTGAGCATGCCCAGTCATGCTTAGTTAATGCAAGATGCTCAGATCTCAGTCAGAGAAGCAACCCTACAATCTCCAAGAGTGTGAAGAAATAGATTCGGGAACGTACAGCTATAAGTTACAGTAAATCATGTTTTAAGTCACATATTAGATATGAAAAATTTTCAAACAAATAAAAGCAGTATTAATTCACAGAACTGAAAATGTTTCAAGTAGTTACAGATTGCGGGTTCAGCTATCAAAAATGAAGTGCCACTGCCTACAAGATAGTAGTTGGCAAAAAATACTCCTTGCAAAAAATAAAGTAAATTAAAACACCATTTAATTGGACCATATGCATTATCCATTAGGCTTGGTTTTGTGATTATTTTGGCATTCATTAGGTGTGGGAAAGGGCAGTAGGTTTTGTTGGTTCAAAAAACAGTCAGATAATATACATCATGTCAGTAAAAAAAATTAAAAAACAACCAAACCATTGTTCAAATTTTTGCACTAAATTTAAGTGGTTAGGACTGTTCAAAATTCTCACAAGTGACCTGTGTATTTTTGATTTAAAAAAAAAAAAAAAAAAAAAAAAAAGGAAACACCACCACCACGCACTGTATTACAGACATGCCCAGGCACACCCAGGTAGGTATATTACCCCGTATCAGAACATCATCTCAATATTTCACCAAAGCAGGTCAAGTGTGGTCTCTGCTGAAAGCTAAAAACTAACAGATTGTCATGGTTATTGTGAGATGTTTGTACAGGAAACAATTTTAGACTTATGTAACATGTAGGATATTATGTTCCAGATCTGTTGGGAGTGAAATCTAGCACCTAGAGGGTGAGTCTGAGATCAGTGAATATGAGAACAATGGATTCTTGTGGACTGAGCCAGTTTGTGATTATAGTCTGGTGCAGGTGATGGCTTCAGCATTTACAAAGAGAAAAGAACCCCAATAAAAGTCTCTGAATAGTGAACCCCTGGGTTGAAAGATAATCTATTTGAGAAGACGACGACAAGGAGACATCCATTACAAAGGAGTGACTCTGTCAGTAGAGGTTGTCTCAGGAATGGAGGATCCCAGTTTTCCAGACTGGAGAAGTGCTGTTTAGAATGGATTTGGGTGAAAATACCTTATTAGACAGGAAAGTAACTCAATAAGTATAGGCTATAGTTTGCATCTTACATTTTTCTTTTACTTTGTGTTTCCAAATCTTTTTACTTGCCTTTATTTTGAATCTCTATCTCAAGCTCTGTTAAATAAACTTTAATTTGGTTTTACTACCAATATGTCTGAGTGGCTTATGCTAAGGAAAATATATGAACTGAAGTGAAACTGGTGAATTAGGGTGCACTGTTTCCACAGAGGAACTTGAGTCCAGAACTATGCCATCCCAGCGTTAGCACAGATTAGACTCTTCAGGGCTGATCTACTATACATTGGATAGCCAGGCCCCACAAGAGGTATGATGGATCATAAGTCCACCAATGGCAAGTAGCCAAGATGGTCCGCGATTTAATCCCATGCCCTGAACTTCCGACTGCTAAAAGGGCCTGGGCCTGGATGACAGCAGATGGATCACTCAACAAAATTGTCCTGTTCTGTTCACTCCCTCTGAAACATCTAGCACCGTCCATTTTAGAAGACAGGATACTAGGCTAGATGGACCATTCATTTGACCCAGTACTGCCATTCTTCTGGGGCCAGGATCTGACCATCAGTACATTGGCACTTTCCTATACTGGAGGCTTCTAAGAGAGCAGCATAGCAGCCAACTCTGTCTGCTAGATGCCAGCTGGAGACTTCCCATTGCCAGCTGGGGAGGATCTGGAGGCTTTCCAACTTCCAGAGTAATGCGAAGGGGCCAGAATACAGAAAAAGATAACATTTCAGGGCCAGTTTCTAACTCCATGTGTATTTGTTTAGAAAATGGCATCTTCTTCAGTTTCCTAGACTGTTCTTTAACATGGGCCCATAGCCCAGCAGGTACTCACCATTCAAAACTACAATAATTTATGAATTCCAGCTAAATCAGGGGGTGCACGTTTAAATCAACCAAGAATAAAGAGCTGGGCTGGCTGAAGGGTACATGAGTAGGGTGACCAGATAGCAACAGTGAAAAAATGGGACAGGGGGCATAATAGGCGCCTATATAAGAAAAAGTCCCAAAAAACGGGACTGTCCCTTTAAAAACGGGACATCTGGTCACCCTATGCATGAGGCCCTAGAGATTTAGAAGTCCCTACATGTTATAACAAAACAGTCTGCTGTTTGACTGGATATTTTATTAAATAATTGTCTGAGGCTGAGGCCTCCTACAGCTTGCAGATATCACACTCTCGGGCAAAGAGAATGATTTTTCTTCTTGATTAAAATATACTGTTTGACAGTCTTACACAAGTTGGCCTTGAATATGTTTATGGATAAAATTGCGTCTATAATGGATATGTGATCCATTTGGGAAAATGTAAGATTTATACACATTGGTGTGGTTTATGCACAGAGGTTTAGACAAACCCACAACTGCATGCAATGATCAAACATAAGCAAGAACACACCCCAAATTGTGATAGAGTGAACAGATCACGGTCTAGATGACAGCTTGGATTTACAGAGAAGTATTAATAACTAGCTAATCTTTTTGTGCATTCATACAACTCCCTCCCCTCTCTACACACACACACACACACACACACTTTAGATCAGGGATGGTAATCGTCCTAACTGTATTAAAGTCTATTGGTTAAATAATGAGCTCTGCAAAAGGGTGTACATCAGATCTGGCATTTGTAGTTGCCTGTTTTTGCCAAAGAGTCCAAGAAGACCTCTGCACTCAAAAGAAATGTAATAAAAATGACTGCTCATATTTCTTGTCTGTCTGCATTAATTCTTGCTCGTATAATGAAATACAGAAACACGTGTTTAAAGCAGGGGGGATAGGAGGTATGATTTGGAGTCAGATTGTGCACAAAGAGTTATGAGATACACATTCTCATCAGCGATGTAAACCAGTGCTAGCTCTATTTACTGCTGGTGTCAGCACTATCAATAAATAACATTTTCAGTGACAAGAAGAGGGGAAGCGTGAGCACAATGCAATGAACAGCAAGCAGCAATATCAACAATGATTCTTTCCCTTTGCCTGCAGATGGACACACCATTCAGTGTGTGGTGCAGAGAAAATCTGGAGGCTGCCAATGAGCTGTGTGCCCCATCAAGATATGTGCAATACCAATCACAAAGCACCTAATATGAGAGTATCCGTTCTCTGTCAGCACTTGTTGTGAGTATACATTACAAAAATCAACAAACACATTCTTTCAACATGAGAAAAATACATGTTTCTTAGCCAAATCAGAATGGTACTTCTCATAAAATCTACACCTCAGAAAATTATTAATGGTGTAAGTGCAACCAGAGAGGGACTTGAACTTGATGGAATCCCAAGGAAAATGGCAGGGGGAGTTCTGCCCCTTTACTTTGTCCACAATTCTCTCTTGTTGTATCCATAAGAGCACAGGAGCGGTGAAACTTAATTTCCAGGAAGACACAACAGATGATATGGAAAAGCTGTAGTATGAGACAAATTAATTTAATACCAATAAATTTAAGTGAATAAAAAATAAAGCCAATGGCATTATTCATCATACTATATAGTAAACACTCCATAATCAGAGTAGGGTTTAGTACACTTTGAAAGGTAGATTTGGGCAAGCATGGGTTCAGAAAACACTTATCAGTTAGGCTATTTATCACAGCTATGATAACCACTTGAGAATGCAAAACTGGACTGGAAGGACTGGATTCTGAAATCATTCACACCAATGTAAATCCAGAGCAGCTTCATTGACTTTGATGGAGTTGCATGCATTGCTGTAAATCCAGAGTAAGAGGAAAATCAGGCTTGAAATCTGGCAAAACAATCAAGTTCACTCTGTTCTGGAACAAGTCACAGCAGAGGCTTGACAACCAGAAAGGCTGCTGTACCAAGGGCAAGACATTCAGGCCTCACTTTTAGACAGCTAAGGTTATGATTAGTGTCATTTAAATACATCAGCTTTCTAAGTCATTGGACATTGGAACGGACTGAGACTCCAGGATTCTTCCCAGTGAATAAAAGATACAGAAGTACTAAACAGAATAACAAATGGCAAAATACTAAGGGGAGTGAAGTACCTTGCCAAGCTCCGGGACTGGTACGCGGTCTGGTGCGTCAGCACAAGGTCTATGGACTATGTATGTTACCTAAGCCTTTGAAATAAGACCCACAGGGACTCGTACTGGCCCTCTACATAAGGATATATTTCACTCATCAGTGGGACAAAATACAAAAAGGTACCTAGAGAGTTTAGAAACATGGTGAGAAAACAAAATGAGCCCCATCTTGAAACAATGAAAGCTACTATCTCTGGGGGGCAATGAAACATTAAATGGAAGCCTTCTCTTTCTATTATTATGTAATTATGTTGATTCTCTTGCACCTTGCCAAGACAAAGGGAGACCTAGACACCTTGGTTATCGGATGGATAAAAAAGTTTCCCGCACCACTGTAAAGTATGGCAGGGTTGGTAGAGCCACAGAGCGCTATTTTTCCAGAAAATAACCCTAAAAAGTCTATGGAAACTCTCTTTAGCTAAACAAAATGTTCTGAGTGTACCAGAAATGTTACATTTTCAGTGAAACACACTCAGGAATAATTGCCTGCACACTCATTCTCTAGGAGCCTCAACTAACTGCTAACACGGCTGCTACTCTGAAACCCGTCATTATGCAAGGCACTGCATTTAGCCGTATGGAGTGGAAACCCATCAACTTCATGAAAAAACTCGTACAGATACAGACAGACATCATCTTCCTTTCCAAATGCAAACAGATGGACATCATACCAAAAAGACTAAAGGTAAAAAATCCATTACAATCTACATATCACACAGACTATGCTGAGAGACTGTGTCACACACTCTCAAAAAAGAAACTGCGAAACCACCTGATCAGCATCCTATACAGCAAACAGGGAAAGATTAAGACTGAACTCTCAAAACTGGATACTCTCATAAAAAAAACAACCTTCCACACAAACTTCCTCATGGATAGACTTTACAAAAACTAGACAAGCCATTTACAACACAAACTTTGCCTCTCTACAAAGGAAAAAGGATACTAAACTATCTAAACTGCTACATGCCATAAGGAGCCACAACAGGAGTTCCCTTAACCCACCCAACAATATTGTTAACCTTTCCAGCTATACTCTTAGCCCAGCAGAAGAGTCTGTCCTATCTCAGGGCCTCTCCTTTTGTCCCTCCAGACCCACGAACATGATACAGTTCTGCGGTGACCTAGAATCCTACTTTCGACGTCTCCGACTCAAAGAATATTTCCAACATACCTCTGAACAGCATACTAATCCACAGAATCCCCCCTAACAGCACTACAAAAAAAAGGATTCTGCATGGACTCCTCCAGACGGTCGAAACAACAGACTGGACTTCTATATAGATTGCTTCCATCAACGTGCAAAGGCTGAAATTGTGGAAAAGCAACATCACTTGCCCCATAACCTCAGCCGTGCTGAACACAACACCATCTACAGCCTCAGAAACAACTCTGACATCATAATCAAAAAGGCTGACAAAGGAGGTGCTGTCGTCATCATGAATAAATTGGAATATGACCAAGAGGCTACTAGACAGCTCTCTAACACCACATTCTACAGGCCATTATCCTCTGATCCTACTGAGGATTACCTAAAGAAACTACACTATCTGCTAAAAAAAGCTCCTTGACAAAGCACAGGAACAAATCTGTACAGACACATGCCTAGAACCCCGACCAGGGGTATTCTATTTGCTACCCAAGATCCATAAACCTGGAAATCCTGGATGTCCCATCATCTCAGGCATTGGCACCCTAACATCAGGATTGTCTGGTTATGTGGACTCTCTCCTCAGGCCCTATGCTACCAGCACTCCCAGCTATCTTCGAGACACCACTGACTTCCTGAGGAAACTACAATCCATCGGTGATCTTCCAGAAAACACCATCCTGGCCACTATGGATGTAGAAGCCCTCTACACCAATATTCCACACAAAGATGGACTACAAGCTATCAAGAACAGTATCCCCAATAATGTCACAGCTAACCTGGTGGCTGAACTTTGTGACTTTGTCCTCACCCACAACTATTTCACATTTGGGGACAATATATACCTTCAAGTCAGCGGCACTGCTATGGGTACCCACAGTATGCCAACATTTTTATGGATGACTTAGAACAACGCTTCCTTAGCTCTCGTCCCCTAACACCCCTACTCTACTTGTGCTGCTACACTGATGACATCTTCATCATCTGGACCCATGGAAAAGAAGCCCTTGAGGAATTCCACCAGGATTTCAATAATTTCCATCCCACCATCAACCTCAGCCTAGATCAATCCACACAAGCGGTCCATTTCCTGGACACTACTGTGCTAATAAGCGATGGTCACATAAATACCACCCTATACCGGAAACCTACTGACTGCTATACTTACCTACATGCCTCCAGCTTCCATCCAGGACACACCACACAATCCATTGTCTAAAGCCAAGCTCTAAGATATAACCGCATTTGCTCCAATCTCTCAGACAGAGACAAGCACCTACAAGATCTTTATCAAGCACTCTTAAAAATACAATCCCCACCTGCTGAAGTGAAGAAACAGATTGACAGTGCCAGACGAGTACCCAGAAGTCACCTCCTACAAGACAGGCCCAACAAAGAAAATAACAGAACACCAGAAATAACAGAAGCTGTTACCTTCAGCCCCCAACTAAAACCTCTCCAGCGCATCATCAAAGATCTACAACCTATCCTGAAAGATGATCCCTCACTCTCACAGATCTTGGGAGACAGACCTGTCCTCACTTACAGACAACCCCCCAACCTGAAGCAAATACGCACCAGCAACCAAACATCACTGAACAAAAACACTGACCCAGGAACCTATTCTTGCAACAATGCCTGAAGCCAACTCTGTCCACATATCTATTCAAGTGACATCATCATAGGACCTAATCACATCAGCCATACCATCGGGGCTCGTTCAACTGCACATCTACCAATGTGATATATGCCATCATGTGCCAGCAATGCCCCTCTGCCATGTACATTGGCCAAAGCGGACAGTCTCTATGCAAAAGAATTAATGGACACAAATCTGACATCAGGAATCAAAATACTCAAAAACCAGTGGGAGAACACTTTAACCTGTCTGGTCATTCAATGACAGACCTGCGGGTGGCTATTTTACAACAAAAAAGCTTCAAAAACAGACTCCAACGAGAGACTGCTGAGCTGGAATTGATATGCAAACTAGATACAATCAATTTAGGATTGAATAAGGACTGGGAATGGCTGAGCCATTACAAACATTGAATCTATCTCCCCTTGTAAGTATTCTCACACTTATTATCAAACTGTCTATACTGGGCTATCTTGATTATCAATTCAAAAGTTTTTTTTCTCTTACTTAATTGGCCTCTCAGAGTTGGTAAGACAACTCCCACCTGTTCATGCTCTCTGTATGTGTGTATATATATCTCCTCAATATATGTTCCATTCTATATGCATCCAAAGAAGAGGGCTTAGCCCTAAAAGCTAATAAATTTGTTAGTCTCTAAGGTGCCACAAGTACTCCTGTTCTTTTAACAGATTTATGCTTTTCCAATTGCCTTTAACAGAAATGTTTCATAGAAATTCTTATGTACCATGACTACTAAATGAATTCAAATTAATATAGAATTTTAAAAAAAAATTATTGGAAGAACTGAGCCTTCCTGCACTGTGCAAAGGGATGCCCTCATCTGGAATACTGCATCCAATGTTGTGTCTTAAGTAAAATAGAATGGAAACTGAAAGGATGAACATAAGGGAAATGCAGACAGTTAAAGGCATGATAGGATTATTCATCCTGGAAAAGTTGTACAGTTAGAAGAGACTTGATTGAGGAATTCATAATTATGAAGGGCAAAATAAAAAATGGATCAATCCTTCGATTTGTTAATAGCCTGCCCCCTGATATGGGAACAAGGAAGCATTTCATCAAAGAAAAGGGAAGCGATTTCTGTCCCAATTGAAGATATTTTTTTGTGCAGAGATCATTACATCTCATATATTATAGAACACTGGTGGAAAGAAACCCCAGATTCTATCTAAACTTACAATGCTGCCTCCATTTGGAAATATCATTTCTCTGCACTGGTGGGGTAGGGGGTGCAGAGGTTCTAGACTCCACAAGACAAATAAGTGCTGTCTCAGGGTAGCTAGAACTCCACAGGCTGTTAGATGGGGGTTCAGCTTCTACTGAGCAGCACCCAAAATAAATAGCACCATCACAACCTAGCTCTCCTATAATGCTAGTGGTCTCAGATCCACTGTATCTGTGCTACACCCCAGTTTTTAAACAGTCTCTTGGAGGAACCCTTTAGTGTGCCAGAGCCCCAAGGGGATCCACTCTTCCTTCAGGATAGGCCATGCAGCCTCACTGCCTTCTCAACTGGGTTCCGGCACTTCCATTTCACACCATGAGCTCTGCCCAGTGAGTCCAACTGAGACAGACTCCCGGTAGAAACTTGTTCTCTCCTCAGGGACAAATGCTCCACAGCAAGTATTTGCAGTGACTCCCCACACAGCATTTGCAAAACAGCGTGGGATTTATTAGTCAGCTGAACACAGCATTGGAAGTCCTTATGTTAGCACAGAGACAAAGGCTAGAGCAGAATCCTTTCTGGTCAGCCACAACGCACCAGCCAAGTGGTAGTGAACTCCATTTTCAGGCTGTCTCTCTCTTGCTCTAGGGTGACCAGATGTCTTGATTTTATAGGGACAGTCCCTATTTGGGGGTCTTTTTCTTATATAGGTTCCTATTAACCCCCACCCCGTCCCGATTTTTCATATTTGCTGTCTGGTCACCCTATCTTGCTCAGACGTCCTTCCTTAGTCAGTTCCCGACGAGAGTACTCCAAGCTTCTTCCACAGCCCACACGTATTCCCTAGTGGAAACATCTGTCCTTTGTTCTTGAGCTGGGGGTCTCTGCTCAGCTTCCCTGCTGAGAGGCAGGGAAATCCTCCTCCCTCTGGGTCATTGGTTATTAGGTGTTAATCTCCTGGTGACTAGGTTTTCCATTCACTTCTTGGATTTTCTATTGATATGGGCTGGCCTTGGTCAATCTTTTTAATAACCCATCCAGTACATTCAGCCACCTAGGATATACACATACCTGTCTCTCTTAGTCTTCCCTGAGAGCAAAAAACCTCTCCCCCTCCACTGGGTAGCAACACAAAGCATAGTGGGAATCTGAGGCACACATAGGCTTCATAAAAATATTACAAAGAATTCCGACTTCATCACAAGTAGTAGATCCCCAAGAAGATGGTCAGTATCATTACCGCCATTTTATAAAAGGGGAAACTGAAGCACAGAGAGGTAAAGGGACTTGCCCACAGTCAACCAGCAACCAAGCTGGGAACAGAATCCAGGTCTGCTCAGTCCCAGGTCCACTAGGCGACACTGCCTGCTAGAGGCAGATTTATTGGATAAAGGTGGGAAGGACAGAAGAAATTAGATTTGAGTTGAAATAATGCATGCAACAAATGAGACATAAACGCAAACACATTAAACTACAATGAACTTGATGTATTTACTTTTCCCACAAGAATCTTTTTTCGTGTGTGGAGTCCTCTATATAGTCAACTAATGCACCTGTGTTACCTATATTTATTAAAGTCCTGGCAGCCCTGTGGAGTAAAATGGCTGATGTTTAGAAGCAGAGCAACTGACCCTGTTCTCACTGATTAAAACTATTTGCTCACAAGCTATCAAGAATCCCAATAAACCCAGAAATGGTGGCCTTAAAATAGAATTTCTATGCAGAATCTCAGCTTCAAATGTGCTTCCCCACTTCTGCAGACATCAAACCAACAACCTCTGAACACCTCACTCCTGGATTGTATCTAAAAGATGGCTGCAATGCCAACGGCTAGTGATCATCCTGCAGTCTGGGCTGCATAGAATCACATAGCCAATTGGAGCAGCCAAGGTCAGACATGGTTGGCTTCAGTGTTACTCATGATTGGTCTATATGCTAACAAGAGGAACTTGACTGTGCTGGACCAAGCACACTGTGGCTTCTCTCTCTACTCCTTTAGGCAGAATTCCTTGAACCTAGTCTAGTAGCCCAGACATTCTAACACGATGGGGCATCATCCCTCCTCATTTGACCATATTGGAAGTGGCCCTCTGCTAGTAGAGAGGGAGGACAAATTTAAGAAACACCCTAATCCATTTATTGTTGTTAGTCTTTATCCTGTAGAGATGCTCACATGTCATCTAAAAACAGCAGAAGAATGAGATTATGAGGAAACCAGGTTATATATTTGTCTTAAAATGTGATCTAGGAAAATATGTTGCACACTGGTCAAGTGTGTCTTCGTTCCCATTTAGTGACTGGACAGTGTAAGTGGCTGATGAATCTGCTACTGCTTTTAAGCTGCTGGACCTAGTCCTTTAGTTCAATCAGTAGAAACTTGTGCTTTTTAAATCCAGAAGTCTCAGGTTCAATCCTCTCAGACAACCCAACCAGGGGCACCAGTATAAATAGTTCACTGTTGACCAAGATGAATGTTGAGGCTGAAGTCTAAGGAGGAGTCTCAGTTAACAGAAAGGATAACAGTTCTTTTAATTTTGCAATATTCCCCTCTCTCACGCCCAGGTAAAAGGTCAAATTATGTGGAATGTCTCAGTGCCATACTGAGTTGGCATGGAGTGAAGGCATTATGCTTGTAAGAGGCACAGTAGAAAACGCATATTGTGGCAAGTGCTCCTTGATGTGCAACTATCCTGTGCTAGCTACTGCGCTAGGGATGAAGCCATAGCTTCTGCCCTGCCCTGACACTCCCACATGGTGGAACACACACAGTGACATTTTGGGTTCACCCAGGCCAGTAAGGGGTTTGGTCACCATCTGCCTTGTAACCCTGGGTGTCTTGTGGCTATGTAGCTTTGGTCCAGAACTCTGACCCCAACAGTATGCCAGCAGCCCACAGGCCGCACCTTGGCTTTGCCCAACCTGGTTACTCCTTGCAGGCTGTTTACTCCTTAGCACCCTTCCAGCCCTGAATTCATCCCAAAATCATCTCACTGCAGGGACCAGTCCTCCTCTCTGGACCTTCACAGAGAAACAATTGGGTTCGCTGCCTTTATAGAGCGAGTAAAACATTCCTTACTGAACTTATACAGACTGGCTATTTATAATGAAAGCAAAACAAGTTCATTAACAAAAAACCAGGGATTAAGTGATACCAAGTAAAAGGGATAAAGGCAGAGGTGGTTACGAGCAAATAAAAGTGAAAACACAGATTTAAAACTCTAAAACTTAATCTAGCAAATTACAGTCTTTACTCAAGATGGTTTCTCGCACCCAATCTCCTTTGCAGCCTTTCACTGACCAAGACCCATCACACAGATAAAATCACTTGGTTTTTCTCCCCTAGATCAAGGATAAAGATGGAATCTCTCTCTCTGTTCCTTATATCCCCAAAGGGATGTCTTTGTCTGACAAGTCTGGAAGGCCTCCTGGGGATTCAGTCTCCTGTGTCTCTCTGGGAGGCAGGAGCCACATTAATGCTCTGTCTCTCGAGTTCAACATCAGGATAACCCCTGCTGGTTTAGCTATATGGCTTTGTTTATTGCTAATATGTAAATGAGATAAACCCACATTCCTTTGCCTAGGACAGTCCTGTTTATCGCCTTTACCTAGGCCAGGCTATCGGGTCTTAAACATGTTCTACTAATATCATACAGAGGGAATTCATAACTTCACATATAAGGTTAACACATGCATTTTACAATTATATTACCATAATAACTATTATATTAGCTTTCACATGATACCTAACAAGGCATATTTTGTATAAATATTATTGCAGTAGTGTGTAGGGTGTGAATACAGGGGTACCTAGGATATGCCTCTCTCTCTCACGCGCGTCAGAAATGCTTACCACTAAATTATGGCTGCCTACATTGTAGCAACACTGGGTGAAATGATACTTCCTGCCCATTCCTCTCTTCTCGCTTACCCAGGCAGAGGCATTTTAAATTTAGTCCGTTACTGAAGTCAAAAGCCATTCAGATTATTTATTGTTACAATTTCTAGAAGGATCCAAGTGTATTAGCGGTCTTGGGGTAAACATCACCCTGGAAGGGAAAGGCATTCTTTAAGTCAAACACAGATACATGTGTTTTCTGCATGCTTGTTATGTTTAAAAAATTCAATCAATTTCATTTTTAAAATAAACTTTTCCACATTAGCACAGATTTATCATCAGGTGATCAAACAGTAATCATATTACCTTTTATACACACAAAAATCAACACTATACAATGTAGTTAAATAGGATGGAGTGTAATGGGAGGGTGCGAACGTTGTCTGATTGGGTTGATGGAGGATAATAAATTGTCACAGCACCAGGACAGCATTCAGAGCTAATACTGGCTTCTGATTTTTCAAGGCACATACCACCGTTAATCCTTCACTCTGGGAGTCTCCTCACCTTTGAACCTCTTTCTAAAATGAAAAAAAAATGCCAACAATTAAACCAACCAAGAAAGCAACCTGGGTTTTGTTCAGGTCCTAGATGCCATACACAGCATGTTAGAATACTCAGAACCCCAGGTACCCCTGACCTCACCTACAGCATGAGCCCTGTCAACATATGACTTTAATCTAAACTTCCATGAATTTGTTTAGTCAGAAAAAGGATAAAAGATGGAAACACCTTTTCCAGTTCTAGGATAGAAGAGAGAAAATCTTGTTATGCAAGCCAGATGGCAGGATCTGAGTGTGAAGTCTTTGGAGGAGAATGAAAATATCCACACCTTCACTGGATAAAGGACAGTTTACTGTACACCTCACGGGATCCTGGAAAATAGGGTGACCAGACAGCAAATGTGAAAAATCGGGGTGCGGGTGGAGGGTAATAGGAGCCTATATAAGAAAAAGACCCAAAAATCGGGACATCTGGTCACCCTATCCTGGAATGCAAAACTGAGATTGCAGAAAAGCAGAGAAGGATTAAGTGATGCAAGAGTATTGGGGTCCCAGTCAGTAAGGGGGGTGCCAAACTTCCCTCAATCTGCCAGCAATGCTCTTACTAATGCAGGAATCATGGTACACCCACATCTTGAATACTGCGTACAGATGTGGTCTACTCATCTCAAAAAATATATACTGGCATTAGAAAAAGTTCAGAAAAGGGCAACTAAAATGATTAGGGATTTGGAGTGGGTCCCATATGAGGAGAGATTAAAGAGGCTGGGACTTTTCAGCTCGGAAAAGAGAAGACTAAGGGGGGATATGACAGAGGTATATAAAATCATGAGTGGTGTGGAGAAAGTGAATAAGGAAAAGTTATGTACTTGTTCCCATAATATAAGAACTAGGGGCCACCAAATGAAATTAATGGGCAGCAGGTTTAAAACAAATAAAAGGAAGTTCTTCACACAGCACACAGTCAACCTGTGGAACTCCTTGCCTGAGGAGGTTGTGAAGGCTAGGACTATAACAGGTTTAAAAGAGAACTGGATAAATTCATGGAGGTTAAGTCCATTAATGACTATTATCCAGGATGGGTAAGGAATGGTGTCCCTAGCCTCTGTCTGTTAGGTTCACTCCCTCTGGCCACTGTCAGTAGACAGGATACTAGGCTGGTTGGACCTTTAGTCTGACCCGTATGGCCGTTCTTATGTTCTTAAATAATCAAATTCATGCGCAAATTAATGTCCACATTGCACAACTTGAAGGAGCCTATATTTTAGTGAGTTATCAAAACCAGCAGTGGCACCTGAAAAAGGCAGATCATCAATTGCAGTGATGGCAGATATTAAAGGCATGTGGCAGAGCTCTAAAGGCAGAAAAGGGAGGAAAAGATTTGATTTTCACAGGGCATGCAGTCCCCATCTTTGAACCAAAGGTAAACCACCTAATTCCGAGTAGGTGGATTAAGGCAATAGCTCTGTTTAAATTGTCCTTCACAGATGAGAAAGTGAAAATACTTTGTGAGACAAGATGTGATTCTTTTTCTTTGGAGAACATAAACAACAACAGGGAACAAAGTGACATGGTCTAATCTGGACAAAGTAGAAGAGTATTTGGGCAGCACCGAACAGCAGTGCTCGAATTATGGCAAATGCAGACAAACCTTCAAGTGGAACCATATCTAAAGAACTTGGACTGTCAGATTTATGGTTTCAAAGAATCAACAGATGCAAAGGACCTGTTAGAAGAGACCTATTCCACCTTCCTACCAATACGCGGTTATTCTTCATTGTACAGTTATTGTTTAGTCAAGTCAAGTTTTAAACATCTCAAATTGGGTTTCTACCACTTCTTCTGCAGATTATACACTGCCTAATCAATTTCACCATCAAATAGTATCCATGGGCTGGATTCTCCCCTCTCGTCAGTTTTACAATGGTGCAAACTGTATTGAAGTCAATAGAGTTACTGATGGTTTATAAGAGTGGCAGTGACAGAAGGATCGGGTCCTATGTGTACATGGCATAAGTGCATGCTGCCAAGCAATGCATTGAGTAGAAATCAGACTTTTACAATGGCTGAGAAATGCTGAGTTAAGAACACAATCAATACAAGATCCGACTCATGCCTCAAAAAAAAAAAAAAATTTTTTTTTAAACAAATTGACTTTTTTTTTTTAAACCACACACACACACACACACACACACACACACACACACACACACACACACGGGGGAAAAAAGATATGCAATTCATGCTTGGTTGAGAGAAGTTCACAGCTTGATTATAGAAAGAATCATCTTTCTCATCTTCAAATTCATTCAGATGCAAGGCAGCAGCTGGTTTAGCTGCCGTTTGTCTTGCTTTGCATGCAGTATCAAGTTATCTTTTTGTCAGCCAAGCCTCAAAGTTCACACATTGCACCTAACAGTATCAAATGTTTCACTGGCTTTTTTTGGTATAATTTTTAACTGTAATAGCAACAAGATTATTTGGGGAAGGGAAAATACCATAATAGGATAAGGAAGTTTAAAAGACAAGTTAGTCTGGCTGCTTTTGCCGACCTTGCCACTTCTCCAGCAGATCCACTCTGGACTCCAGGCTGTGAGCTCTTAAAGCTAATTTATCAAGTACCGAGTTCACCAAGGTTGTAGCTAGCTGTCACCATTCAGTGTTACAACCCAATGCTAGTTATGCATGGTCTTACAATTAGGGTAGAAGCCTAGTCCTTGTGGTTTGAAAATAAACTCCTGTATTTCTTATGATAGGATACATGGAAGAGCCCTGACCGTTAAAGAAGTAGAAATACTGCTTCCTAGAGAACCAGTTTGAGTGATTAAGACACAAGCCTTTGATGGAGGGGGAGGATTCTAGAGATTCTAGAGATATTGTACATGGCCTACTCAGATATTCACAGCATCCCAGGGGAGCTCACCTGCTGTATCACCCCTTAAAAGGCTGAGACTGCACTACATTCTACAGCCAGTTTGCTAGCTCCATTGGATGATTCAAAGCATTACCTTCTCCTTACTCACTCTGAACCTTCATGATATCAGGGAGCACTATCTGTAATTTTGCCTGGTCCCTGTGCAGGTTGGGGCAAATCTAAGGCAGAAAGAGAAGATTTCTTTGTTGCATAACAAGGCCCATAATCAGACAAACCCTGTGACTGAAGCTCTTTACCAACAGATCAAACAGTACAAGGCAGTGGCTCTTGCCATTCCTGCCAATGTGCCTCAACATGAACTTCACTGAATCTTTGGGCTGTATTTTGAGACTGCCAGTCAGGATACAAACTGGTGTCAATTATGACTGGAGAAGAGTCGTTTGTGATGGGAACATATAGTATGTACTGACTACATATGGTAAGGACTTGAATGCTACTGAGGTAAATCTCCCATTTGGAACATCAAATTGGCCTATTTACAGATCTCCTGAGCATGCAACCACCTGATTTCCTGCTTTTGGAAAATCACTCCCCTTCTTCTGTAGCTTAAAACTGAGGCTTCTATTCTTAATCTCTTGTCTCAAAAAATTATGCTTTTCCCAGCAGTAAATGGTAGCATAATGGAAAATGTACAGGAAGAGACCCTATTCTGTACCTCAGAATATGTAGAGATGGGTCTGAATCATGAAACAAGAATCCAGATTTCTAACCCCTCAAAATATAGGGCCCAGGATCTCAGATTCAGAGTGGGAGGCTGTCCTGGCCATTAGAGAGTGATTGAGGCTAGCTGTGAAATTTGGATCAGAGCTCAAATTTGGAACCCAAGGTTAACAATTTTAGATCTGATTTTTTTCATTTTAGTTAATCTCTAAATAGATTAATGACTTTTTTTAAATCACCAACACTCTGTTCAGACCATCAGCTTTGCATATTGCATTTATAAATATTGTTCTCAGACAAAAAAAAAAAACCCACAAACCTCCTCACCCTATTGAGATCCTCCAGCCTGGACCACGTGGGATCCAACATATGTTTAACTGACAGAAATCCAAGTAATCCAAACAAAGGCATCACTCTGGATGTTGATAATATAAAATACCTAATAACCCTATTTGATCAGAAAAAAAATTCTTCAATGAATGACTACTTTGCATTTATATAGCATTTCTCACCAGACTTTCAAAAAGATTTACAGACATTAATTAAGCCTCACAATACCCATTTTACACCTTGGTAAAATGAATCACAGCAGTGGCTATACAGGGGTAGATCCAGGGATAGCCTACTAGGTCTTGACTGCTAGTCAAAATTCCATGGAGTTCCCCTAGTTCTAATATCTCCAAAATCCCCTTTCACTAAAAAGTATCACAAAAGAAGTGTGAGCATTAGAGGGATATCCCACAGTGCTTGAGCAAGACAAGGCAAACTTTCTTATAAAGGAAAAACAGACAGAAATGGACATTACAAGGGAAGTAAAGGAACAAGTCTACATATTCCATGCTAGCCTTAAGGGTCTTTTTCAAGAGCATCACTAGAAAAAAAAAGATGATCACATTTCTAATTTGGATGTCATTAGCAGTATTTTGGCCGTGTGCAGTATTTCTCTTGGCTAAATATATTACAGCATCAACATGCGGATGCCATATAGGTATTCTTCAATTATGCTACAGTATCACTTTGAAATATGTTTCAATTTAAAGTGACACAATAATCCTACATTCACTCATTCTTTAATTTGAATCACTGGTAATGCAATATGGAAACAACAGACAACATACTGTCTATTAGCAATTTTACAGTGAATCACTGCTGGAGTCTGTCATCTTAATATTTATTTAACTGAACCCCATATGATCTATTTGAACATAGCACATATTCCTGTCTTTTCCTTTCTGACATCATGTGTATAAAAACAAATTTTGTTCAGTGTATGAAATATGTATACATCTTATGCAAAAAGATGTATAAATGCATGAGGTTAACCCCTAAAGAATTAAACAAATACCACTAATTATGTTTATTTATGCTTACTTATTTTGTGCACACAACCTCAGGGCTGTATTTTTATAAGCATATTAACAGCATGTGGCACAGGAAAAGGAGGTTGTTTGGTTAGGATCATGGTACTGGGAGTCAGGATTCCTGGATTATGTTGTCCTGGTGGCCACATTCACAGTCAGCCATACCCTGGGCTGGACATAAGAAATGAAAGAACTAGCCCCCTATTCTGATCAGACCACTTCCTCTTGGTGGTGGAAAAAAAGAGCTCTTGCTTTTGCAATTCAAGAAGAAACCATCACCACTGTGCTTCGCTAACCAGACTGTCTTGAACCTTCCCAGATTCCAAAACTTGCTTATGGAAAAAACTACTCAATTAGTGAAGTAACACAAGCACTTCCAAATTCCACAGTGCTCTCCTTCCACTCCACCACCCACAAAGATCAGGATGATTCTCCAACAAACAGTGAAAGGAGCAGCAAAGGGACCCTAGACTTCTCTTCCACAGAGGCAGCAAACCTATGCTCTGCAAACATTTTCCAGACCACAAGTCACATCAGAAATATATATTGCCACCTCTTGCCCTAAGAGCACCTTAGTGTCAGAGGGTAAGGGGCTCCCTGGTAGATAGCAGTGAGTCTCAACTGACTTGACCAGTTCACTGCACCCCACACACTGTTGTCATGATATTTTTTTTAAAAGGGGTCTTGTAAAATATCATTGGGAAACTAGTAACTCACTGGTCATTAATATTCTTGTGTGATATATGCATGGTTAACATACAAACAAGGTGTGACTTAAGCCAATGAAAAGTATGTTATATGCAAGGCAAACAAAGCCAGGTGAGTGAGTGGGGGGATGCCCACTTAACCTCGACTGGGCATGGAGACTACACCTTCAGGAAGCCTTCCTGCTTCCTGTGCAGGGTCAATAATCATTGGGAAGATATAAGCGAAGGGGGAGGGGGAAATCCTTCACTTGAGGTGGCAAAGAATCCAAGCACTTTGGACTCTGTGTTGGAACCTGGCTAAAGACTGGCCAGCCACGCTGGAAGAATGTGGTGAGAAAACTACTTGGAGCAGAAGACTGCAGTTTGTTAAGTTAGACTTAAGCTTTAGAATCTTATGTTTACCTCTGTTTATTTGTAACCATTTCTATCCCTATCCCTTCTACTTGGTTTCACTTAACTCTGTTCTGGTGTTAATATACTTGTTTTACTTTTGCTATCAACCAGATCAGTGCTGTGTGTTGACGTGGAAGATGTTAACCCCAATTAAGCTAACAGGCTGCTCGTTCAAGGAGCAGCGAGTTTGCTAAGGTTTTTTTGAGTATTACAGTGAGAGGGATTGAACTTTGCAGAGAAATATTTTTTGGTGGATCTCAGGGCTGGAAGGGTTGTTGAAGCCCCCCTGTGAAGAGTAAATAGGCAGTGGCAGCGATGGTATGCTAACAATGTAAATGACAGTCTTGTTTGTATGCCACCAATATAAAGGGCATGAGCCACATCAACATAGATTTAAGGGATACAGGACTGCAAAGTACGAGTTGACTGAAACCCTTTTACTGGCATGGGTGAAGCCCAAAGCGTCACACCTCCCCTCAACCACAGAGCCTAGCACTTCTCTTATTTCACAGAGAAGATCACCCACATGAGGAATGGCCTCATAGGCTACCAAGAAATAGCTAAAAGTGTGAGATCAGGAACACAACACCATCCCTTCCAACACCTGAGCCCATTTACAAACCTAATAATCATTACACAGTAGCTCTGATTGCTGTCAGGGCTTCCACCTGTTATTCTGATCCCTGCCCTACCTGGGTAGGTGGGGAAAGAGAGGACACTAGTAGCAGAACTGAACACTAGTAACAGAAATTGTCTGCATTTCCTCTGCTAAGGAGAAGCTACCACCCATTGTAAAATATGCAATACTCCAACCACTGCTAAAGAAACCATCCCTTGATGCTAGAGACCTTTCAAAATGTGGCCAAGGGTCAAGCCTCCCTTTCTAAGCATGAGAGAGAGCCTCCAATCCTGCTTTTTCCAAGAACACAGATGTCGTAAGTTAAAATTCCACATTATAGGGGTTCTTGTCAGGATTATTTGCTTCTTGCTACTGGCTCCTTTTGTCTTGGTCACTGGATGGGCAACTCTGTTCTTAGTCTGTGCCTAGAACGATAGTATTAGGAATCTCATTTGGGGAGGAGAGCTCCACCATAGGATCAGCTACTCAAATGCCAGGCTGGAAGAAAAAAAATCTGCTTGATCGATGTAGGCCAATTTACATAGGGCAAAGGGCTTTCCACTTTTTTGTCTTTCATCTACCATCATCTTAAAACTGCAAAGAAATAAGCCATTTGAGGGGAAATAACATGGTATTATTCCTTGACTGATAAGCTTCCAGTGTAATGCACAAAATGTTCCATATACTCATTCTGCCCTTGCAGATATAACATTCACATTTGAGCCCATTTTTCCCCTCCTCTCTTGTTCTCATTGGCTTTCTCCCCCATTTTTGACCATATGTTTCCTGAATTCCTGGCAAGCTTCCTGAGCTGCAGAACAAAATTTAGACTAGAAATGGAGAGCAGCACTTTTTCATTCAAATTAAGGGAAAAATCTGGGCTGCATGAGATATCCAAATGGGCAGAACAGAACCTTAAGCAGGCCTTGGTTCTTTAATTCCTATTGGCCAAGGAGTGCAGAGCTAGCCACAGATTTTGTAAGCCTGATTAATGGGCAGAGATTAGTATTATTGAAGTGGACTGTGCTTCATTGAAATATTCAGTGTCTCATATCAATGTCACACGCCACAGCGTTAATGGGATCGAGATGCAACAATAATAGTTTCCATGACAATGCAGTACATTTAGTCAGCAGCACCTCCCTGGGTAAACAGTAATCCTTCGGAAAAACAAGAAGGTCATTACAGCAGCTTGTCAAATCAATGCAGAGAGTGTCTGAGCCGATTAAGGCATCTTCTCTCAGCTCTGACATGGTGTCAATAGTACTGGGCCACTAGTACTCAGTCAGATGATTGAAGTGAAATGCCCATCAGTCAGGGACTTGAGGTGGACTAATGATTCCCTGTGCTGCCTATTAGAACTACATGACAACTCAATCCTGTTTGCTTTAAAAAAAAAAAAAAAAAAAAAGTGACCTTGTTGCTTTGTTTGAAGCTGAATTAAATTGACAACAGCAGCTAATCTTTACCTAGGGCGATTAGCAGAATTAAAGTACAACAACAAAGGCACACAAGGTTTTATGTTTTATCTTCTTGGTTTGATAATTGCTCGCAGATCTACTAGGGTCTACTCTTTGTAACCAGGCACAATGTAAATATGTATTCCAAGCCAAGTGGCATTTGAAGGGATCTATGCTAATCTCTATGCATCAGGGAACTATTTAAGATAGATAGATAAATATATAAATAAATAAGTGTGCTTAGAGAAAGTCTATTCCAAAAATAAACAATCATCAGAATAGAGAATTTCAGGAATCTTCTAAATGTGCTGTTTAAGTTTGCACCCCCTGCATATTCTAATGTAGATTGTGCGCCCAATTCTGCACCCCGACTCTGCAACTATTTGCATCAGTAGATGCTACTCAGCTTGAGTAAGGAATGCAGACTTGGGTTTGCTCTCACTCTAAATATTGCTGTTAAAATCAATGCAATACACTGTTTAATAGGATGTTTTTTTCCCTGTCATTTTGCAATATATTTCCAGCAATATCACAATATGTAGATTCTTGTTTTATACTGTTATATTTAACCAGGAAAAAGCCTAAACAAAAAACTCAGGATAAAACACACAAGTGCATGAGTACACATGCTTCCCCACCCCCCCCCACCCACTTGAGGCCATTTTAAAGTGATGTGCTTGATCAAAGTCTTCATGTCCACATCATGTTTCTCGGCCGTTTATCAGTTTACATTACTGACCTACTCAATCAAAAGGAAGAGAGAAGTTATAAGGCGGGGGGGGGGGGGGGGGGGAAATCCCAAGCAGAATATTTCTCAGCAATGTGTGTCTTAATGAGAAAAATCTGAGATGCTAGTAAAACTAAAAAGATACCCTTATTTATTCTACTCATTCATATATTACTTAAAAATGTACTTTCATCTGCAAAATTATCAGGAGAACTGAGCAGCATATACACATTTAGAGTTCAAAAGAAGTTATAGAATTGTACTACTGAAGTACAGATATGGACAAAACGGAGATTCAGGATGGAGAAATAAGTAGTGGCCCAAATTCTGCTCTTACTAAGGATCTGATCCAAAGCCCATTAGAATCAACAGGAGTCTTTCAACTGACTTCAGCAAGCTGTACAATCCTAGTGATTTCAATAGGTGCAAATGAGAACATTATATGATCCAATACGTAGAAAACCTGTGCTTATGAAAAGTAGAAATAGCTGGTTACAAGGTTCTTATGCAAAGGCTGTACTAAAAATGCCACTGAGTAGCAAGATGGGTGAGGATCCAGGTCAAAGGCAATTTATGTATACCAAGAAATAATTTATTTTTGATGGGAAGACTAGATGGCTCATGGGATTGATATTGGTTTAGAAAGCCCCTCACCTCTTGGTAACCTACTCAAATCCAGCCCAAGGCAGTAGCAGTTGAAAATCACACCATCTGATTTCTGTTCAATAATGTGGAGAGAGTTGGCCAGTTGGTCTAAGCCCAGGTCCCATCACCATATCAGAGGTTCACTGGAATCCACTGTGGTAGTTTCATGGTAGAGCTCAAGAAATGAACAGAGAGAGAAACTGAACTATTTCCTTTTTCAGGTGCAGAGGGCTGTCCCCCTGGAGTTTGGCAAAGCAGGATGGGGAAGCTTGCAGTGCTGTTACTATGCTAACCACGCTCTATACGTTCTGTGGATAGAAGATTCCATCTCCACATGACAGGTTAGAAGGAAATGGCCCAAAATAGATGTCACTGGTGCTGTTACAAACCTAATAGGAATTTTTCTTGCATCTGTTGCCTATTGAGATCTGTATGACATCACTGACTTCACTCCAACCCAGCACATTTTGCACTTTAAACGGCACTTCTAAAAATATATAATTGAGATATCCCAACAAATCATACTGGCTTCCTTTAACATGTGATCTAAGGCTTTAGGCTCCTGCATTATAAGCTTTAGCTTATAATCAATTGCTTACTCATTCACTCATTGAGGGAGAATAGTAACATACCGATCGCATCTGTAATGTGAGCAAACCTAAAAAAAAAAAAAGTATATAGAATGTTAACCTTCCCTGCCAAACAATCACTGATCTAAACAGTTTAATAAAAGCCTATTGGATGTACTGACAAAGGCAGTGCTAGCCCATTGGGGGCCCTAAGCCCACACAACACATACTAATAATAAATAAGGGGTCCCCTTGAGCTGCTCAGGGCCTCAAGCAATAACTTGGTCTGCTTATGCCTAGCACTGGCTCTGTGTGGTGCTTACATTAATATCAGTCTTATCATTTGACAGATTTTGCAATATCTGTTTTCCAACAGCATTTGACAGGTGCACTGTTTCCTTGGTTAGTTTACATTGTACAGTAGGTTCACATCATAATGCTCATGATTTTATATAATAGTGTAGAACACACGAGTAAACCTATGCACTTTGCTTTCAGCCAACCCAAACATTTCCTGCACACAGTCATCACTGTAGCATGAAATTCACTTTAATATAAATAATCATATTATTTTTGATATATGCTGCTTAAATGCTTTCCATGAAGAATTGTGTAAACAGAATCACAGTCTTGTATAGATATATTGTCAGTTCTGACCCACCAAGCTCAGCTTTACTTTGTCAAACTCCAGCTAACACCATTCTTGGTGTCCCTGTTGGCAGCCTGTATAATAGGTATTGAGATCCATTCCATTCAATAGAAAGAATTAAAAAGTGTTAAGGTCTTTCGCTGGGGAATGGTTTAATTGGTGGTTGTTAATCAACCTGACCGGGTTTCACTAATCTTGATTAACTTTCCAATCTGACAATATGTGTGTGGATGTGAGAAAGGGGTGAGAAATGAGAGACAGGAGATTTTACATATTAATTCTGTGGGCTGACTAAGGGCTCTCTCATTTAAGACTATAATTATGAAATTATGTGAAGCTAGCCAAAAATACAATGGAGTAAAAATATTCATTGCTACTTGCAGGTTGACCCAGATATGATAGTAGATCATCTTGAAAGGAATTATATATATATATAAATGGAAAATCAAAAAGCATTCAGAATAGAGTCCCACTGAAAACCAAAACAGAACATTCAGAATGAATACTTTCTCACTGGTTACTATCCCAGCCATTTACTACTACAAAACTATCAGCACTGTAAACAAAAGCACACAACAGTGGTGTCACATACATCTTGAGAGGCAACACATACCAGAGAAATTTCTACCAGGTTTGTAGCAGCCCTGAGTTGGGCCATTTCCTGATGACCATATAAGAACTCTTTCAGTGATCCTGTAATGCCCTTGCCATTGGTCAAGTGATACGAGACAATATTTTAGGTCACCTCTGAAATGTGGCTGTTCCAGAAGATACAATATTCCAGCTGGAAAGCTGATTAGTGATAAAAAGAAACATGCATTTCCTGCAACCTGGTAGGCAAAGGTCACGATGGTTTCCAAGTCAGCACATCTGTGATCCAAGAGAGCATGGCAGACAAAAGCACCTTTAAAGAACGTCTGTCTCAGAGGAATCTATCTGGCAAAGAGGCTCCAGCATGGATCCTTGAGGTCAGCACAGAACAGCAAACAAAATTCATTCTGGTTCTAGTAGCATTCCCTGTTTTAAGTGCAGAGAATCTCTCTGAAGATGGAATGAACTTTTTTTGATGTGCTACTGTTATCTGTGCCCACAAATAGAGATTTTACAACATAGAGGCCAAAGTTTTCAAACTTTGTGGCCTAAATCTGGATTTAGATGCCTATTTTAAGGCCAAAATGTCTGAAAATTCTGGGTTGTAGTTGTGGGTACCAACACATTCTACACATAAAAGGTGAAATTTGCTTCACAGGTTTAATACACCAAATTAAACATCACCTAGATTTTTCTTAAGAGATGGAAAAATTGCATCTGGATTTCAAACATGCCACTTTGTAAGAGGGAGTCTCACAAAAACCACACATTAAAATAATTATTTGAAATGAGGTAACACTAATGGTTTCCCCCCATGAATACAATTAAATAGCTTGTTAAAACAAATACCAGATTTTTCTGTATGTGAACTAATACCATCATATTTTGTTTAAATTGTAAAACAAAGCCAAAAATATTTTAAGAGACTTGTAAAAATAGAAGACTAACAAGATATCTAAGGAAATAACCTGAAGTTGTTAGCATAATAATCCACATGTCAAACTAAAGTTGGCTCAAGCATTTGCTGCCTGCAGTAAAACCCTTGCTGAGCCTGAAGCACTGCCATAGGTGCAACAGCCGGTGGGAACTGTAGTTAAAGAAGCTTGGGACCAGCAGTAGATACACAGGTGTGTTGGGGAGCAAGTTGGTAAGCAGAGACAGTCAGGAGGCTGCAAGGAAAAACCCAAACCCAAAAGGGTTTCTGTGGAAAAATTAAAGAACAGTTACTTACCCAAAAGTACCTGCACGTTGACAGTGTGGATCCCAATATAGGGGCCTATTTGCCTCAAGACTGGATTATTTTGAGCAGCAGTATCCGCATGCACCATGTGCCTCTTCTTGCTCTCATACAAGGGCATAAAAGATGAGGTGGTCACAATCCTCCCTCAGGTCCTCCCAAATTCACAGCCTGTGCAGCTGAGGACTCTGAAAAGTAGCGACGGGGCAGGAGGGATGGAGAATCCACACCAACTACATCTCAAAGAACCAGTGTTTCTGTAGGATAAGTAACTGTTCTTTCTTCTTTGAGTATGTGTTAGTGCAGATCCCACTGTAGGTGAGCAGCAAGCAGTATCCTCCCAAGACAGTGGGAGTGAGGAGTTTCAGCTGCAGTCAGTCAGACTGAAGTACTGCTCTTCTGAATTTGGTATCTCACCTGGCTGCAATGTCAAGTTATGGTGTTGCTCCATGTCTAGGATATGACAAAGACCCCCGTTTTCTCTGGAATGAAGAAATATAATTTGTGAGTCCTCCCAGAGAAGGATAAACATACCAACTTGGGGAGGTCTGTACAGGGGGATCTCACCAGAAAGGTTCGGTTCAAACATTGGTGGTCAATTAACGATGGTGGAAGTAGAAGATCAGAAGTGAAGAAATTTAGCTGGAGCTAAGAACTGGTGGATCAGACAATCACCAGCGTCTGTCTTGCTGCCACAGGTGGCAAGAGGGAGCCAAGGAAGAGCCACAGCAGGAAGTGGCGCAAACTCCAACGATGCTGCTAGTAAAAAAAAATCCAGTCTTACACATGAGACCTATAGTGGGATCCACACCGATACATACTTGAAATAGTGGTAAAAACTTCAGAGGTAGCAGGACAATAGTCCCAAGAAGGGTGAGAGACTCCCAGAAGGGTTTTGTTTAGGTCTAGTTCAACTAACCAGGGTAAGACTAAAATAATAATAAAATATAAAATAATAAAATAAAATTAAGGATACCATTTAGTCACCGAGGTCATGGCTGTCATGGATTCTGTAACTTTATTACTTCTTCAGCTGTCAGCGGTTGAAGCCAGGGCTGTGCTCCCCCCCCCCAGTACACAGCTGCATCCGGGGCAGTGCACCCCCCCACCCCATGGTCTCCATCTGTCATTCCTCCCCTGCCCCCTTCCCAATGTTGCCTCCCCCTCGTTATTTTTAGTAAAGTCACAGACCAGTCACGGGCTCCTCATAGACTCTAAGGTCAGAAGGGACCATTATGATCATCTAGTCTGACCTCCCGCATGATGCGGGCTACAAAAGCTGACCCACCCACTCCTGGAAGAATTCTTTCCCTTGACTCAGCTGTTGAAGTCCCCAAATCATGATTTAAAGCCTTCAAGTCGCTGAGAATCCTCCAGCAAGCGACCCCTGCCCCATGCTGCGGAGGAAGGTGAAAAACCTCCAGGGCCTCTGCCAATCTACCCTGGAGGAAAATTCCTTCCCGACCCCAAATATGGCGATCAGCTGAACCCCGGTGAATTTTTGTTTATTGCCTGCAACCTGTCTATGACTTTTACTAAAAATAACGGTGACAAAAATGTTAACCTTAATTATAATGAAGCCAGATAATAGTTTGCACCTTTCATCAAAGGACTAAACTTTCTACAAAGTTGAATCTCAGACCCATACCCCCAGGTAGGTAGATATTACTTCCTCCATTTTACAGAGGGAGCAACTGAGGCACAGAGCGGATATGAATTATCTAATCGCACACAGGGATTTCATTTCAGAGCCTGGAATGTGATTGAAGAGTAGAACTGGTTGAAATATTTCAATTTCTTTCTGAAAAAAATTAATCTTGTTTTACTGCCAGCTTTACTCAAGAGGCTTGACTACAAGTTCCCTATTGTAACCACACACACCCTTCCCGAAAATGGAGAGACAAGAGTAGAAAAAATGGGTAAGAGTCAAAGGTGAAGGACATCTTGAAGACTTGGAAGAAACTGAAGAAGTAAGCAATGGTATAATGTTGTAAGCAGAATGAGGGGTTGACGATAAGCTATACTTATATGATAGATAGCAACTGCAACAAAGGTTATTAGGAGAGAGGATCGTGAATGGTGATGATTCAAGGACTGACTGACACTCTTAAGTACTCATCCTGTAGTTGATATCAGAGACTGTGATAAGACTTCTTGAGCCAGATTTGAATCTCAATTATACAGAGGTTTCAGAGTAGCAGCCGTGTTAGTCTGTATCCGCAAAAAGAAGAACAGGAGGACTTGTGGCACCTTAGAGACTAACAAATTTATTAGAGCATAAGCTTTCGTGGACTACAGCCCACTTCTTCGGATGCATATAGAATGGAAAATATATTGAGGAGATATATATACACACATACAGAGAGCATAAACAGGTGGGAGTTGTCTTACCACCTCTGAGAGGCCAATTAATTAAGAGAAAAAAAAAAAACTTTTGAAGTGATAATCAAGCTAGCCTAGTACAGACAGACAGTTAGATAACAAGTGTGAGAATACTAACAAGGGGAGACAGATTCAATGTCTGTAATGGCTCAGCCATTCCCAGTCCTTATTCAAACCGGAGTTGATTGTGTCTAGTTTGCATATCAATTCTAGCTCAGCAGTTTCTCGTTGGAGTCTGTTTTTGAAGTTTTTCTGTTGTAATATAGCCACCCGCAGGTCTGTCACTGAATGACCAGACAGGTTAAAGTGTTCTCCCACTGGTTTTTGAGTATTCAAAATACTCAAAAACCAGTGGGAGAACACTTTAACCTGTCTGGTCATTCAGTGACAGACCTGCGGGTGGCTATATTACAACAGAAAAACTTCAAAAACAGACTCCAACGAGAAACTGCTGAGCTAGAATTGATATGCAAACTAGACACAATCAACTCCGGTTTGAATAAGGACTGGGAATGGCTGAGCCATTACAGACATTGAATCTGTCTCCCCTTGTTAGTATTCTCACACTTGTTATCTAACTGTCTGTCTGTACTAGGCTAGCTTGATTATCACTTCAAAAGTTTTTTTTTTCTCTTAATTAATTGGCCTCTCAGAGGTGGTAAGACAACTCCCACCTGTTTATGCTCTCTGTATGTGTGTATATATATCTCCTCAATATATTTTCCATTCTATATGCATCCGAAGAAGTGGGCTGTAGTCCACGAAAGCTTATGCTCTAATAAATTTGTTAGTCTCTAAGGTGCCACAAGTCCTCCTGTTCTTCTTTTTAATTATACAGAGGGGCATTCATGGACGGAGGACTGCTCTCATGGGATGGAGAGAAAGACTTCTGGGGTGGAGGTTGACACAACTAATTTAAAAGAGCTTTAAACTAGAAATTCAGGGGAGACAGTTGGGAGATGCTCACAATTTGAATATAGAGCGGGAGGAAAATCAAGTAAAAGAGGATACAGCAATGGAGAAAGGAACAACAAAGGGTAGGAGAATAGACAAGGGGAAAGATAGTGCCAATACCACTTGAAATTAGATGAACATTTCTAACCATCAGAGGAATGAAATTCTGGAAAAGCCATTCAAGGGGAGTTGGGGGAGAGGGGCAAAAGAAATTTATTTCAGGACTGAGCTTGATACATTTATGGAGAGGATGGTATGATGAAATGGCCCATCTGTAATTGCTACTAGCAAACATCTCCAATGGCCAAAGATGGGGCACTAGATAGGGAGGGCTCTGAATTACTACAGAAAATTCTTTCACAGGTGTTCATATGGCCACAGGGTCTAACTGAACACTATATTTGGGGTTAGGAAAGAATTAACCCACAGGTCAGATTCACAGAGATCCTGGGGGATTTTTTTCACCTTCCTTTGCAATGTGGGGCACGGGTCACTTGCTGGTTTTGAACTAGAGAAAATGGTGGATTCTCTATAACAAAGTGATTAAATCAAGATTTGAGGACTTCATTAACTCAGCCCAAGACTATGGCCCTTCTACAGGAGTGGATGGATGAGATGGTCAGATTGGATGATCATGTTTGTTCCTTGTGGTTTCAGAGTCTTTGAGGTGTGACTCTGGAGCAATTTAGTTACAGTATGTGGAGTTATAAACAGATTTACATTGGTGAAAGAGCATAGTCTGGACTCCTTACATGTATGTGAGGTTTTTAATTTTTTTTAAAGTAAAAATAATGGAATTCATTAGGAAATATGAACATGGCAAATGCTCTATGGATTTTGTGAGCTTGAGAAGCTGTCCTACAATTTTTTCAACAATGATAATAAATGCTCCGATACTCCCACAGGAAATGATGTAAAGGACAACGACAACAGCATTGATGAATATGAAGTATGTAGCCCAGTGGGAATTATAATAGAAAATTTGTTAGGCACCAGCAGGGTTTTGAAAGATCAAAATTAACTAAATTGCTTTTCTGTGTGTGGTCTGCCATGATAGCTGAGGTCAACTGGAACATTTGCATTAATGGACTAATTGTAAATACAGTGGCTATTGGCAGGGAATTCTGAATGAAGGGCCTTCAGCTCTGAAATTCACTTCTTCTATTGCGCTGACAGATCCTGAATCAGTTGACCTTCAGGATTCAGTGCAGTCCTATTTGTTTATATCATCTGATAGGGTGATGAGGATGCATTTTAGTATAATACTGGGCTTAGGTCACTTAGTTATGACTATCAACTAAATTCTGATATTCCCATCTTTTTAACACTTGTATACCTGTCCTGAGACTTTATGGACAGTTTTTATACACTAAAAAAAATATTCAATAGAGAAGCTGTATTTGAGGTGTTGAATTTAGATTGCTGGCTGGGGAAACGACAGACTCATTATGTATACATTTGTAAAGAGCAAAGCAAAGGAAACACAATAATGAGGGGCAATTTGGAATAAAATTAAAGTAATACTGTACAACTACAACTAGCATATCGTGCCTGAAGGGAAATATCCTGAAGGGATATCTTGCCTAAAGGGATATGGTCTAGACCACCAGAGCTTGGAGCCATTGAAACCACTAGAGAAAGTCAATAATGGCAGTACATAAGGTATAATTTATTTACAATTTGAGAAAGCTTTCCGTCATGTCCCTCATGACAGGCTACGGTTACATTAACAGCTGCAGTGGTTCTGATGAAGACAAAGTCAATATCAACAAACAAACAAAAAAGGGACCTATACAATTAAAAAAAAGATGCTGCTTCCCAGGCAGGAAGCAGTGGAGATCCAGGCAGCAACTTGAACCTTTACTTCTTATATTTATTAAATAGACTCTCACTGGAGAGGCTACTGGCAGGACATGAAGCGTATGTAAATAAAGTCTCTTTAAATATTGTTTCTTTACACTTGATCCTACTACCACACTGAGAGACCGTGTTAACTATATATCTCAAATCATGATCTAAGCCCATTGTATATGGAGGCCACTGTGGTGAAGATTTCTCCCAGTACTTCTACCCCACTCACTCTTTATTTGTATTTTTAACTAGAGACAAGGAATGGAAATTTAAGAAACTTTTAGGAACAGTCACCTCCTTGATTATTTTCTCACTTCCTCTAAAAACATGAGGCCTGCAAAGAAATACAAATATAAGGAGACTAAAACAATGTTACTGGAAAGAAAGGGACTGGATACACTAGATGCAACAAACTACAATAAAGAGACAGTGGAAAAAAATTTATGTGAAACCTATTTTATGCAAGAAAATAGAATCTGGGCCTGATTATCCTCTCCATTACAATGGTGTAAATCAAGAGCTACTCCACTTAAGTCAGTCAAGTTATATTGGTGTATAAAACTGGTCAGAGATCAGAATCATGATAATAAAATCCAGGCTGTAAACTAGCTAATGTTCCAAAAAAGAGCCCGTTTCACTGGTAAGAAACAGGTATGAATCAAGTAGATTTTGTGCCACCTTCCTCAAACAATTACTATTGCACCTCTATTCAGGCCTGCAAACCCCTATTACTCCTCTTACCATAAACTTTTCCTGAGTAGAGTTTTCTATTCATCGGAACCATGTACTCATTCTGCATGGTAGCAAAACAGCCACTTTGTTCTTGTAGTGATCTCCTAATTCCATGCCATTAAACTAAAACTAGATTTTTTACAGATAGATCACAAAAAACCTTAAACATTAACAGAATCCATCAAAACCAGCATAAAGCCAAAAATAATGCTAGAGACTGAAGCTTTTACAATCTCCTATGGTCTCACTGTTTCCCTGTACTCTCCCCTTTGCTGTCTCCATCTTATCTCTTGTCTTATACATAAACTGTAAGCTCTTTGGGGCACCTAATATAATGGTGTCCTGGTCCATGAGTTGGGCTGCTGGGCACTACAGTAATTCAAATAATAGATAGTAATATTGAACTCAGACGTTGCAGCTATTGATTTGGCCTCGACATATTACAGAAGCCTTTGTGATTATTTGATTGGCGAGACATGTGATCCGGAAAGCACATCTATGCACTCTGAAAAAAGGGGACATGGATTTCTGCAATAAAAAAATTACATAACATTTTATTTGATTAACTACATAGTTTTTAGAATTAGAAAAGTCCTGTTAAATTGTCTAGCCATTTTATGTAATCCACTCATATTACACATCACTTATACAATCTAACCTTGAAGACTGTCATAACTATTTCATGTACAATATCTACTCTACTGTCCTTCACCATAATAAAAGAGAAAAAGATAATTATTTTGTATTTAATGGTAAAAAAAAAGACATCACAGACAAATAAGCAAGTAGAACTTTCCAAGGCTGATCAAGGGATTAAGTTCTCAAGTATGTCTTCTGCTCTTACAGTTTGTGCATTCATATGAAGAGTCTGGTTGGTACATGATTCACATGATCCCATTTGGGACAGGCACATTCTCCATTCAATTTCTGCTGACAGTGATTGTCCTTTAATGGTCTTCAAACTATTTCCTTTTGCTCCCAAACTGATTAACTAGGTTGTGGTCTTTGAAGAAATTCCTCCCAAATGATGTGTATCACTCAGTATACGTAGAACAGATACAGACAGTATATTTACGTTTAGAATGATCACAGCATTCCGTATCCTCAAAAGGGATTTCAAACAAAGGGTTATGGCAGACAGAATTATTTTCACACCCCGAAGTGACAGAGAATGGTGCAAGCTATCTTCTGGAAAAAACCCACAGAGAAATAAACACAGAAATGGGTTGAGGAGGCTTTGGTTTTACAAAATCTATTTTGAATTTGCAAAACAAAATCACAGAGACAGGTCCAAATCCAATGTTCCATTCCGTCCAAATCACCAAAGGTTTGGGAATTCAGATTCTTCCCTCTCCGCCGCACCACTGGGAGAAATAGGTTTTCGATGTAACAAAAAACAAACTCTCACCTAGGGCTCATTCAGACTTGGATTCCATTCCTCCCCTCCCCCTAGACTCCTCCAGTACGATCAAAATTCAGGGGCTTTGTATGAAAGGGTCCTGTACTGACCCATCTCTGGAAAATAATTATAACACACATCCCCTTTTAAAGGGATCAGACTTGAAGGCTTCTGAGCTCCTGGCTATACCAAAATATAACTTAAAGCAGAGCATTTCCAAAGACTCATAGTCATGTTCATAGCAGGAGGCAGCATATTTCATTCTTATCTCAAATTGCCTGTAACGTGATCTATGAATGAACAGATGACTAATTTCCTTGTGAAATGAAATGTGTCCACTGCATTGGCTGGCAGACATGGTGTCACCACTCGGCAAAATCATATGAATTCTTGAAGGAAAAAAAAAAGATTCTGGATATGAATATGTACAGAGAATGGTGTGAGCTAATGATGGATGTATCCAGTCATCCATCTGACATATAACTCCCATCACAGTAGCGTCTGTGTACCTCACAATCTTTAATGGATTTATTCTCAGAACATCTCTTAGAGGTGTTAGGGTGCTATGTCCTCCATTATACAGATAGGGAACTGAGGCATAGTGAGAATAAGGGTCTTGCCCAAAGTCATTCAGGAATCTGTGGTGAAGCAGAAAATTGAACCCAAGACTCCTAAGTCTCCAAAGTTTGATGAACTTCTCCTTGAAGTAGTCAGTAAGATCCTGGGTAAATGAAAGTGACAGGACCTGAAGAAGAACTCTGTATAGCTTGAAAGCTTGTCTCTTTCACCAACAGAAGTTGGTCCAATAAAAGATATTACCTCACCCATCTTGTCTCTCTAATATCTGGGACCAATATGGCTACAACAACATTGAAAACAATAAGTACTGTAATCTTGTACATCCCTCAAAGCATAATTGTTGTTTTCCATTTAGTGGCAGAGTATGACTTTCCAAGGATGCTAGAAGGATCACAGCTCCGAAGGACAGCTCTGATTATGAGGGATGGTCCCAGTGACCTAGTAAGAAGCTTTAATATCTTTTCCCCGACTGCTTTCCCTCTTCCCATGCTACGCTGTCAATTATAAAAGCTTACTGTAATCCACAGAGCCTATAGAGAAAGCACCTTAGACATAAGGAGGGTGAGGCAGACTTTGACTTCCTCAATTCATGTGAATGAAAGGAGAGCAACAGCAAGTTCCCTTGAGAGGCACAGAAAAAAAAATCTTTTCCTTTTCCCTCAGCCATGCCTTTTGTACAAGGCCAGCAAAAGAGGAACAAATTCCTCTGTCAGGGTGCGTGTCTTGTGTTAGTAAGGGAGAGGGCTCCCTTGATTTTATCGTGCTGCTTGTAGAGAGAATAAAATATTAGGTTACAATAATAAACAGGTGCCTCCTGAAGTCCACACTTATTCAGGTTTAACTCTACTTAGGCAAAGTCCACTGGACTGCAGTTTGTAGAAAAACAAACACTAAAGAAAGAAGAAAACAGGCAATTAATGTTTTCCAGATGCTGAAAATTATGGACAAATGAAAGAATGGAACTGCAATCCCATCAGGGCAGCAAAACAGGATGACAGGAATCTTTCCAACCCACTGTTCCTTAGCACAGGGACTAACCACACAATCATGATGCTCATACTCCCAAAGTTCAAGGGTTACACAAGCCTATGGCAACCAGTGGTGCTAAATTCACCCAGAGGGAGCAGAAAGGGGTGGGAGGCAAAAGCAGTACATGATGTACTCTGTTAATAACGGCTCTGGTATGCACATTGAGCCCTGAAGATAATCTGGTTTAAGTAGCCAGAATGCCTCTTTAAGATTCCTTGGGGTACACGCCCTCTTAAATACTCCCCACCCCTCCAAATGAGATTCTATCTTAAAGCCACAGCATAACTGACTCTTACAACATCCTCTTTATGAGCGCCTCTCTTTCTCTTAACAAACAATCATTGTTTTTCTCCCTGCCTTTTCCATTCTATGTGGAGCCTAATAACTCCTACAAGTGAAATGTTGCTGAATTGGTTATAGCGTGATATCAAGTGATAATTTATTAATATTTCTACTCAGTTTATATTCTCCCAGCTGTAAATATCTATTTGACTCTCCAAGGCTAAATTCTACACCAAGATTAATTTAGCTGTGGTATATTTGATGATCTTCAATAAGTAATTATAAGTACTCGGACTAAAATGCCACAGTAAGCCATGGGCAATGCAAAAAGTCAAATGCTGGTGACAAGCAGGAATTCACACTAACCCTCACTTTGAAGATATTCATAAACTGTAAATACTGCCAATGTTGTTTTTTCCCTGTAAATTAAATGCTTCATTGAGCTGTGAGAAATGGCATGGCAGGCCATCTTTGAAAAGTTGATCATTAGAAATTACATTTGCATCATTCCAATTGCATCAGGAAAATTTCTTGTCTTCAGTTCTTAGTGGCTGCATTATCCCACAATACAGATATCCTGTTTTGGTAGATACCCAATTGCAGCATTCTAGAAGCATGATGTTCAGCTGTTCTGTACATAAAAGCACAATTTTTATTATCTATAATTTATATTGAAGTAGTGCTAAGGGACAACAGACTAAGATCGGAGCCACATTGCATTAGGCACTGTTATATTAAATTGGATGGAATAAAGGGGCCCAAAGAGTCAAAGGAGTTAACATAACCCAGTAACTGTCCAATCTTAAGCAGTGTTAAACAAGGTCCAGGGTTTAGGATACAGAGACCTCAGCCTGCTTAGTACCATGGCAAACAACATTAAAAATCTGTTTAACCTTTTAACGATACAGAGAAGGAAAAACAGTTAAAGCATTTGAAATGTAAAGTATTAAGTAAGGTTTTCATTTTAACATTTTTTGTTCCGTTTCTCTTTAGCTGGCAAGAGTTTCAGAAAGAAAATACCCTTGTTTGACCTTTTCTTAAATGGTATCAAAGATAGTAATAACTGTCCTTCTGGGTAAGAGAGAAGAAGTTAGTTAAGACGGGCTGGAGCTGTTGCTGCTGTTCAAATCCAATCCCATTTCATCTCAGGTGGTACCGGCGACGTTATCTAGACCCTCTCTCTGGCCCTGTCCGGTCAGATGATCTCTCAGGATTAGGATGACAAAAGCCCAGGGTCTCAGGAAACATGGGGCTGGCAGTCATGATGGTGAAGTTTGCTTCAATAGCCTGGGTCTGGTCTTCCCTCTGTCCTTCAAGGACCCAAAAAGGGAGTGATTCCATCCACTCATTTTCTCCACCAATTAAGCCGGATATCTGACACTATTTTATTTCATTAATTTCTGGTTCCACATCTTCTGTTTTTACCAAGCATGATTTCAACATAGTCCTTGAATCATATCACTGTGGCCTTTTTATGTTTAGACTAATTCAGCTTTTCTGTCTCCTTTTCCCATCAATATTTATTATAGGTTATTGTGGCATCTTATGAACTTTCACATACATTTTACAATTGAGCTTATAATTAGGATAAATTTATAAGCCCAATTATCACATCATAATTATAAACACAAAGAATGGAAAGGCAGTCCTTGCACCAAAGAATTTATAGTCCAAATAGGCTGTAGTCAGTTCTGTTCTAAAGCATGACTCAAAGAATGACACTGTGATATTCCATGTTTATTGACTCCCAGTTGCTCGAGAGAGAATTTTTGCTTGTGAACAGAACACATTCAAACTGCCAGCCCTGCAAACTCTACTTAGGCTCAAAGGGGGAAAAGAAAAAACAGAATTTTTGCTAGAATTTCCCATCATTTGGTACTACTGGTCCAGTTACTGGTACAGCAACGATGGGAGCAGTAATGTAGACAGGAATTCAAGTAGCAATGCATTGTGGGGAAGTTTAGGCTTGAAATTAGACAAAGGTTTCTGACCGTCAGAGGGGTGAAATATTGGAACAGCCTTCCGAGGGAAACGGTGGGAGCAAAGGACCTGTCTGGTTTTAAGATTAAGCTAGATAAGTTTATGGAGGGAATGGTTTAATGGGATAACGTGATTTTAGTCAAATGAAGAGTGTGCCATCGCTGGTAAATAGTATCAATGGCCAATGAGGGTATGGCTGGAGAATCTTGCCTACATGCTCGGGGTTCTACTGATCGCCATATTTGGGGTCGGGAAGGAATTTTCCTCCAGGGTAGATTGGCAGAGGCCCTGGAGGTTTTTCGCCTTCCTCCGCAGCATGGGGCAGGGGTCGCTAGCTGGAGGATTCTCTGCTACTTGAAGTCTCTAAACCACAGGATTTGGGGACTTCAACAGAGTCAAGGAAAAGAGTTGGGACGGCTTTGTGGCCTGCATCATGCGGGAGGTCAGACTAGATGATCAGAATGGTCCCTTCTGACCTTAAAGTCTATGAGTCTAATCCTGCTTAAACGAGGGTTTAAATAGTACTTAAAATGCTGATGGCCATTGGTAACCATACCTATTCTTACACTCCTACCACCAGTGGTATCAATGCAGGAAATCTTGGAGAGAGAAACCAATTATTTACAAGAATGTGAATCGAGCTGGGCTCTTTCCCCAGTGATGTGTATCATACCGCAAATGATATCGGTTCTATAGGCCAAATTAGGACCTTAGTGGTACCTTTTCCACCCCATTGCCATCTACTTCAGTCCTTTTTGCATTGATTCTGCTTGAGCAACCAGAACACAAGGCAGTACAAATAGATTTCTATCACTCAAGCAAGCAACTCTGACTTTTATTGCATAAAGAGAGCAGAGCTGTTGAGGAAGACGGTACCATACATAGTTTTGGTATAGAACGTCATTTTAATAGTTTGCAACAGAAGTGACTTTTTATACCACATGTAAATCTCTGAAATTGTGTAACCAACTCCCTTCCCTGTGCTGTATGGCAAAGGCAAGTACCTTATGATATTTACCTATTAAAAGATAGCTCTATGATTATTATAGTAGCCCATATCCCAACCTGGTTTTGGAATTACTTATGTAGCAGTGCTTCTAATGGAAGTTGGCAGTTTCCCTGTCCTATACATGTTACATAAAATCTGTTCTACAGTTCTTTATATTTTTAAATTGAATTAGTATAAACTAGAACCATTTGACACAGGAGATTTCCCTCCCCCTTCCCCCACTACTTAAATCATCATCATCTGGAAGGGGATACATTGTCTATTAGTCTACACTAGACTAGGACATAGATACATACTCCCAGTTACAGAAGAGTGCTAAAAACGCAGAACCAGAGTGGCTAACAAATACTGCCTCATATAGTTGGAAACCAACCATGGGAAAATGATAGCTACTTCATAATTTTATACTGAAAGTGTAGGGTTAATCACAGAGTTCTCTCTCCATTTGATAGTAATGCAAAGTACCACTTCACTTCATTAATAAAGCACTTACAGTTTGTTGCCACCACTTTTGCCTTTAAGTGCTCCTTGTTCCTATGGCCCCAGGAAGTTTAATGGGACCTTTTTACTTTAAGCTCATTTGCATTAATTTTATTTATCTTAAAATAGCAAAGAGCAGTATCACCAGTAAAATCTGAGATGGCCCAAGATCTCTCACTCAGGTTTTTCTACTCCTGCCTAAGGAACCTTAGAAAGGGCATCATGATAAGCCCATTACTAAAAACATTTCCACATTCCACAGTGTTGATCCATAAGTCTGCAGCACAAACTACTATGAACTTTATTTTTGGACTATTACTGTGCAATAATCTGATATTTCAGATTTGCAAACAATTTTGTCATCGTGGCTGAAACTCCACAAAGACACCATATTCAAATAATGATAGGCAAACGGAAAAAGAGCTGAGATTGAAAACTTTTAAGCAATATGCACAGAGTCATAAACAACTCATTGTATAAGATGGAGGACTGAGGAACATGCAGCCGCACTAGGAGTGAAACACTGCTTTGGATTGGAGAGAGAAAAAGATTTGCCATTTGGTTCACCTAAACAGCACAGGAGTGGACCTCTGCTCCTGTTAGATTTAGGCCTGGTCTACACTACGAGTTTAAGTAGAATTTAGCAGTGTTAAATCGAATTAAGCCTGGACACGTCCACACGACGAAGCCCTTTTTTCCGACTTAACGGGCCCTTTAAACCGATTTCTTTACTCCACCTCCGACGACGGGATTAGCGCTAAAATCGGCCTTTGCGGGTCGGATTTGGGGTAGTGTGGACGGAATTCGACGTTATTGGCCTCCGGGAGCTATCCCACAGTGCTTCATTGTGACCGCTCTAGACAGCACTCTCAACTCAGATGCACTGGCCAGGTAGACAGGAAAAGGCCCACGAAGTTTTGAATTTCATTTCCTGTTTGCCCAGCATGGAGAACACAGGTGACCACGCAGAGCTCATCAGCACACGTAATCATGACGGAGTCCCAGGATTGCAAAAGAGCTCCAGCATGGACCGAACGGGAGGTACGGGATCTACTCGCCACATGGGGAGACAAATCAGTGCTATCTGAACTCCGTTGCAATAAACGAAATGCCAAAACATTAGAAAAAGTCTCAAAGGGCATGAAGGACAGAGGCCATAACAGGGACGCACAGCAGTGCTGCGTGAAAATTAAGGAGCTAAGGCAAGCCTATACAAAGCCAGAGAGGCAAACAGAAGGTCCAGGGCAGAGCCACAGACATGCCGCTTCTATGCTGAGCTGCATGCCATTCTAGGGGGTGCAGCCACCATTACCCCAACCCTGTGCTTTGACTCCATCAATGGAGAATCACGCAACATGGAAGCAGTTTTGGGGGACGAGGAACATGATGATGAAGACAATGAAGATAGCTCCCAGCAAGGAAGCGGAGAAACCGGTTTCTCCAACAGCCAGGATACGTTTTTCACCCTGGACCTGGAACCAGTAACCCCCGAACTCACCCAAAGCATGCTCCCAGACCCTGAGGGCACACAAGGGACCTCTGGTGAGTGTACCTTTTGTAAATATTACACATGGTTTAAAAGCAAACATGTTTAATGATTAATTTGCCCTGGCAATCGTGGCCAGTACAGCTACTGGAAAATTCTGTTAACGTGTATGGGGATGGAGCGGAAATGCTCCAGAGACATCTCCAGAAAGCTCTCCTTGATGTACTCCCAAAGCCTTTGCAAAAGGTTTCTGGGGAGGGCTGCCTTATTCCGTCCGCCATGGTAGGACACTTTACCACGGCAGGCCAGTACCACGTAGTCTGGAATCATTCCATAACAAAGTGTGGCAGCATATGGTCCCGGTGTTTGCTGGCATGCAGACAACATCCATTCCTTATCTCTCTTTGTTATCCTCAGGAGTGTGATATCATTCACGGTCACCTGGTTGAAATGGGGTGATGTTATTAAGGGGACATTCAGAGGTGCCCGTTCCTGCTCGGCTAAACAGAAATGTTCCCCGCTGTTAGCCACGCGCTGGCGGGGGAGGGGTGAAGTGATCACTCCAGAGAATTGGGTGGCGGATGGAGGGGGGTTAGTGCTGCATGTTAACCCGGAAACCGCAGTCCCTCCTTTTACATTCCAAACCCATTTTAAATGGCCAACCCAACGGCCGCTTGGTATGGGAAATGAGGGCACTGCTGTTTGAAACCATTCCCACATGTTATGAAGGTTAAAAAAGTCAAAAGACTGTGGCTTACCATGGCTGCCTGCAAGCCGAAATCTGTTGCCTGGAACTGTGTGAGTGATCTCTCACACTAAACCAGCAGGCCCTCAATATAAGAGGAAAAATGCGACCTTGTAACAAAAGCACATGTGCTGTGTAATGTGAACAACAAAATTTAATGTGAAAGAGTGTACCCATTGTTCTCTAAAATGTGTCTTTTTTTTAACCACCTCTCTCTTCTCCTCCACCAGCTGCAAATGTTTCTCCTTCACAGAGGCTAGTGAAGATGAGAAGAAGAAAACGGCGCACTCAGGATGATATATTCTCGGAGCTCCAGATGTCCTCCCACGCTGACAGAGCACAGCAGAATGCGTGGAGGCTGACAATGTCAGAGTGCAGAAAAGCACAATATGAACGAGAGGAGAGGTGGTGGGCTGAATCGCGGGCTGAAGAGAATAGGTGGTGTCAGCTTGCTGACAGAAGGCAAGAGTCGATGGTCCGGCTGCTGGAGCATCAAACTGATATGCTCCAGCGTATGGCTGAGCTGCAGGAAAGGCAGCAGGAGCAGAGACCGCTGCTACAGCCCCTGGGTAACCACCAGTCCTCCTCCCCAAGTTACATAGCCTCCTCACCCAGACGCCCAAGAACGCGGTGGGGGGGCCTCCAGCTACCCAGCCACTCCACCCCAGAGGATTGCCCAAGCAACAGAAGGCTGGCCTTCAATAAGTGTTAAAGTTTTAAACTGCAGTGTGTCCTTGTCCCTCCCTCCTCCCCCACCCCACCCAGCGCTTCCCTCCTCCCCCACCCCTCCCAGGCTATCTTGGCAGTTATCCCCCTATTTGTGTGACGAATTAATAAAAAATGCATGAATGTGAAGTAACAATGACTTTATTGCCTCTGCAAATGGTGATCGAAGGGGGGTGGGGAGAGTGGTTTGCTTACAGGTAAGTAGAGTGAACCGTGGTGGTGGTGGGGGGGAGGGGTCATCAAGGAGAAACAAACAGAAGTTTCACGCCGTAGCCTGGCCAGTCACAAAACTGGTTTTCAAAGCTTCTCTGATGTGCACCACGCCCTGCTGTACTCTTCTAACCGTCCTGGTGTCTGGCTGCGCGTAATCAGCGGCCAGGCGATTTGCCTCAACCCCCCACCCTGCCATAAATGTCTCCCCCTTACTCTCACAGATATTGTGGCGTGCACAGCAAGCAGTAATAACAATGGGAATATTGGTTTCGCTGAGGTCTAGCCGAGTCAGTAAACTGCGCCAGCACGCTTTTAAAAGTCCAAATGCATATTCTACACTTGCTCAGCCTATAGTTGAACAGGTCCTGACTACTGTCCAGGCTGCCTGTGTACGGCTTCATGAGCCATGGCATTAAGGGGTAGGCTGGGTCCCCAAGGATAACTATAGGCATTTCAACAGCCCCAACGGTTATTTTCTGGTCTGGGAAGAAAGTCCCTTCCTCCAGCTTTTGAAACAAACCAGAGTTCCTGAAGACACAAGCATCATGTACCTTTCCGGCCATCCGATGTTGATGTTAGTGAAACGTCCCTTGTGGTCCACCAGTGCTTGCAGCAGCATTGAAAAGTACCCTTTTCGGTTCATGTACTTGCTGGCTTGGTGCTCTGGTGCAAAGATAGGGATATGGGTTCCGTCTATCGCCCCACCACAGTTAGGGAATCGAATTGCAGCAAAGCCATCCACTATGACCTGCATGTTTCCCAGAGTCACTATCCTTGATACCAGCAGCTCTTTGATTGCGTTGGCTGCTTGGATCACAGCAGCCCCCACAGTAGATTTGCTCACTCCAAATTGATTCCCAACTGACCAGTAGCTGTCTGGCATTGCAAGCTTCCACAGGGCTATCGCCACTCGCTTCTCAACTGTGAGGGCTGCTCTCATCTTGGTATTCTGATGCTTCAGGGCAGGGGAAAGCAACTCACAAAATTCCATGAAAGTGCCCTTACGCATGCGAAAGTTTCACAGCCTCTGGGAATCGTCCCACCCCTGCAATACAATGTGGTCCCACCAGTCTGTGCTTGTTTCCCAGGCCCAGAATCGGCGTTCCACGGCATGAACCTGCCCCAGTAACACCATGATTTGCACATTGCTCGGGCCCGTACTTTGTGAGAGGTCTATGTCCATGTCTATTTCTTCATCACTCTCGTCGCCGCGCTGCAATCGCCTCCTCGCCTGGTTTTGCCTTAGCAGGTTCTGGCTCTGCACACTCTCCAGGATAATGCGCGTGGTGTTCATGGTGCTCATAATTGCCGTGGTGATCTGAGCGGGCTCCATGATCCCAGTGCTATGGCGTCTGTCTGAAAAAAAGGCACGAAACTATTGTCTGATGGAAGGAGGGAGGGGCGACTGACGACATGGCTTACAGGGAATTAAAATCAAGAAAGGTGGCTGTGCATCAGGGAGAAACACAAACAACTGTCACACAGAATGGCCCCCCTAAAGATTGAACTCAAAACCCTGGGTTTAGCAGGCCGTTGATTTCACAGAGGGAGGGGGAAGCAAATGAATACAGAACAGATCTGGTCCATTTATTGTTTTGATCCACTCCATCTATCTTTTACATCTTAGGCTTGCAGCAGACGGTGCAGCATGACTGATAGCCATCGGTATCTTCTGGGTGCTTGGCAGAAGATGCTGCATTACGATTGCTAGCCATCATAATCAAGAGGGCACAATAGGACTGCCGTCAGGACTGAGTCTCCAGGAGACAAAACATGTCTGCCCAGGCGCCTCTGACCGAACTCACTAAGGAGTATGACGACGACGGCTACCAATCGTAATGCACTGCTGCCAAAAGGCAAGGAACTGCTGCTGTATAGTAATGCAGTCCCACGTCTGCCAGCACCCAGGTAGCCGATGACAGCTACCAGTCATACTGCACCGTCTATTGCCAAAAGGCAATTAGCTGCTGCTGTGTAGCAATGCAGTACCACATCTGCCGGCACACAGATGACATATGGTGACGGTGAGCTGAGCAGTCTCCATGCTTGCCGTGGTATATCGTCTGCATAGGTAACCCAGGAAAAAAGGCACGAAACGATTGTCTGCCATTGCTTTCACGGGGGGGGGGGAGGGGAAGGTGGCTGACGACATGTACCCAGAATCCCCCGCAACACTGTTTTTGCATCATCAGGCATTGGGATCTCAACCCAGAATTCCAATGGGCGGCAGAGACTGCAGGAACTGTGGGATAGCTACCCACAGTGCAATGCTCCAGAAGTTGACGCTAGCCTCGGTACTGTGGACGCAGTCCGCCGACTTAATGCACTTAGAGCATTTTGTGTGGGGACACACACAATCGACTGTATAAAAACGATTTCTAAAAAAAGGCTTCTATAAATTTGACCTAATTTCGTAGTGTAGACATACCCTTAGGAGCTGTGCAGGAGGTAAAACAAATTGCTCATGTGCCCCATAGGGGTAGTCAGTGCTTCATTCATATGTTGTTCTGTATTTCAACCCAGAGAAATGAAGTATGTTGAGAAGAATCCAAGCTGGAGGGAAATGCTTTGAAGATGAAATATTTGAACGAAGGGTAGGCTCTCTGACACCTGTGCACTGCCAGCCACAACACACACAATTATTCATTCCCCAAGGAGAGAAACTGTAAACCAAAGGCAAAACAAAAGATGGATTAGTGCCCTTCAACTCATCAGATAGAGACAGAAGAGTAACCAAGATGAGGAATGTCGGAGACTCAGAAAATGAAGCAACAAAGGATTTCCTGGCTATACCACAAGGGGAGAAAGAAAGTGGCCAACATTTATGATAGACTGGTAATCAAGAAAAAAAGAAAAGAAAGACAGCATGAACAAGTAGCATTTGCAAGAACCAGGTGGTCCCATTTGCCTCAGGAGAGGGATGATTGGTGTCACCATGTGACATTCATCCTGAAGTGGCAGTAATGAAGGATGATGATGAATATAACCTGCACTTAGCCAACAGCATTAGTTACAACGTAAATCACATTTAGTGTTCTCCATTCTTGAAGGATGTGTGTTAAATATTGATTTACAACGTTATATTGCTCTTTTCTTATGATCCAATATTATTCAGAGACTAATTTTTAGTCTTTGTATTAAATTTATTCTTCTGGGTACTGCCAATGGCTTCACAAACGGAGTTCAACCTGCCATGTAACCCTGGATGTCTTAGAAGCTCTGCTGTTGTAACTCACAGCCAAAAAAACCAACAGCCAGCAGATGAACATGCAGTTCCTTGAGTGTGTGTGCGCTGTGGAGCCCTGGTTCAGTGCTCAGACCTCAGCAGGCTGTCTACAACACAACAGCCCAACTCTGATCTCCACCAACCTGGAATACTACTTGCACAGTGAACCTAACACTTTCCCAGTCCCAGATTTCCCCAAAACCATCTGCTCTGAAGCATCCAGCCCTCTTCTGGAATACTCAGAGAAGTAATAAGGTGCATTGCTTGTTTAATGAGACAAAAGCACATCTAATTATGTTTCCTATGATGATGAATTCCCCCCATGTCATAATGCAGTTTATCTTCCTTTCATCAGATTTGGCCAGTGCCTCTATTTCCCCTCTTGGTCGGGTGGTTCAGCCCTACAGCTGAACCAAAACCTCACCCCTCAAGGATAAACAAAAATAGTTAAAAAGGGGAGGGGGAATCAGAACGGTCTGGGCCACAGACTTTTTATCAGGATCTGACTGGACACATTTAAGAAGAAGTTAACCCTTCATGTAGTGCTCAAATAATACATTGCTCAGCTCCTCTATAAGCTTCCTCACAGGCTTCTCTTTCCCTTCTGAAAGATCAGCATTCTTGCTCTTTCCTTGTCTCCTTCTTGACAGAGAGAGACTCATGTTAAGTTCTACCATCTGCATGGTTTGTAAACGGCCTACTGTTCTCATAATTGGAGAACTGGTTTGAAATCAAAAAGGTGATATTCAATAAAGACAATCACAAAAGACTACACTGAAGCAGCACAAATACAAAATGGGGGGTAATTAGCTAGGTGAAAGTACTGCTGAAAAGGATCTGGTGGCTAGAGTGGATCACAAAATGAATGAGAGCCAACAACGCGATGCAGTTGCAAAAGAGGCTAATATTCTGGAGTGTTGAATGTAAGACATGGGTGGTGAGTGTCCTACTGTACTTGGCACTGGTGAGGCCTTAGCTGAAGTACTGCGTCCATTTCTGGGTGCCACACTTTAAGAAAGATGTTGACAAATTGGAGAGAGTCCAGAGAAGAGCTACAAAAATGCTAAAGGGTTTAGAAAACCTGACCTTTGAGGAAAAGTTAAAAAAACAACTGGGCATCTTTAGGCTTTTGAAAAGAAGACAGAGAAGGAACCTAATAGTCTTCCAGTATGTTAAGGGCTGTTATCAAGAAGACAGTGATCAACTGTTCTCCATGTCCATTGAAGGTAGGACAAGAAATAATGGGCTTAATATGCACCAAGGGGGATTTAGGTTAGATATTAGGAAAAAACTTTCTAACTATAAAAGATAGTTAGGTATGGGAATAGGCTACCAAGGGAGGCTGTGGAATTCCTGTGATTGGCAGTTTTTAAGAACAGGTTAGATAAACCCCTGTCAGGGATGGCCTAGGTATATTTGATCCTGCCTCAGTGTAGTGGACTAGATGATCTCTCAAGGTGCTTTCCTGCCCCACATTTCTATGACTGCTGAATTACAAGCCCCAGAATCCCTATGTTTTTGAGTGCAGGCCATGCCACAGGAGTGAGCTGAACTCTGAGCCTCTCAAAGGCCCAAGCTCCCCTGTCACACCCTACTACATTTCGGTATGTGTCAAGGCTGTATCCCCACTTTGAACTTTAGGGTACAAATGTAGGGGCCTGCATGAAAACTTCTAAGCTTAACTACCAGCTTAGCCCTGGTCCGCTGCCACCATTTCCAATGGATTCCCCCCCTGGGAAGCCTTGAAAAACCTTCACCAATTCCCTGGTGAATACAGATCCAAACCCTTTGGATCTAAAACAAGGAGAAATTAACCATTCCCCTCTTTCCTCCCACCAACTCCTGATGAATACAGATCCAACCCCTTGGATCTTAAAACAAGGAAAAATCAATCAGGTTCTTAAAAAGAAGGCTTTTAATTAAAGAAAAAGGTAAAAATCATCTCTGTAAAATCAGTATGGAAATTAACCTTACAGGGTAATCAAACTTCAAGAGCTCAGAGGACTCCCCTCTAGTCTCAGGTTCAAAGTACAGCAAACAAAGATTTTACTCTAGTAAAAGGTACATTTACAAGTTGAGAAAACAAAGGAAAACTAACACGCCTTGCCTGGCTATTTACTTACAAGTTTGAAATAGGAGAGACTTGTTTAGAAAGATGTGGAGAACCTGGATTGATGTCTGGTCCCTCTCAGTCCCGAGAGCGAACACACTCCCAAACAAAGAACACAAACAAAACCCTTCCCCCCCCCCCCCCCCAAGATTTGAAAGTATCTTGTCCCCTTATTGGTTCTTTAGGTTAGATGCCAGCCAGGTTACCTGAGCTTCTTAACCCTTTACAGGGAAAAGGATTTTGGAGTCTCTGGCCAGGAGGGATTTTATAGTACTGTACACAGGACAGCTGTTACCCTTCCCTTTATAGTTATGACAGTGTGTGTTAATTTTGTGGTGGACTAGCAGTGCTGGATGCCAGTCTTTATTTACCGAACAGGTACAAAGGCCATAGTAAGGCATGCTTCTCCCCTCTCCCTGCTGACACACCTCAGACCTGACTTAGAGGGATCAGATTTAGAGGGTGAAGGGCAGTTCTCATACCCATTCAATGCACGGCTCCTTGTTCAGATTGTAAATAAGGGGTCCAAATAATGGCAAGTTTGGGATTATCTTTGTGATGTGGACATCTATCCACTGAGGGTACGTCTACACTATGAAATTAGGTCGAATTTATAGAAGCTGGTTTTATAGATATCGGTTTTATACAGTCGATTGTGTGTGTCCCCACATAAAATGCTCTAAGTGCATTAAGTCGGCGGACCGCATCCACAGTACTGAGGCTAGCGTTGCACTGTGGGTAGCTATCCCACAGTTCCCGCAGTCTCCGCTGCCCATTGGAATTCTGGGTTGAGATCCCAATGCTTGATCATGCAAAACAGTGTCGCGGGGGGTTCTGGGTACATGTCGTCAGGCCCCTCCCCCTCCGTCAGAGCAACAGCAGACAATCGATTCACGCCTTTTTACCTGGGTTACCTGTGCAGACAACATACCACGGCAAGCATGGAGCCCGCTCAGCTCACCGTCACCATAGGTCATGTGTGTGCCGTCAGACGTGGTACTGCATGGCTACACAGCAGCAGCTAATTACCTTTTGGCAGTAGACGGTGCACTATGACTAGTAGCCGTCATCGGCTATCTGGGTGCTGGCAGACATGGGGCTGCATTGCTACACAGCAGCAGCTCCTTGCCTTTTGGCACTGATGGTGTATTACGACTGGTATCCGTTGTCGTCGTACTCCTCAGTGAGTTCAATCAGAGGCACCCGGGAAAGTTCTTCTGCAGATACTGCACCAAACTTTACACTCTGGGCATCTGATCCTTGATGATGATGGCTATCAGTCGTAGTACATCATTTTCTGCCAAGCACCCAGAAGATGCCGATGGCTATCAGTCATGCTGCACCATTTGCTGCCAGCTTAAGATGTAAAAAATAGATGGACCATATTTGTTCTGTATTCATTTGCTTCCCCCTACCTCCGTGAAATCAACGGCCTGCTAAACCCAGGGTTTTAAGTTCAATCTTTGGGGGGGGGGGCATTTTGTGTGACAGTTGTTTGTGTTTCTCCCTGATGCACAGCCACCTTTGTTGATTTTAATTCCCTATACCTGCATGCCAAGTTGTCAGTCGCCCCTCCCTCCCTCTGTCAGACACTAGTTTTGTGCCTTTTTTCAGACCAGACGCCATAGCACTGGGATCTTGGAGCCCGCTCAGATCACCGCGGCAATTATGAGCACTATGAACACCACGCGCATTGTCCTGGAGTATATGCGGAGCCAGGACATGCCAAAGCAAAACCAGGACCAGCCGAGGAGGCGATTGCAGCGCAGTGACGAGGAAATTGACATGGACATAGACCTCTCACAAAGTACGGGCCCGAGCAATGTGCAAATCATGGCATTACTGGGGCAGGTTCATGGCGTGGAACGCCGATTCTGGGCCTGGGAAACAAGCACAGACTGGTGGGACCGCATCGTGTTGCAGGCATGGGACGATTCCCAGTGGCTGCGAAACTTTCGCATGCATAAGGGCACTTTCATGGAACTTTGTGAGTTGCTTTCCCCTGCCCTGAAGCACCAGAATACCAAGATGAGAGCAGCCCTCACAGTTGAGAAGCAAGTGGCGATAGCCCTGTGGAAGCTTGCAATGCCAGACAGCTACCGGTCAGTCGGGAATCAATTTGGAATGGGCAAATCTACTGTGGGGGCTGCTGTGATCCAAGTTGCCAGGGCAATTAAAGACCTCCTGGTATCAAGGGTAGTGACTCTGGGAAACGTGCAAGTCATAGTGGATGGCTTTGCTGCAATGGGATTCCCAAACTGTGGTGGGGCGATAGACCGAACCCATATCCCTATCTTGGCACCGGAGCACCAAGCCACCGAGTACATAAACCGCAAGGAGTACTTTCCAATGCTGATGCAAGCCCTGGTGGATCACAAGGGACGTTTCACTAATATCAACATGGGATGGCCGGGAAAGGTACATGATGCTCGCGTCTTCACACCCTCTGGTCTGTTTCGAAAGCTGGAGGAAGGGACTTTCTTTCCGGACTAGAAAATAACCGTTGGGGCTGTTGAAATGTCTATAGTTATCCTTGGGGACCCAGCCTACCCCTTAATGCCATGGCTCATGAAGCCATACACAGGCAGCCTGGACAGTAGTCAGGACCTGTTCAACTATAGGCTGAGCAAGTGCCGAATGGTGGTGGAATGTGCATTTGGACGTTTAAAAGTGCGCTGGCGCAGCTTACTGACTCGGCTAGACCTCAGCGAAACCAATATTCCCATTGTTATTGCTGCTTGCTGTGCGCTCCACAATATCTGTGAGAGTAAGGGGGAGACATTTATGGCGGGGTAGGAGGTTGAGGCAAATCGCCTGGCCGCTGATTACGTGCAGCCAGACACCAGCGCAGTTAGAAGAGTACAGCAGGGCGCGGTGCGCATCAGAGAAGCTTTGAAAACCAGTTTTGTGACTGGCCAGGCTACGGTGTGAAACTTCTGTTTGTTTCTCCTTGATGAACCCTCCGCCCCTCCCCCCGGTTCACTCTACTTCCCTGTAAACCTACCACCCCACCCTCCCTCCCCCCTTCGAGCACCGCTTGCAGAGGCAATAAAGTCATTGTTACTTCTCATTCATGAATTCTTTTTTAATTCATCACACAACTAGGGAGATAATTGCCAAGGTAGCCCGGGATGGGTGGGGGGAGGAGGGAAGGAAAAGGACACACTGCAGTTTAAAACTTTAACACTTATTGAAGGCCAGCCTTCTGTTGCTCAGGCAATCATCTGGTGTGGAGTGACTGGGTGGCCGGAGACCCCCCCCACCGTGTTCTTGGGAGTCTGGGTGAGGAGGCAATGGGACTTGGGGAGGAGGGCTGGTGGTTACACAGTGGCTGTAGCGGCGGTCTCTGCTCCTGCTGTCTTTCCTGCAGCTCAACCATACGCTGGAGCATATCAGTTTGATGCTCCAGCAGCCGGAGCATCGACTCTTGCCTTCTGTCTGCAAGCTGACGCCACCTATCATTTTCAGCCCGCCACTTGCTCTCTTCAGCCCGCGATTCATCCCGCCACTTCTCCTCTAATTCATATTGTGCTTTTTTGCACTCTGACATTGACTGCCTCCACGCATTCTACGGTGCTCTTTCAGCGTGGGAGGACATCTGGAGCTCCGTGAACATATCATCCCGAGTCTGCTGTTTTCTCCTTCTAATCTTCGCTAGCCTCTGTGAAAGAGATACATTTGCAGCTGGTGTAGGAGAAGGGAGAGGTGGTTAAAAAAAGACACATTTTAGAGAACAATGGGTACACTCTTTCACATTAAATTTTGCTGTTCACATTACACAGCACATATGCTTTCGTTACAAGGTAGCATTTTTCCTCTTACATTGAGGGCCTGCCGGTTTGGTGTGAGAGATCACTCATGCAGTGCCAGGCAACAGAATTTGGCTTGCAGGCAGCCATGGTAAGCCACAGGCTTTTGGCTTTTTTAACCTTCATAACATGTGGGAATGGTTTCAAACAGCAGCACCCTCATTTCCCATACCAAGGACCCATTGGGTTGGCCATTTAAAATGCGTTTGCAATGTAAAAGGAGGGGCTGGGGTTTCCAGGTTAACATGCAGCACAAACCCAACTAACCCCCTTCCCCCCCACACACACCCAATTCTCTGGGATGATCACTTCACCCCTCCCCTCCCACCGTGTGGCTAACAGCGGGGAACATTTCTGTTCAGCCGAGCAGGAACAGGCACCTCTGAATTTCCCCTTAATAAAATCACACCATTTCAACCAGGTGACCGTGAAGGATATCACTCTCCTGAGGATAACAAAGAGAGATAAGGAATGGATGTTGTCTGCAGGCCAGGAAACACCGGGACCATACGCTGCCATGCTTTGTTATGCAATGATTCCAGACTACGTGCTACTGGCCTGCCGTGGTAAAGTGTCCTACCATGGCAGATGGAATAAGGCAGCCCTCCCCAGAAACCTTTTGCAAAGGCTTTGGGAGTACATCAAGGAGAGCTTTCTGGAGATGTCTCTGGAGGATTTCCGCTCCATCCCCATACACGTTAACCGACTTTTCCAGTAGCTGTACTGGCCACGATTGCCAGGGCAAATTAATCATTAAACACGCTTGCTTTTAAACCATGTGTAATATTTACAAAAGGTACACTCACCAGAGGTCCCTTGTGTGCCCTCAGGGTCTGGGAGCATGCTTTGGGTGAGTTCGGGGGTTACTGGTTCCAGGTCCAGGGTGATAAACATATCCTGGCTGTTGGGGAAACCGGTTTCTCCACTTCCTTGCTGTGAGCTATTTTCACTGTCTTCATCATCATCATCTTCCGCATACCCCAAACCCGTTTCCCTGTTGCATGTTTCTCCATTGATGGAGTCAAAGCACACGGTTGGGGTAGTGGTGGCTGCACCCCCTAGAATGGCATGCAGCTCTGCGTAGAAGCGGCATGTTTGTGGCTCTGCCCCAGACCTTCCGTTTGCCTCTCTGGCTTTGTAGTAGGCTTGCCTTAGCTCCTTAATTTTCACGCAGCACTGCTGTGCGTCCCTCTGTCCTTCATGCCGTTTGAGAGTTTTTCTAATATTTTGCCATTTTGTTTACTGCTATGGAGTTCAGCTAGCATTGATTCGTCTCCCCATATGGCGAGCAGATCCCGTACCTCCCGTTCGGTCCATGCTGGAGCTCTTTTGCGATCCTGGGACTCCATCATGGTTACCTGTGCTGATGAGCTCTGTGTGGTCACCTGTGCTCTCCACGCTGGGCAAACAGGAAATGAAATTCAAAACTTCGTGGGCCTTTTCCTGTCTACCTGGTCAGTGCATCTGAGTTGAGAGTGCTGTCCAGAGCGGTCACAATGAAGCACTGTGGGATAGCTCCCGGAGGCCAATAACGTCAAATTCCGTCCACACTACCCCAAATCCGACCCGCAAAGGCCGATTTTAGCGCTAATCCCGTCGTCGGAGGTGGAGTAAAGAAATCGGTTTAAAGGGCCCTTTAAGTCGAAAAGAAGGACTTTGTCGTGTGGACGTCTCCAGGCTTAATTCGATTTAATGCTGCTAAAGTTGACCTAAACTCGTAGTGTGGACCAGGCCTTAGTTTCCCCATTTCACATAGGCCACTGAACGGACATCAGACAGTAACAACTAACCAAGGTTGGATCTGGAAGGTTGACTTAAAGTGAGCATTACTCTATATTCCATGAGCAGGCCTTTTGAGAGGTTTTCAAAAGGGGAGAAGTCAGAAACAGACTCATAGATCCCAATGGCCCCTTCTGGCCTTAGAATCATCTTGTTTGACTTCCTGTGTAACACGGGCCATAGAATTTCTCCAGAAATAATTCTTAAAGCAGATGTAATCATGGACTACATGATGTGGCATATTAATATGGTTACACAGTGGTCACCATTAGTCATCCACATCCCATCTTACACAGTAAGTTTAAGTAGCATATACAAAGGAAGTACTATTGTGCAGTAACTGAGTAAAAGCCACTCTTTCTTAGTGCCAAGTACCAAACATCAGTATCATGACAAAACAATAGTATATCTATGTAAGGAGACAACATAATATAACTCTTTAATCTTAGCACTGTGGTTCAGTGTAAGCTAGTGTATCAAATAGTGCGTGCTGCTCTTTTTGGATATTAATCCTGACAGAAAAATCTTTAGCTTTAGTCAATGTAAATTCTTTAACTACTTGGCATGCTTGTAATACAACCTGTTCTGACCCTAAAGCCTATACTGTTAATCAAACTCAAATCAAATCTACACAAGATTTTATGCACAAAAACCAATCAGCTCTCATTTAGACTGAAGAATTGTACCTTACTTTGACCAAATATGAATGCTGGAGCAAATTCTAGAAGAGACGAGAGCCACGACCAATGACACCAGTTTTATATATTTTTAACGTTATCGATATCAATGGACTTACTTCAGATCCACAGTATTGAAAAAGGAGAATCAAGGCCAACCCTTTTTTTTTATTATTCTTCCTGTGTACAATATGTTGGATAATTATTTTTCTCTTCTTTTGAGAACTAAATCAAATCTCTACCTATTCCCAACAATATTTCATTAAGAAGTAAAATTTCATGCTTCAGAGTAAATGGAAATTTGGCAGACTTTGCAACTCTTTTAAATAAAAGATCAGAGATAATATATTTGGTGTCTAGTAAACATTTTTCCTAAACTGTGTAATTTCTTGTTATCCAGCCATTTAAGTCATGCCTTGCTTTCTACTTATAGAGCCAAGACTCAGGAATGATAACCACTACCACAGTCATATCTGTTAAGCGTAACAGCCTTCTATTCATTGTAAGTCTTAACCTTTAAGTTTCCAATTTGGGTTTAAACCTTTTATATCTGTGAACAGCACTCCATATTTCTTACTAATTAGGATTTCCCAAGAGAAGCAAAATAAGGTTTGCGGAATGTAAAACTAGTTTCATTAGTACAATACTTCTGCTCAGTACAGTATTTCCCCCATCACAGTTTATAATGTACTCAAATCAGAATGCATTGCTATTATATAATGAATGTTTTATCAAACCCTAGAGTTTAAGATTACGTTACCAATCCAATCATTACTAGATATGAAAAGCTTTTCTTTGATTCTTTCCTCCATCTTTCTAGTTCACCATATAACCAAACTGTTTGAAAATATACAGGTTTTAAAATGAAAATTGCATGTACACCTCTACCCTGACATAACGCGACCCGATAGAACACGAATTTGGATATAACGCGGTAAAGCAGTGCTCCGGGGTGGGGTGGGGGGGTTGCGCACTCTGGTGGATCAAAGTAAATTCGATATAACACAGTTTCACCTATAACACGGTAAGATTTTTTGGCTCCTGAGGACAGTGTTATAATCGGGGTAGAGGTGTACTAAGGTTTCATATTTTAGAATCATTTCATTAATGAAAGAAGCACAAAGTCACTAGTCATAACACTGTTAAATTCCATGGTAGTTTAGTGCTAGAAGTTGTCCTTGCTGCTAGTGCAGAACTAACATTGCAGCTGGACCAAATCACAGTCTCTACCTGCTTGTTAGCTTAATAAAACACAGGACAAGACACCAGAAGATAATCTTGAGCCCCTTTTGACACAGCCATCAAAATAAGGAGTTGCCTGGATCTAGCCACCTTTCATGTTTGCAGTAAGCCTATCAATCTGATGGTATCTAACAAGTTAGGAAGAAGCAAAGAAAGACCAATATAAATATCACTTCCTTAGCTGGAGGTGGAAGGAATAGACTAGCTCAGTGGTTATCCAACTTTTGTATTGGTGACCGCTTTCACACAGCAAGCCTCTGAGTGTGACCCCCCCTCATAAATTAAAAACACCTTTTTACATTTAACACTATTATAAATGCTGGAGGTGAAGCGCAGTTTGGGGATGGAGGCTGACAGCTCGTGACCCCCCCCCCATGTAATAAACCCCTGAAGGGTTACGACCCCCAGTTTGAGAACCTCTGGGACTAGCTGGTTGGCTCGAAGCAGCCATCTTCCTGCCTATTTAAGCTTGCCCTCTATATTCAAAAAGCATCTTGTGCCAGCCAGCTATCTGGCTGATAAGGATAGAAGGGAACCGCTCCCAAGTGTAAATGAGACCCAGGATTGTACAGGTGGCCCTTTTGCCTATGGGAAAAGAGGAGATACGAAATCCTTGCAAACTGAGGTCTTGTCTTGGGAACTGGTATTTCCCCCATGTAAGGGAGGCAGAGAGGATTCAAAAGGCAGTTGAATCCTAGGGGTGGGCCCCAGAAGGTATTATATATACTATATATAACCAAAATGTTGGAGTCCTGAACACTGCACTGAACCCATTTAAGTGCCTGGTATGGAAGAACAGGAAGGAGTATATGCATGACATCCCTCCCAGTATAAAACAAATAAAATTGGCACCTGCCATTTAACATCCATCCTACATGTCTATTATTCATTCGCCTGAGTGTTCTGATCAATGCTTTTTCCTTCTGTTCTTTGCAGTTACAGGGATATGTAAATGAACTTGTTCCAGGAATTTTTTTTAAAAAAGGACACCACTGCGATTTTACACAAAACTTTCAGCTACCTCCAGATGTAAAATTTGGCACTCAAGACATTATGTGAATCTGAAAATCTTCATGAAGGACTGAAAACGTAAATGGAGCATAAAAGCAATTAATGGAGTGATACGTAAACTATTGGTGACATGGCCAGGTATATCCTGTGAGATGCATTGAATTAAAGGGCCATGGAAGAAGTACTTGATAACCTAGCTGTGGTTTCATTTTTCCACTGGTCATGTTAACTCACCATGTATTTTAGTGTATTTTAGAGTCATAACATAATACCAAAACCCAGGTATGGGTAGCAAAGCAAACATGCTGTAAAAGCCATATGAAGTATAAGAACTTGGCTTGTCCTAGTCCAAGATGTCAATCAGTGTGAGATGGAAAACAGGGAGCAGAGAAACAAGAGTTAGGAGAACAAAGAGAGAGAAAGGAAGCAAAAGAAAAGAAAGGATTCATTTGGTGTCAAGATTTTCTCCCCCGGTTGCTACTGTGCTAAGGTGTCACTTTGAAAGAAGATGATGGGAAATGAGTGCACAATCCCCAACCAATGTTTCAGGGCTACCTTTTCAAGGTGTATCAGGCATATAGAGAAACTACAGAATGTCATGAGAAAGTATCTGTAATGAAAGAATGTAATATGAAGTGCCACTACCAATTCAAGCAGGCTGCAGATTATGACAAGTACAAGGGTCATGCATGCCAGTGTGGATGAAGCTAATGAATTGTCAATGGAGTTTTCATTGCACTGAAAACATTATTTCCAAGAACTGGTGAGATTAGGGAATGTCCAATATATAGTAGATTTGAAGTGCTGAAGCTGATTGCAAAGCATACTACTGGGGTTGGGGAGGGGCGTGGGGAAGGGGGGTATTTACAGAATGGATCTCTCTGAAAAGAAGAAACTGTATTATATAGCAAGTTTCTCCTCTAACATCAACCAGGCTGAAGACTAAGTGATAAATACTTGCCAACAATGGGCAAAGAAAATGAAATAGATTTTGTAACTTACTCCAGGTTTTGCACTCTAAGTGCAGATATAGTAGATTCTACCTCTAGCTACTATATTTTGGACCCAGAGTAAGTTAAGGAACTTGGTTTCACTGGAAGCATTCACAAAACAAAAAGCACCAATTCATTCAAAGAATGCCAAGCTCACCAACAGCAAGCTTCCTTGGGAACAGAGGTATGGTAGAAGAATAAACAAGTGTTCTCCAAGGAAAAAGTTGATTTCAAGTGCATATCGCAGATATTTGAGGGGGCTTTGTTTTGCAGAAAGTGAATTTCAGATTCATAATCACAGGTTTTCACATCAGAAATCAGATTCTAAGATTTATAATCCTCCAAGCAAGAAATGGGCTGCCCTTATGTACAGGAAGTATACTATGTGACCTAGGTACACAACCAAAACTGCTCAAAGAATGGATATCAAATAGTAACAAATTCACAAATAAGCTACAGTCCAAGAATCATTTGTGGAAATGATCTGATGAAGTATTGTGAACAAAGGCATTTGAGAAAAATCACAACTGTTTGCGGACAATTAAGAAACGAAGTGAGAGGTGAATTTAGTTGAATAAATTATTGGTTTTCACTTATTAAACTAGCTCTAATTTTAGCAAATTGTTTTTAATTTGCCCCTTTAACAGCTCTTGGTCACATCTGGGACTTTTCTCCTCTTTGGATTCCATCTGTTTGTTCACTTTTCTTGTTTTTATCTTTTTATTGCCCTTCACAAAATCTTTAAGCAGATTCATGTTGTCTATGCGTCTGTTTATGGATTTATCTTCCTTGCTGAAGGCTGTGCTTCTAAAGTGATTTCATTATTTTTTTTCTTCTATGCTAACTCCTTAATCTTCTGTGCATTTTTTCCACAAATAGTCTGATGGGTTTATTGGCTATATCAAGACAGGCTTTTTTGATTGCAGTTCTTCTGGAGTTTTGCCTGGGAGGGTTTAAAAGTACAAATCTTGAAACTGTTTTCACCTTATTTTGTAGTTTCCTTTGCCTTCAAAAAGAAGTATGGTTAAGTCAATAAAAAGTTACTTCTTGGCTATTCATTAGATTTGTATTTCGTTGCATGTGTATTCTATCAGCAGTTACATTTCATTTCTGACACCAATTCCTGTGTCGGCAAAGTGGGAGCAACTATGTAGATGTTGTCCCCAGCAACTGCACATTAATCCAGAAGTCAGCTGTGCAATGTTTCTCCTCCTCAACGTTTAAGACATCTAATGTAACGAACCCCTAGATGGCAATAAAGGAAGTATGACTGGTTGTCGAAGACATATCCCACCATTCACACATAGGTACGTCTTTTTGTTAAGAAATGGAAGAGAACAGTGCCAGACAGGACTCAGGCCCGGCCAACACTTAAAACTTACATCAATCTAGCTATGTCACTCAAGGCTGTGAAAGTTGCCATGTCCTCAGCACCATAGTTATGTCAGCCTAACTCCCGGTGTAAATGTGGCTAAGTTAATGGAAGAATTCACCTCACAGAGAGCTGGATTAACTGGATGGATGGAAAAATCCTGTTAATGTAAGCAGCATCTACACAACAGTGCTATAGCAGCACAGTTGCAGCACTGTAGCTGCTGTAGTGTAGACATACCCTAAGTGAAATGACTGTATGTAACCAAACCTATCACCAAAATACCAGCTTGAGGGGAGAGACATATATACCCCCACACACACACACACACACACACACACACACACACACACACACACACCCCCAAGCACCCCTGCAAGATTCAGGATTAGAGGTAGGATTTTCAGAAGTGCTATAATGGCTTAGGGGCACAGATCACATTGACTTTCAATGCAACTTATGCATCTAAATCACGCACTTTTGAAAAAATCTCTTCACAGATGATATAGGGAAGTGGGAAACATTCAGAGGGAATTTAATTGAGCTAATCACATTGTAATTATCTAAGTATGACTGAGGGTGGTAGACACTACTGGCCCAATTCCTATTCCTTGCAGCTTGAACAGTTTCCATACTTTCATCCACCTTTCTATATTGGGAATGTTCCAGGATTCCCCTCCCAATTAGCCAGGAACCCACTCTCAGTCCCCTTTTAGCAATATGGGCAGGGCGATCATGATTCCCTGACAGCTTTTCACCACTCCCAACTGAGAACCCGATGATTTACAGTTGTGTAAGGTGGGCGTAAAATACTACCATTCCAGTTCTGTACATTTCACTCTGACTTTGCATAGGACAGTGGAGAATGAAGCTGGTAGATTTGGGATAGAGTTTAGCATTCATGCATGCACACTCAGTAAATGAAATCTTAGTTTAAAAGTAAGGATAAAACAAAAGAATACACAGGACAAGGAAAAAATACTAATCCATTTAATGGCTGCTCTCTTATGAAAGGACTTCAGTCATGGTGAGCTGTGAATCCTAGAATTCTGTCCCTCAACTTGATGATGATGATTAAAAAAAGTCTGCAACACTGATTTTCTATTTCCTGAATTGTTTTGCTCCTCTCTTGAAAATAAACCATTTCCAACCTTCTTAACCGCCGCCCTTATCTTACACTCAGTCTGATTCTGATCTTACCCCTGTTTTTTACTGCTGTAACTCAATTGACTCACCCAACTTACTCCTGATTTATTTAGGCAAAAAATGGCTTTCATCAAAAAGGAAATTTCTGTGGGAATTATCCATTTTCAATATTGTATTTTTGGGAAAAGGTGATGAAAGGAAAGCTATTAAATTGAATACCCCAGCTTTTGTCAACAGAAAACTAAAATGTTTTAATGTTGTTTTTCAATTTCCAAAATATTTCAGTTATTATGAAAACCATTTTGTGGAAAAATGTCCGTGAAAATGAAGAGCTTTTTTAAACAGAAAATAAAATATTTCCCAAGCAGCTGTATTTTATATATAAATGCCTTTAAGTTATTACCTCTACTGCATCCTGTCTTTTTGCATCTGTCTTTAGACTGTAAACTCTCTGTGGCAAGCACTTTTTTTTTTTTTTTGCACAGTGCTAAATATATTGTTGGCACTTAAGTTATAAAAAAATATTTGTAATAACTAAAACCCAAATCTGTGCTCTTTTCACTGACCTGTGCTGAGAAGCAATTTCCTGATTTCTGCCTCTACCTCTCAACTGTTCTGAAGAAATTCCTAACTTTCAAAAACACTCAAAATCCCTCCTTGTACCCCTGGAAACATAGAATATACATGTGGTTCTAGAGCATCTCAGAATCTGCTCCATTAACCCTCTGTGCACTAGAACTCTGGGATACAACACAATAGGCATCTTTGCAAACATCAAGAGACACCCCAGATTGCTGAGGGTAGAGCAAGCCATTCTTCTTCAACACAAGGTAAAACCCAGCCTCTACTTCCCCACTGTTTATTTTCACAAAAGTTAAACTGTTTTCGGTAATGCTTTAGATGCTGTAGTGAGAACACCATCAATAAAGCACATTATGGACTGAGTCCATGGGTGGTATGTTTCACCGCATCTTCTGTCACTTCACAAAGAACAGCTGAGTGGAGGTTCATCTGGGAGCAGTAGTTGTTTCCTCATAATAAGCCAAATCCTGAAGTCCTTATTCATTTCTTAGTTCTCATTGAGGAAACACTTCCACTGAAGTCGCTCCTAATGGGAATTTTGACTGAGAAAGGATCTTAAGATTTGACCCATTAATAATAAATGATAATGAGTAGTCAACAGCACCTGTTTTTCAAAGATCTCAGAGCACTTCATAAATGTTAAATATTGAGCCCAAAACACTGTTTAAGGCAGGTAATAAATGACAGCAGAAATACTTAAAACTAAATAAATGTGGCAAGTAATATTATCCATAGTCATATCTAGAGTTGAATGAAAAATCAGAATATCCATCCACAGGAAATTCCAATATTGCAATATTTGTTTTTATCCCAAATTGGGATTTCCTTCCACTGTTGTTGAGAAGATTAAAAATAAATAGGAGGATAAAACAGACTCTCTTTTAACGGTCACTAAATGAAGTCCGGCACTAGACTAATTTAAAATCATGACCATCTGCTGGCTCTTCAATGGCCTATGTGAAATAAGCTGGTGGTCACAGTCCAGTTTCTGCTAGAAAAATGTATATATGACAGTCACCACCATGAATTCCATCTGCTATCTTTGTTGGCAGAATGACCCGATGAATAGTATAAATTCAATTAACTGACTTAGAGAACAGTTGACCTTATTGAAAGAAAACTGGAGTATTAAAACATCTTAAACAATTTTCTCTGATTTTTACCCCTGAAATAATTAAAAAAATTGACTTAGCTGGTCAAAAATGAGGGGAAATTGGTGAATATATTTCAATTTTCTTCATTTTGAAATTTCAAAATTTGAAAAATTTAAACCAACTTTAAGAAACTGGTTTTAATTTAGTCTGTTTGTACTGTTGGACTTTTCCTGGATCAGAAACATGAAAGAAACTAAATTTTGTTGGTATGAATCATACTAACAACTCACATCTAAGCTTACAACTAAATTACCTTTTATTAAGAAAATATTTGTGTAGCAACTAAACAAAATTTATTTTTGAATGGCTATTAAGAATGTGCAACCACTAAAGATGTACAAGAGGGTTTTAGGGTTTTTTTTATTTATTTAAACAGAATTCTCAGCTAAATTTAGCAACAAAAAAAATGAAATAGTTCAGAAATCTCTCATAAGCCAGGATCAATTGGGTGGAAACAAAAAAAATATCCATTTTACATGATTTTTTTTACCCCAAATCAGGCAAAACATGATGGATTTAGCAGAGTCTTTCTTCAGGTCCTTGAAGTTCAAAGAGAAACCTTGTTTACCCAACCACTGATTTTTGCACATGTATATACACATGCTGTGAAGAAGGAACTATGTTAATATGGAATTGTTTTATGAAATGTTGCTATAGGATAAGTGAAAGTGTAGAATGAAGACCATAAAAAACACATGCTGAGAGGTGCACAGAGACACAGAGGCTTGGACTTCTGGACTATAGGTTCTGCACGTTTGGAACTTTGGGTGCTTGAATTTGAAGGGTTGTCAGTTGGCTCCTGAGGGGAGAGGGAGCAGGAGCACAGAAGGCGTCAGGCGAGCAAGACTGTGACCAGGAAGTGAAGCCTTCTAAGAAGCAGAAGGTCTCCTGGATGCTTTTGTTAGGTTTACTCTGGTTAACTAAAACTTTAGTGGTGTTTCAAACCCAGATGTCAGAGGTGTAGTCAGCCGATGGGGTTTTGAAGAGATCTGCCAGGCCCTTGAAATGGAGTTAGGAAAAGCAGCCATGACCACCCAATATTTACGGACAGGTAAGCCAAGAGGAAGCTTAGAGAGCTAAAAGGCCATACTAGTGACCAGAAATACTGGTTGAACAAGGTGTGTGCCCAGGAAGAGGGCAGACCATAACACAAGCACACCCTCAAGATGTTTGTATTATTATAGTTTTGGCCCTATTACCATGATGGCTGATAGCAATTGTAGCCTATGCATGCTCAGTGTGGCACTCTGTTCCCTTCTAATAGTGGCTAACCCAGCTAGAGATTGATGAGCCTGTTACAGCCTTTTAAGTGACCTGTCTTCTAACTCAGGCAGCAGTGGCTTAAGTATTAAGCTCAAGAGGTTCCTGGTTTGATCACTGCTGCCAATGACCCAATAAGGGGTCGTTAAAAGTGGTGGTGGGGAATTCAGCTGGGGAAGCTTGGGATGTGCCTGCCTGCCTACCCAGGGAAGTATGTGAACCATGCCTGTTCGGTGTGGTCCTCTGTGACCCTCTAGTGGGGGCTAGGTGAGCTAGAGATTAATGAACCTGCAACAGCCCTGGCTAAGTGACAAGTGTCATTAAGCTTAGGAGGTCCTAGGTTTGATCCCTGCTGCCAACAACTCACCAAGGGTGCATTGGCGTCACACAATTACAATAATGATTTTTGTAAAGTAAGCTTTATTTAAAAAACCACTCAACCTGCATAGAAGATTTTGACCCTGCATTGTGCTCTCCATACTTGTGCAAAATTCCTATTGATATTAATGGGAGGCTTGAGCATGGATCGGGGCAACATTTCTCACACCTTATTTTGCCCACGAGGAGAATTATTCAGTATTTGTCCTTTCCAAATATATATATTATATATAAATTTTTCGGCGGGGAGAGGGTCATTGAGGGCAAGGGTCTTCATTAAAACATCTCCTCTTTAGAAATTCAACACTTTTCTTCTTTGGCAACTTTCTGGACCTAGTTAGTCATGGCTGAAATAGCTCCTCAATAAAATACCCAACTGAAGCCCTGCAGACTGAAGTCTATCCACAGCACAGGTATGACACAAGCTGTGGCTCTGAAAGTTTCCCAGCAATGCTTGCCCAATGGGACAGTTTTTAATGAAAAGAAAGAGGTCAGTTAGTCTATATGGCCAATTCAAACATCGGCGTCTCGTCTAACAAAACTTCTAACAAAAGTGACAGTTGCGGAGGTAGTTTTACCTATGGGGATACCTGCTCCACAGGAATTAGACAGAGACCACAGATGCTGGAGGAGTCACTCATTAATGATTAGCTAGTGAGGTCTAGTTAAAAATTAACTGGGGAAGAGGCCTAGTTAATAATTAGAGACTAGATCATAATTACTGTAACTAGGGGAGAATATCTAATCATGAACTAGTTAGTGAAGATTATCTAAAGGGATTAATGATTAATTAGAAAAATAGTTATTAAGTAGAAAGCAGAGAAGTTAAAGAAACTATTGGGAGAATTATCTATGAATAATTCTTGGGGAAGACTAGCCCCATATTTAACCATTCAGAACTAATTAATGATTACTGGGCATGGTTAATTAATAAACAAATTAATGCATGATAAATGTCTGTCTATTTACTGATTAACTCGGGGTGCTAATTATTCAGTTATTAACAGGTAGAACTAGTTAACATATTAACCTGCAAAAGAAATGCAGTCCTTTACTAAACAAGCAGAGTTTTCTTCAATGTTGCTGTAACAAATTATTTTCAGATTTATAATACTTCTACCCTTAGCTAAACTTTAAGTTTTGGGGGTGTGAGATGTGTAAAAGACTTCATTTTTTAAGATGTGTATTTGATAAACAAAAGCACACATATCTGGAAATGTGTGTTGCTTTTCCCCCTAACCACATTAGAAACTTCCTGTCCTTATGTTCAGTAAACACAATGATATGTTGAAGATATAAAGATTTCTCTTTGCATATGTGCAATTTGTCAGCTAGTTTATGAATATTTACATATTCATAGGCCTGACATCTGTCACAATTGCATATGAATGATATTGTTTTTAATCAGATAATGGATAGATTTATTACTTTATCCCTAACTAGTATGGCAACATTGTGGAGAGAAAATATATTAAATATGTATGTGCACACATGGCTACAAGAAAGGTATGCACTCTTCCCCTTATGCTCATCTAGTGATGGTCTAAGAACATTCTGCAGCATATACATTTTGACTCAACATAGTGGTCTGTTAGGACCATCAACTGAAAGACTCCCATTGACTTCAATGGGCTTTGGTCAGGCTTTTAGTGTAACAAATGATTTCTGAATGACAAAATCCAAAGGGATATGACAATACCTGTTTTTAAATTATACAGGAAGACAAAATTAGATTGAAGAGGTGGGGGAATAGTACACTACCTAAAAGATGCCATAAAACCTAATATTATTTCTGAGTAGATATGGCCAAAAACCAAAATAGATCTCAATGAAAATTTCAGTTGAAAATATTCAGGATTTTTTAATCCATAAAAAGAAATCAAATTTTCATTGAAAGATTTCACAAAACTTTGAAAAAAATTTGACTAGCTCTATTTCTGAGTAGAGGTTGGATTAACAGTAGAAACTGACTTAGAATTTGACTCCATTCAAACAGATATCCTCCAGCCTCCTAATAATTAAAAGGCTATTGAATGCACAATGGTGAAGGAGATCAAAAAGGTAACTAGATCAAATAAATGAGTAATAAAAAGGTGCCTTCTTCTACCCATGAATAAGCTAGCCAAATAGCACTTCAGGACAAAGTTTAGAGAAGCAGTTGTTAACACCTTAAAATAATTGCTTCTTGGACCAGCTAGTTCTAGAGCACACAGGCAGAATACTTGACCCTTAGTAATACAGTACACTGTGATTGGTTTAAGTGGCAGCTATAGTTGAGCCACTAGATAATTGTGACCACAATATAATTAAGTTCCACATTCTTGTGGGAGAAATCATACCAAAATTGTTGCGTCATTGTACTTTAAAGAAGAACATTTAAGTTTCAAAATAAGCATACATGATATATCAGAATTTATTTTGTCCATGAAAGGAAAGCTCTCTATATTTTGCCTTTTTTTAATGCTTGGGCCAATTTTACCTACTGAGAAACAGCAGTTCTTTTGATTCAGTCATTTAACACTTCACATATAGCATAAGTAGTACCATGTTTTTTATTTTGTTGTTAAAGCTCCATTTTTAAACTGAGTGTCCAGGTTCTTGCTTGGCTGCACCTCAAAGACTGAGGGCAAGCCAGTGAGGTTGTTCTGTCAGGACTGCATGGCAGTCACAGTTACACTACTATATATCTCACGTCACATTTTATTTGTATACTCAGCTCCAGTATCTTGCATTACATTTTTGGGTTGAACAATCAAGACAGAGCCTGTGCTTGAATTTGGGTTGGCATCACTGGAAAGCTTGCCTGCATCCGACAGTCATACCATTTGTAACAATCATAATCATACAAACAAATCATAATTTTGCATTCACAGTTTAGACCTTGAGTAGAAAGAGGAATTGCAGGGCAGGCAGACAAAAATAGTGTTCATTGTTTATAAATTATGGGCACTAATATATTTCTGCAATTGGTAATTTCTACTTGCAAGGAATAATGCTTCTTTTTAAAATAAACAAAATTAGGACAATTTTTTTTCTTTTTTTTTTGCACACTGTGCTATGCTAGATTGCAGTTGTCAAAGTTCAGGGCAACTGCATCTGTATTTCCTCTCTGTGGTTGAGGAAGGGCACCCACTCTCATACCATTGCCTTTCTTGGGTGCAGATCCACATATCACTCTCCGGGGTGTTTCCAGGCTGCAGTTTTCTGCCTTCAAGGTGTTATACCCAGCAGAGATAGCTCACCTGCTTGCTTTCTCACCAGAGGCAGTTAATAGGTGTAATTTCTACAGTTATATATTACCCAGACATGACTTCTTATGCAAACCTATTTAATTCTTAAGGTAAAACCATTATACAGAAAACATTGCAAACATTGCAAAAAAAAAAAAAGAACCTATATGCATATGTCATAAACAGATAGTTAAGGGTTAAGAAGTTCACGTAGCCTAGCTGACACCTGACCAGAGGACCCAATGGGGGAACAGGATGTTTCAAAAGGAAGGAGGGAAGTTCCCTTTGTCTCACTTTTAGTTTCAGCCAGAGTGGAAAAGATCAAGGAATCAGCCTCTTATCAGGATAGTGAGTATTAGTAAAATAATTAGTTTATGTTTATTTTCTTTTGTAACTTGTCTTGTGCATAAAAGGGCTAATCAAATTGGGTATTCTTTGTGTAACTAAGGTTTTGCCCAGGGGAACATCCTCTGTGTTTTTAAATCTGTTGTCTGTGAGATCAGCTTGTATGCTATCTCCCAGAGGTTTTCCTTTTACCTTTCTTTTCTTTTCTTTAATTAAAAGCCTTCTTTTTAAGAACTTGATTAATTTTTCCTTGTTTTAAGATCCAAGGGGATTGGATCTGGACTCACCAGGGATTGGGGGGGGGGGAGGAGGGGGAAGGATTAATTCCTCCTTGTTTTAAGATCCAAGGGTTTGGATCGGTGTTCACCAGGAAATTGGTGGAGGAGTCTCTCAAGGCTACCTAGGGCAGAGTTATAGTACTTGGGAGGAAGATATTCTGGGGGGGGGAGGGGAGGTAAACAGAGTTTCCCAAATAACTCAAATAATTTGGTGGCAGCAAAACCAAATCTAAGCTGGTAATTAAGTTTAGGGGTTCTCATGCAGGTCCCCACATTGGTACCCTAACATTCAAAGTGAGGGTGAAACCTATGACAGCATACTAATAATCTTACCAAAAAGGGAACCCCTCCCCAATCCTAATTTAGGCTCTGGCAGGAGCAGTCCTTCAAGACCACATCCACAGAGTTTCCTTTGTGGTAAGAAATTCATCACAGCTTCAGCTCATAACAAGCTCAAAGTCTTATGGGCCTACAGTGGGCCCAGTCCTTCCAACCCTACCCTAAGGATCAGGGCCATTCATGGACCAGGAGTCCTGTCCATTTGCTGGATCAGGAAGAAGGCCCTGAGCCAGTTTAAAACCAAGCTATTTATCCAAAAATCATTTCTTTGTCTGTTAATCCCTGGAGAATCCAATTTGACCTAGTATATGCACACCTCTCAGGGGCAGGGTAGGGTGAGGCTTCAAAGGGCTGACAACAAAGGAAATAGGTTAGTTTCCCCCTCCTACTAGAGAGGGTGCATACAATGCCATAAACACCACATACAATGTATCCCAAAGGTATTAATCCTAATTCAATAAAGGTTGACTCTTAACTTAATTCAGTAATCTTAATTCCATAAGGTTTGTCCAAATTACAAGATATTGTCAGTCTGTCACACCCATAAATCACACAAACAACAGTGACAGGAGCACACTTAGGTGTGCCTGCACAGGGCTCATTCACCACTAGGGCACCTCCTCCTGGGTGTTTAGAGGATTATCTCCTTTCAGGTCCAGCACCCATTTCCTCACATGATGGCTCCCCCTTTCCCTCCCCGCAAGTCACTATAACTTTTCCCTTCTGTGGTATCAAAGTCCCATTGGACGACTGTCCCAGGCAGTCTTCGGCTCCACTGCCCAGTCTATGCCACTTCCCCATAGCTGGTAGGGGAACCAGAGCCCACCCACTACTGTGGGCTCTGGTCCAAGGACCCTATGTCCAGCAACTAAGGTCTGCTTGCATCCAGACCCTGTTGCGGTTTTCCCTGGACTCCTTCGTACTTCTCTGCTCTTATCTTCTAGCCTCCCCGATCTCTGGGTTTATCAGCCCAAAGTCCCTCCTGCCAGGGAGGGAGTGTAGACTACCTAAATCTGTAGCCCCAAACACACATCCCCTTTCCCAGGGAATGACTGTAGACTAGTTCCCTTGCAGCCCCTTTACATTGCCAACTTCCTGGCATTCCAGCCCTGCCTGTTCCTCCTCAGCTGGGCTCCATCTTCAATCAGCCCTTCAATCCCTGGTTCTTCCCCAGAGTTAATTGACTTCATTTAACATGCTCTGCCTTGTGTGGGGGTGGACAGCCCATTCACTGTGCCTTGTACAGGCTCAAGAGGCATGTACCGTATTTTTCGGCGTATAAGATGACTGGGCGTATAAGACGACCCCCAACTTTTCCAGTTAAAATATAGAGTTTGGGATATACTCGCCGTATAAGACTACCCCTCTTCCAACGCACACCAAATAAAAATTAAAAAAACATCAGATTTGATTTCAATATGGTAATTTTAATTCAAATGCTTATGACATACAGGTACTTAGCAGGAAAACTGTCACTTATAAACATAAGGCTGTTTGTCATCAAACATGTAAACATAAAACAGTGCAAGTGGATTAAACTTTTCCTAATTCACTCTAAAGCTGAAAGGAAGGATAAGACAATAAACCCATGGGAGCTGCCATGCTGTTTGTTTTCTAAGCTGTCAACCAAACTGGAACTGATGATGATAGGAGGAAGATAACAAACAATAGAGAGAGAGCAAGTGCCGGGCAAGTCCCTGGCGAGTTAGCAACGCCCATCATAACTGCAAGCTATGGTATTTTTACAGGTTTTGCTGGCATGACAGTTTCCCTTTAAAAGCCTTCAAAATCCTCCTGTTCGTCATCTGATATCATAAATACATCAATGACATCTTGTGATACATTTGTAAGGCAGTCATCATATGGATCGAATTCCGTATCAGATGGTGTGGTCTCAGCTTCAGCTTCCTCTTCATCTTGCCACAAGTAGTCGTCCTCCATACCATCTAATGAATTTGATATGCCACACTTCTTGAAAGACTTGATTACTGTTTCTGCATCAATATCATTCCAGGCTTTTATGACAAACTTGCACAAAACATCCAACTGTGGAGCACGCATGTTTCCTCCTTTTGTGAATGACTTTTCGCCGCTAACCATCCATTCATTCCACTGTTCTCGAATGCGATCTTTAAATGGCTTGTTTAGGCACACATCCAGTGGCTGTACCAACGATGTCAATCCTGCAGGAATAACTGCCGCATCTGTGTTTAGTCTTGCAAGCCTTTGCTTGGTGCTGGGAGTTAAATGAGCCCTGAACATATCCCACACCAGTAGACTACATTTTTGAATAAGTCCACCTGGTCGCCTGCTCCATACATTATCAAACCATAGCTTTACCCCTTCTTCATCCATCCAGCCTTTTTCATTCACATGTACAAAACAACCAACAGGGAACTTGAGTTTCGGCATTGTTTTTCTTTTAAAAATAATCATTGGTCTCAGTTTGGCGCCATCAGTTGTGCATCCTAGTACCACTGTAAAACTGGACTTCTCATGTCCTGTTGTTTTAATTAAAATTGTTTTTTCACCTTTTTGATGGACAGTTTTATTTCCAACCATATCAAAATTAATTGGAGTTTCATCCATATTTCCAATACTACTTAACGCATAGCCATGTTTAGTGCGCTGTTGTATTACGTATCGATGGAAACTATTTACTTTGCTATCAAGATCTGCAGGTAATTTTTGGGCAATTTTCGTCTTTTGCCTCAGTACCATATTATGCCTTCCCATGAATCTAGTACATCAGGATACAGTGGCCTTAAATCTGTTGCTGTGATCTGGGTTAGATTTGGCCCACTGAAGTGCAAACAAACGTATTTTATTTCGTGTCACTACATAACCGTTTTGGCGATGCTCATTCACCATGTCTGCTACATGTTTTTCGAGTTCTGGCCAATGTGGGGTGCCTCTTCTTAATGCACACTTACCCCTTGGCATACTCTTTAATGCTTTTTCATTTGCTTTCCAGTCCCGAACCATCTTTTCTGTTACTCCATATTGTCTTGCAGCAGCGCAGTTATTATGTTCCATGGCAAAGTTTACAACTTTAAGTTTGAAACTGGCTTCATATTTCTTTCTTCTTGCTGGTGGAGCCATGATGGGGTTTTGACTGTTGGAAATTTGTATACTGTACTGTATGTACTGGTGCTATACTGTATGAACAGGTACAGATACTGGTGCTGTACTGTATGTGGTACCCAGTATACAACAGCGATGTACCTTACCGGCGATTGGCTGGTTGTTGTATACAAAGCCTGCTTGGATTGGTCAGCTCTCCCTGCCTGCCCAGCCCTTCCTGTCTCCAAGACTATCAGAGCGGTAGCGCAAACTCGCCTCTTTCACCCGTCTGGCCCGCCCTTGTATCCTATTACCTCCTTCTCTGCCTCTCAGATCTCGCACATGCGTGCCTGTGCCACTTCACTGCAGTCCTCAGGAGCGAGATCTGAGAGGCAGAGAAGGAGGTAATAGGATACAAGGGCGGGCCAGACGGGTGAAAGAGGCGTGTTTGTGCTACCGCGTGTTTTTCTGGGCACAGCGCCGCTCTCTCTCTTTTTTCCATACCCCGGGCGTCCCGGACGCCTGCAGCTTGCTCCGCCCTTGCTGCTTTCATACGGTCGCCGCATACGGCGGGGATGCAGTCGCGGCCGTTTTTGAGCTCCCCCCACCATATGCGGTGACCGCAGATTCTCCAGTCCGGCTTGGAAGTTTCAGCACCCGCCCTATAAGACGACACCCGGCGTATAAGACGACCCCCGACTTTTGAGAAGATTTTCCTGGGTTACAAGGTAGTCTTATACGCCAGAAAATACAGTATTCTTTTTATACTATTGTAAATCAGGACCCAGGTATTCAATAAGACTACCCCCGGGCAAGTGAGAACAGAATCAGAACTAAGGGGTATTTTTGTTGGTGGTGGTTTTTTTTAAAAAAGGTTCATATATATATATATGGTTGGGGAAATACTGCTTCTAACACTATTACCTGCAATGGCTGCCACTGAAACCTTTACTGTTTTCCTTTATGCATATTACCTTAGTTTTTGCAATATTCCCTAGACTTCAGTATACACTTAGCGAATGGAATATCACAAATAATGTAGTAATGATAATTACTTACAAATGTCAATTTAATGTTTTAATGATGACCCTCTTCTTGCACTGAACACCATTGTATTTATTTTGTCTCTTGAGAGTAGCATTTTGAGGAATAGCCTGGCAGTGATCATTACACTAGTTTTCTGGTATTATCTTTTCATTTGTTAAAGTACAACTTTATGTTGCAATATCTCCTCAGGAGATATGTCAGAGGGTCTGCAGGGGCACAGCCATTTTGGAGATCCCTACAGTAGTGGCAAAAATAATAGGTAGTTCAGGATTATTCATTTCTAAATATAAGCTTGAAACAATTATTCTAACCCCCAGGCAGTGGAGGCTGGTGATATCTGAAAGTGAGAGAAAACAGTTGACTTGCCCCTATATAGGCATCTTGGGGATGTTCCCTCAGAACATTTTGGTTGTATTTCATTTTAAAAATGAATGCCATATGTTTTATTTTAAGCCCAATTTATATCTATCTTTATTTTACCACATTATGCAAGTTTATACGATAACCACCTATAGAGAACAGAAACAGAAGAAAGAATTAAAGAAGGAAATGAGATGGAAAGAACCAACAGGGGACAGGGGAAGACTGGAAGAGAAAAAATGAATGACAAGTCTCTTCACCCACCTTAGTCTACCTTGTTTTAGGTGCTGAGAGCCAGATTCTATATCTAGAAAGGTAAATATAGGGGCAGAAATGGAAGAGGTGAGGATTGGGATTTAGAAGCAGAGGTAGCTGCTTGTGAAACAGCTTAGAGCATGTGGTCTTGCTCTAACGTGGAGTTACATGAAGCTGCAAAGAGACATGGAGAAGAGCTATCTGTAGCTTGAAAGTTTGTCTCTTTCACCAACAGAAGTTGGTCCAATAAAAGATATTACCTCACCCTCCTTGTTTCTCAGTGTATCACCTGTCAGGTGAAGGATCCATGAAGAGGCAGGTACCCCAGTGCCTGGAGCCACATTATACATATTCTAATAGCATACCTCGCAGCACTAGCAGGACTTCTAGACTTTCAGAGAGTGATCACACATCTCTGAAAGGCCAGACAACCAGAGCATTCAGAGGAAAAGGGGATGGGGGTGCCGTGCTCTGTAATTTTTTAGAAAAGCAATGATCAGGACTAACATGAATAGCCCAACATGATTTTTTTTAAAAATTACTAGATCCATATAGCTATGACTACTTTAGAAAGTGAAGATCATTAACACAGCAACAATTTAGGCCTAGATTTTCAAAGTTAGACACACTGAAAATGTCACACATCTAACATTTGCATACTAAGTCTCAATGTGCATGCACAATTCAGCAATTTGAATGCACACTAGCCATGATCTAGCAAATAGCTAAAGACAAGTGACAGTACCCTGCCTCATATTCTGACCTAGCACTACCAACACAAGGAAAAAACACACACCACACACAAACAGCAGTCTGTGCTGGTGCCTCTGTTTTAAAAATTGCTGAGAGTGGTTTGTAAATGACAAGCACCTTAATGCATACAGCATATTCATAGTTCTTATATTTCATTCTTTCTTTGTATTTCATTCAACTGAGGTAGTTTCTGTAGCATATGTATACTTTACTTCTAGTTCAGCCCCATTTGATTCATTCAGCCTCTCAGGAGCCAGTAAATATAACTATACATGTAACCTTTAACTTTTTAGTGATATGTATAGTTACACCTTTCCTCTCTTCAGTAAAATCCTTTAAACTGTGTGTTCTAAATTCATCCCTCTTCTGGGGATAATGTATGTTTCAATGTTGCTGTAAGGCTGCAGATCAGAGGCTATCGTGCTAATTTAGCAGCAGCACTGCTACCAAGGAAACAGTTATACTCCATATTGACTGATTTTTCTCCTGTGCCTATATTGAACTTGCTTATCAACCTTTCCTTCATGGAATGTCATCACCATTTAAGTAATACATCATCAGTGCAGTTCACTCTGATGATATATTACACTAACATATCATTAGTGCAACAGCAGAGCAAGGCACTTTGATGATGTATTAATATAATACATCACCAGAATGAGTCACTCTGATGATGTATAACTCAAAAGATGGTACTATCCAGGGAAATGTGGATATTCAATAAATCAAGGACTACATTAAAGAATAAAATCTGGGCCATCTTATAAGGGAAAACAAAGGTTCAGTAGCTTTGAATGAATTAAGAATTGATTAAAAATATATGCAAATTGTAATTTTAAAATCAGTTATTAAAAAGAGAAAATTTCTGAGGACTATTCCAGAGAAGAAGTGCAGTAGGATTCCTTATAATATTCAGACTTCAGCCCCTCTCCTCTCTGCAATCATAGCAGATGCACACATACTTTATTATAATCTAAGATGGTGTAATAGAATTCAAAACATGTTCTATGTAGCTACTGCCAATCCTATCTGGAATCAGGAAGTGCAGAGTCACAGAAAAATTAAAAAAGGTTGAATTGAAACTTTTTTAAACTGCAGAAGAGGTTCAGTTCAGGCTTAGTGTGAAGATATGTATCATACTTTGCATAAATATTCTACCAAATGAGTTTACTGGCAAGCATGGTAGCAGCAATGGCAAGTTTTAAGTAAATACTGCACTGAGACTTTAAGATTTGCAGTCATGAATATTGATATCAAACTGATTCTAACAGTAACAGTTAACCAATCAGGAAACAGTAATACCCCCCCCCCCATTTGACTTGCATGTACAATTGAAACCAACCAAAACAGCCCAAACTTAAAATACACTAACTTCTTGTAATAATCCAACTAGCAGTAAATTTTGAGAATCATTTTGACTAAAGTTGAGGAAATCACAATTTCCTCACCATCAGGCCAAAAATAGTAAAAAGTATCAGATAAGTTATTTCTTCTAAGCCATATGCCCATCTCCATAAAGAACTCTTTAACAGAAATATATTAAGTGGATTTAAGTGACAGAGTAACAGGATCACCAGTCATCCCTCAGGGAAATGGGATTGTGACCTCTTTAAAAACAGGTCCAAAAAGCAAATCAAGAAAAGAAAAAGAAAAAAACACAACATGCAGTTTGGGCAGTCTGGGAAAAACAACCTAGTCAAAGGAGGGCTGCTTTGGCCACAGGTCCCTAAACAAAATTAAACAAACCCAAGACTGTTTTCCAAGTCCCAAATGTCCATAACAAAACATTAAAACAGAAACAGTCTATCCCTCCTTAATTCAGGGCAAACAGTAAATTCCCCCTAAATCCCCTTACCCCTAAGCCGGAGTCTCAGTCATGAGCCACCCAGGCCAGAAGAAAATTAGAGAGCATCTCTCTCCATTCCCCTAGAACTCTCTGCTTCCATTTTGTGGCTTTCCCTTCCCTCATCCCCCAAAAAGGCAGAGCAGTGAGTTCCATCTTCCAGCAGCTTAAGGAGCCACAGCTGCCAGCTATCAGCTAGTGTTCAAGGACCAGCTCCTGTCTGCCCAGGAAAAGGTTTAATCCCTTTCTGTGTCTTAGACAGAAATGGTGTCACATCTATATTCCTAACCAAGGAATTGAACTGACAATGTCCACAGCTAAAACCAGGAGGTTCTACAGCTTGAAAGAAAGAGCCAGCTGAGAGTGATAAGAGACCCATATACTCTGTGGACTGGGCACAAAGGGGGACACGTAAGACACACTAACTAGTAGGATATAATGGCACATAAAATTGATTACAGGCAGAAAGAACAAGAATTATCCAAACCAGACTTTACAATAAGATGCACACTTACCACATTATAGCTGGGTTTTTTGTCCTTGTATAATTTTGCTCTGTCCTCTTCCCATTCTTCCTGTTCCCTCCTTTGCTGTGTTTCTCCATATACAATGAGCAACCATATAGTTCAATGTAAAAATTACTTCTAATCCAAAAGAAAAGTAAAGAAGCCACAGTATGGGACTCTGTGCACCACTTTGGAGAACAAAATGGCTGCTGTTTCTGCAGTCAGGCAGAGTCCTTAGAAATGTAAAAGAGCAGGAAGCAGGAGACAGAGTCACTGCCAATTTCAAACCACACACAAGCTATTCCCCGTCTCTTGCTCATTTCTTTCTGCATTCTTCTGTTTTTCTTCTCCTACAACAATGCCCTCTCTCTTCTTTTACCTTTTGCTGCTTATGTAACCCTTCTGCCCATCTAAGTTGGCAGCAACAAGGGCTGGGTTCTGTATCTAGGGGTTCCGTTTCAATAATGCAATGCAAAACCGGCTCGAGCCCCCACTCAGTGACCTGGGACAATTACATACCACCCCCTGTGCACCTCTAAGAGGCAATACTTCCCCTCTCGCAAGCACGGAGTCTGAGTGTAGCAGAAAATGTTTAACAACATGAGGTAAACGACATCAGCATTAAATTGGAAAAACACCACAAACAGGATTCATAACACAAACCATGAGCAAAAGACCCACCCCAGCAAATTAGGCCGTGTCCTTTCCCTTTGGTTCTTGAATCCAGCAACCCAAAAATCACCCAGAGTGCCCAAAGTCCAACACCCCCAAAGTCTCTTGGATCCAGCAACCACCCAAAGTCCCAAAAGTCCAACAACCCCCAAAGTCTCTGTCCCTGGTTAGTGCAGCCCCACAGTAAAAGGGGGGCACGCAGGGTGTTAAGGGGCACCTTACGTGATCCAAGGCTGGCCGCCCATCTCTCCTTGGGGTTCTGCCGCAGCCTTCACCACGAGCCAGTCCACTTCCGGCCATCCCACGAACTGCTCTGCTCTACAAGCTGCTCCGCTCATCCCTGCAAATGGCTCTGCCCACCAACCTGTGAGCCGCTCCAGCCATCCTCACAAACGGCTCCGCCCACCATTCCTTGGGCCACTCCAACCATCCCCGCAAGGCTTCATGCCGCTCACTGCTCCTCCAGCCGTCCCCGCAAAGTGCTCTGCCAGCCGCTTAGCGATATAGCTTCAGGCTCCCCGACTAGTTAACACAGCACTCAGTGATCTCAGCTCTTAGTAGGGGAGCCCTAGTGCTGGTGCACTATTGGCACAAATGGAATTCAGCTCAGCAGCCTGTAACTAGACTCCTAATGGAATCAAAGTTAGTTCTGACATTCAACAGTGGAGAGAGGAGGTGGTACAATCGGTGTTTTGAGCACTCTAAGGTGGGCCCATGCCATCAGGTACAGATACCTGTCCCCATCCTCTCTCAAGTCACTGGGTTTTGTAACCCATGCCCCTTGTCAAGCAAGTGCTACTTAGGTAATGGTGAGTTCTTCTGTCATACAACAGTTCCACCGGCCTTGATTCACAGAATCAGGGTAACAAAACTTTATTCTTCCTGCCCCAATAACAGAGAAACTGGGGATCCCACACCAGCCAAAGTAACCACTTTCAGTTGTTGTTGTTTCATGCCAGACGGATGGGTGTGCCTATGCAAACAAGATCAGCCCCTGGAGTTTTTCCACACTCGCCATAATTCACCACCAGATGTCAGGGTAGAGCTCATCCTGACTCTGCTTACACTTACATAGGGATTATAGGACCAATTTCACCAGGTTACAAACGTTTCTCTTTTAGGACTGACACTCTCAGCTTGTGCTTTATCAGGTCAAGTACATGTCTCACATGAGTGTTGTATTTTTCTGTATTTCTCCCCCCTCCTCCCCCCCGCCTCTGTGGCAAGGTCAGGGTATGATTATCTGGAGAGAAAGTTCACAAGCCCAAGGTAAGCAATGAAAAACCTCTCTGGGATTTGTTAAATTAAGGGTTCTTATTAAAATCAACCCCACTCCATAGTAAAGTCACTAGGCAGTCACATTCCCTTAATGTCAATAGAATCCCAAACTACATGATCAAGGCATCTTATATCACCTGCGCTGCTTTTCCCAAAATCTGATCAGCACACCCCCATTTTAAGAATAGCTATCTCCTTTAAAAAAAATAAATAGACTCAGCTACACCTGATTGCTTCTGCTCATGGGGTTCCGAACTCCCTTTTGGAATTTAACATCCTCCTCCTCCCCCTTAAAAAGACCCCCAAACAAAAAGTACATACTAGTGGAGAGAGACAGAAAAATGCTGAGAGAGAGGAAAAATGCTGTGTTTAAACAACATTAAGATTATGACACAAAGCAATAAAATTCAGAACATTCAGAATTAATGCTGATCCTCCCTCACTCCTACTGTTACTCTGAGTTTATTTTCCCCCTTCGTTACGGCAGGAGTTAAGACTGGAGTCTCACCCATTATTTATACTGTAATCCTCACTCTATAGTTGAGCTCTGAAATTTTGGGTAATCCCAGACACTTTGCATAAATGTATCACTGTGCTTGAAGCCTTTTAATTAATTGCAACCTGTACTGAGAAAGTACAGTTAAAAGTACACTTAAAGATTGAATAGAGGCTTGTAAAAGGAAGGCTACTGGGAGGAGGAATACAAAACAGAACTGCCCCTCTCTCACACACACAATCTTTTTTTAAACTGCACATCAATGTGATTACTTAATTCAGTACACAACTGTCAATTCAAGAGCAGAGACCCAAGCACACTGACCCTTCACACACACACACACACACACACTCTCCAAGCTGTAGATGAGAATATCACAAAGCAGCCCTAGTCAGATGGGATTCATTATAGAAGCAATGGATGCCTCCAGGGAGCACATAGTCTCCCCTTCCCCACCATCCCCTGAAATAAAAAGAAAGAGCAGTTTCTCCCTCTGTGACCCTCTCTGCCTGGTGATAATGTGAGTAAATGTCATTGTTTGCAACAAGCTTTAGTTTTGCTGTTTGTGTTTAAAGTCAAGCATACTGATTCAGCGCTCCAGGCCACTCTAATGTTAAACATAGCACAGTATGTGCTGGGGTTAGAGAAGAGTCCACTCCATCAATAAAACACAATCACCTGGGGGGGGCACAAGGAGGCTGTTTATAAAAAAAAAAAAAGCATACAAGGTTCTTAACTGCCTCGGCAGTAGTTAAGAGAACAAGAACTTTTTATTGTCCTTAAATACCTGTGTCTTCAGATAGTGTTTTAGCTTGAACTAAAATATATCCCAAACATGCTTTTAGGAGGAGAACATTAAAAAAAAAAGTGTAACCCCACCCACCACAATTTACCATAACAGCTGTTTAGAATTGAATAAGCTAATAAAAGATATAACTTAGAGAATTTTTTCACTTCAAGGTCCCAGAAACAAAGGCAAGGTTTTCATGTCCAGGCCAAAAGACCAAAAACATCAAGACGCTTGATCACAGCCTTGGATAGACCAAGAGACTACCTACACTTGACCAGAGCTCCAAAAGCACATCAAGTTTTTGTTGCTGCTTTCACTGGCTGACAGACACCAGTTTGGTCTTTCCTTTCAGCTACCTTTGACTTAATCCCATCCCAGGTGCCAGAATGCTTTTAACAAGCAGCAATTAGGCAGATTTTAACCCCTTGATGCCAAATTACAGATTTCCATGTGGTGAGTCCACATCAAGTCCACTGACACAATAAGGTCAAAAAGAAAAATATGTGCAGCATTGGAGGCCTGTCCTACAAGTCTGGTTACATTTATAGTCATCTGCCTATTCAAGAAATACTAATTAAGCAACTGTAGGCAGGACTAGGGTAACGTATGGAGTGGATGACCTGTATCTGACAAAGCTTAGCCCAGATTCTACTGGCTAAATGCTGAGCACCCTCAAATCCCACTGACCTTCCTGGTAATGCTCATCACATTTCAGCATCAGGCCCTAATATAAATGGCGATGGGTGAAGAGACTCCTTTTACAGGATTGCTGCTGAATCCGGACCATGTTTAAGTCCGATGTGCAGATAAGAAAACACACACAAAGACCTCAGTCCCATAGTCTTTACACATACTAAACTTCCATTGAAGTAACTGGGTATTTTGCCAGCGTCAGACTGCAGGATCAGACACAATGATTCTAGCCACTGATAGGACTCTGCTAACTGAACAATTATGCTGTATCAATGCTGTATTATGTCTTGCCCCAGGTTAGCAAACACAACTGTTGCTTCAAACTACATGAAGATAACAAAAGAAAAATATACCCCCAAAAGCCGAGTTGAAAGCATTCAGAAAAATTCAGCCCCGCTATAAGCAAATGCATTCCACTGACCATTTGCACCTGCTCACCCAGTCTAAATTTGACCCATAGCCTTCTTACTGGAAAGAGAATAGGATAATGAGCATTAAAAATGTATCTTGCATATTAAAAAAAGCTTACCTGTAAGCAAATGAAATGATGGTGCCAAAGTAAAAGTTAATATGAAAGTGAATAGTGCATAGTTTATCCAAGTTATAGAATTTCTACACCGAAGTAATTGGCTCCTGGAAAATCCATATTGCTTCCCCCTCACACACATTCTGTTTGTATCAGTGGGATGTTTAATTTTTCATGTTTACTCCATTTCTTCTCTTTCCTAAACCCCAATACCAAAAGTTGCCCTGCCAGGGCTGGCGCTTCCACTAAGCGACCCTAGGCAGTCACCTAGGGTGGCAGGATTTGGCAGGCGGCATTTTGCCGCCCTTGGCTGAAATTCAGCAGCGGGGGGTCCTTCCGCTCTGGGTCTTCGGCAGAAATTCGGTGGTGGGTCCTTCAGTCGCTCCGGGACCCACCGCTGAAGTGCCCTGAAGACGCAGAGCGGAAGGATCCCCGCCGCCAAATGCTCCGAGGAGGAGCGCTGCCGCCTAGGGCGGCAAAAACTCTGGCGCCACTACTGTGCCCTGCTACTGAGACATTTTACCATTTCCCTATATTACTTCCACTGTTTCTATACTTTGTGATAAGATAGAAATTCCTAGATAAAATGTTAACTGGTGTAATTCCTCTCTTTCATTATATTTAGCAACAGTATTTCCAGGTGAGCCCAATATAAAACATTTGACTCAGGAGGTAGATCCAAGGTTATTTAAAGTTCAGGGGCAGTCTGACTGAAGGGTTTGGCTTAGCCCAGTTTATAGAGCTGTACCAGCTGTGAAGTTTGGATTTGGACTCCCAAGTTTGGGGATGTTTAACCCAAGGAATAACTGAAGCGGGTTTTTTACCCATGAAAACTTATGCACAAATAAATCTGTTAATCTTTAAAGATTCACCGGACTCCTTGTTGTTTTTGTGTATACAGACTAACACGGCTACTCCCTGATACTTGACACCAAGGAATATGGTTAACCTATAATACACATAGAGTCATGAAGTGCAGATTGTAAATACAAATGTCTACAAAGTTCAGCATGCTTGAATCTGGGAGTTTAGCTCATGACCATCTCTACTAGTATTATGTTTGTCAGGTAGACTCCGATGACATCAAACCTCAAAAGCATTGGTTTGGGTTTGCACCAAAAAGTTTGGGAGTGTCAGTGATTGGGCCAAGGAGCCGAGTGGTTAGAGCAGACATTGGTAGCCAGGAATCAGCGCCCCGGGTCAGAGCTGAGTCAGAGGCCTAGTGCCAGAGCCAGAGCCCAGGGTCAGAACTAAAGTCAGAGACTGAGCATTGGCCTGTTAAACCCAGGGTTGTGAGTTCAATCCTTGAGGGGACCACTTGGGGATTTGGGGCAAAAATCAGTACTTGGTCCTGCTAGTGAAGGCAGGGGGCTGGACTAAATGACGTTTCAAGGTCCTTTCCAGTACTAGGAGATGGGATATCTCCATAAATTAAATTATATTTTGAATCAGAGCTGAGGGTCGGAACGGGATTACCTGGAGCAAGTCAAAGCAGGAGCAGGGCTGGAGAAGACAGGAACAGGTAAGAACAAGGCTGGGAACAAGCAGGCACATGAGTTATCACAGCCATGGGGGAATGCTTCAAACAGCTGCTGAACTACCGCTGCTGGGCTTAGGAGCCAGTCTTCAAACTCTTCCAATTAATCAGGCATTGTAGCCAATTAGGCAGCCTACTACAGGCCAGCTGTAGTTGTTAGGTTGCCCAGAGACTGGCTCTGCTGCAGGCCCTGCTTCTTGTCAGGATGGTTTTCTGAAACTCTTGTGGGTGTACATTTGGGCTGGGAACACCAGGGATATGATCCAAAATCCTTTTAAGCCAATGGAAAGATTCCTATTGGCTTGTCTAGGCTTTGAATCAGCTCTCACAAGAATAGCCTACGCTACACAGTGGCACCATTTTATAGTTGTTATATATATTATGGCAACACCAAGGGCGTTGGAGCCTTTCCAAAAGTGAGGGGGCAGAGGACCCAGCCCCCCAGAGGCCCCGCCCTCCTCTTCTTCCCAAGGCCCTGCCCTGCGAGGCCCCTCCCCTTCACCCCAAGGGTGTGCCCCACCCCTCCTCTTCTCCCGGGGGTGAAAGCAGCCCCCTGCCTTTGTCCCCATCACCCAGGCCCACTGCCCAAGGCAGGTGGAGAGACTCAGGCTCCCCACAGCTGCCCATACAGCTCTCTCTGACCTGGATCCGTCCGGGGCCCCGGAGTTGAACAGTCAACTGTGGGGAGCCACGGCAGACCCTCCACCTGCCCACTGTGCAGGGAGTCTGCTGAGAGCAGCTCCCTGCCCCTCTGGCCCCCCTCCAAGACCCCCTCTCTCACGCCTGGAGCTGAGGTGGGGAGAACCACGCAGGCAGCTTTGGTGAGCCACCTCCCTCTACCCTGGTACCGGTGGGGACATGGGCAAGGGGCTGCTCTCAAACTCCCTCTCCACACCACAGGCAAGTGGAGGGTCCCACAACTGCCCAGACTCCCCAGCCAAGCTCCACACTGGCCTAGCCAGGGGTCTGAGGCCTCAAGGGGAAAAGATGGGGAAGGGGGTGGGCTCCCCCTACCAAAAAGTGGATGGGCCAGGCCTGTCCACTTTCAAAAAGTGGGAGAGCTATGGCCCCTCTGTCTCCCCCAGTTCCAGCACCACTGAGCAGCACTTAGGGGCCTCAACCAGGGCCCCACTGTGCTAGACACTGTACAAACACATGACAAAAAGCCACCTGCCCCAAAGAGCTTAGAGTCGAACATAATACAGGAAACAACAGGTGGATACAACAGAGAGAAGAGGACACTCAAGGTAACAATGAGAAGATTATGAACAACATGAGCACAGTGGTCAAAGCACACCAGCTGCCTGTATGTAAGTTCTGAGTGAAGTGGGTAGAGTTTGGTTCTAATGAAACTCTTGGAATAGTTACTTTAGATCCCATTTATAGTGAATTTGATTATGAAAATCTTACTATAATTAGAATTAAGTCCCTAAAAAGTCTAAGGTTGTTTCAATGGATGGCAACCTAGTTATAGTAAATTTCAACTTAGAATAAAGTTCTTCTGTGGGGAAAATGAGTTCTTTTATAAGAACATTCCAGTGCATATAAGCTCACTGACTTTCCCCATTACTGCACTGTATCAAAAGATTCTTCATGGTTTGAAATTCACAAGCAAGCCACCATGCAGCAGCTCTGTGCACATCCAACCCGGTTAAAAACTTTCCTAGTACCATCTTACACTCAACTATAATAAATAAAAACCTCTTTGAATTAATTTTCCAACTGTAGTGTATAGTTTTACAAGATTGAAATGCAAGAACTAATAAAATATATGCTTTAATTAACTAAACTTATGCTGTAGTGTACACCTGAAGTAGATGATTTACAGAGTGTTATCCTCTTCAGGACAGAATAATGCAAACAACATAATTAAAAGTTGATGAGAAGTATATTTATTGAGTGCACAGGAAGAATAGACACTTAGATTTATGATACACAAAGTGTATCTTTAGTTTACAATATTAACATTTTAAAGTCCAAAGCATGAGCCTAATGCATCCAAACTGCTCTTTGGAGCATTCAGATAATTCCAGTGGGGTTAAAATCCTAGCACTGTCACCAGTAAATTGTATCCCCTGAACATGTAACATGATCTATAATGATCTAGTGACTATGTTCATTGAGATGCCTGTGTCTGCCATAGATCATGATTGCATGTCTATAAAGACACATGAAATAGCTGAAGGGCCAATTATTTATCTGTGACGTGGATTTCAAGGGCATTAGTCATAGATCCATTGATGCAAAACAAGGATCTGCCGTTTCATTGTAATTAATCTGATTCAAGATTAATTACACTGGTGTCACTGAAATATCAGGGCCTACTTAGATTTGTGTGTATATAGCTAACTTGTTCTTTTGAAGCCCACAAGATACCTACCCCTCAAGCAAGAAGAGTAAGCTACTATAAGTGGCATTTTTCAAAAGTGGAATCCATACACTCCCAACAAACACAAGCCATTCTTATTTTATCAGAGTAAGGGATACTCCTCCACACCATTCCTCTCTGCCTCAGATCCATCACTGCCACCTGTCCATCTTTCTGGCTACATAGGCCTGTTGCTGCACCTAGGTCTGCTAAAGGGAGTCACGACACGAGACAGGAACATATGTTTTTTCTTCTCTGTTAGGGGTGAGAATGCTACCTTTGCATAAGCCCAGAGAGGTAGAGACCAAGCCTGGACTGCCCAGCTATTCTAAGGTCAGGTCAACATTAATAGAACAAAAAACAAAACACTGGTGTAACATTAAGGTTTTGAACTTAAAATGCACCACATTCAGAGAATGTGAAACTTAAGTTGGAAAACACAACCTTAACTCTGTCAACACTCAAAAATGGTGGAAAAGGTTTTCTTCAAACTAGCCAATACAAATCACCCATAAACTGAGATGAAGCTTAACAGCCCGCAAACCCCTTTCACTAAATTGTGAAGTCTCGTGAACCCCCTCCTAAAAATGAATATTTCCAGGGATTTAAGTTTAAATTTCCTCAGTGTGATGTATGCGCTTGCTTTCTGCTGCATAGCTCTTGGAAGGTCGTAACCACTGGAGAAAGATAAAGTCTCAGGTCTGGTTCAGCATCCGACCCCGCTCTCCCTGAGTCTTGGGCTGCCAGCCCAGTGCAGAGCGCTGGGGTTCAGGCTGATGGGGGCAGGGCTCGGGCTGCCAGCCCCAACTGCCCAGCCCCGCTCTCCCTGGAGTTCAGGCTGCCGGCTCCCCTGCTGACAGGGGCAGGGCTTGGGTTGCCAGCCCCAACTGCCCAGCCCCACTCTTCCTGGGGCTCGGGCTGCCAGCCCCACGAGGAGTGCTGGGGTTCGGGCTGCTGGCTCCCCCACTGACAGGCAGGGATCGGGCTGCCAGCCCAAACTGCCCGGCCCCGCTCTCCCTGGGGCTTCGGCTGCCAGCCCTGCAACCGGGTCCCACCTGCTGCCTCCAATGCCCGGGGTCCTTTGGACACCATTAGTGAAATTTTTCTAGCGAACTCCCTCTAATGTTCTGTGAACCCCACTTTGGAAACCACTGTGTTAGAGGATCACAGAGGAAGAATGGTCAAGTGGCTAGGATGCTAGTCTGGCAATTGGAAAACCAGGGTTCAATTCAATGCTGCTATAGTCTTCTTGTATGGTCTTGGGCTTGTCACTTAGTCATTCCTTGCCTCTGCTTCCTTTCTCTAAATTTGGGAAAACAGTATTTCCCTACCTTGCATGGGTATTATGTGGATAAATATATTAAAGACTGTGAAATACTCAGATACCATTGAAAGGGAGGCCATATACCCTTATGTCAAACTCATTGAAAAAAGACTTCTCTTATGAATTACTTTGCTCGAGTGTGTGTTCTTCCCAGCGGATACATTTTTTGGAAGGTGTGAGGCTAATTGGACAATCCATTTTGAGTTATTAGTCTTTAAAAAGGGGGTAGTTTATTACATTTTAAAAATTGTTCTTTTTTCTCTATTCATAACTCAAAAATAACTGTAAAAATTTCAGACTTGTTTTATACACTAATCTTCAATAAGAACTAGTGCATAGGGCTGTTCTTATCAAAGAGGAGTGCAAATGTTTTTGGTTATTAGAAGAGATTTCTGCATGCGATACAACTTTCATTAGAGGGCTTGCAACTATTGTGCCTTATTCCACCTAATCCAACCTTCCTCTTTTTTTTTTTTTTTTTAAATTATATCTCTATAGTAACTTTCCAGATTTTGCATTGCAGACAGAGCATTGAAAATGTAAATTAAATACCAAAAACCTGGGGTGAGATTTTGAAAGGCACTTAGAATTAGGTGCCTACTTGCCATTTGTGCCTTTGAAAATCTCCCCTCCCCCCCCGACACACACACACACTTGCCCCTCTCCCTTATTTTCCTCCCACCTAAGTGAAATGGAGTCTTGCTATTGTAACTATTTGGTAGCGTGGTGTGTGTACCACAAGTGGTAGGCAAGCACTGTAAGCACTCGACTGTACAGGCGCTAGTCCTTAGTTAGGTGTCAAAATGGGAGGGGGCGCACTCCCAAGCTGTGCCCACTATGTATGCGCCATGTAAGAGATCCTGACTCACCCCTGCGGCGCCTCCTGCTGGTCGTCCAGGGAATTAGCTTACCCACCTCTGGAGCGCCCTCTGCAGGCCGGTGATCTGACTCATTCTCTCCTTCTCGGCTCCCGTATCCCTCCCAGGACCCCGGTGCCCTTTGCTCTGGGTGCTGCCCCCTAGCAGTACCCACACTCTAGGTCTCCCCTCCCTGGGGAACCCCCACCCACTATCCCCATCTTGCCTCAGCACTAGGCCACCGCCACTCACCAACTAGCCCCCGCTCCCTGGGGCAGACTGCAGTATAGGCCACTCATCACTGGCAAGAGGGGTATGGACCTGCTGCCTTAGCCTAGCCCTGGGCTGCCCTCTGCAACCCCCAGTACCCCTTGGCCTTCCACTAGGCTACAGCCAGGGGCTATCCAGGCTGGAGCTCCCCAGCTCCTTAGCCTGTTCCCAGCCCTGCTCCACTCAGGTACCCTATCTCTAGCTCCCTGCAGTCAAGCCCTTCTCTCTCTGAAAGCAGAGAGAGACTGCTGAGTGCCTGGCTCCCAGCCTTCTTTATACAGGCCAGCTGTGGCCTGATTGGGGCGTGGCCCAGCTATGGCTACTTCCCCAATCAGCCCAGTAGCTTTTCCCTTTGCCCCAGCCCGCTGCCAGGGCTGTTTTAAACCCCTCAGACAGGAGCAGGGTAACCACCCCGCTACACTCCACCTATGTGAATCACAAAAATGAGTCGCTGTTCACAACAAATTAGACAGATATTCAAAATATGATTGTGGTAGCTCTCTGACCTCTGCTTGGCTCCTTTTTGACTGGGGAAAAATAAAAGTAGTGGTATCTCCCATAGATCATCCACTTGTGGAAAGGTGCTGAAGTCTCCCTCAGTGAATTGTGCAGATCTATGATCCTCCTCCTTTCTTGCAGGAGGAATGAAATAGCTAGCAATGTTGACATTTAAATTATCCTTGGGCATCTGAGTTAACCCCTCACAGAGATGAATGGGCAGTTCATACCTCCTGTAGACATCTCTACACCAGTTTCACCTTGAGTCACAATTTTACACTTGGTTCACTAATGTAACAGTTTGAGATTTTCATTTTGCTGCAGAACAAGATAGCAGCTGGAGATAAGTGCTAGTATGCTGTACTGCTGAATACTCACTGAATCTGAGCCTTGTCATGTGCAATGCTCATGTGCGTCTAGTAAGTAAAATAAAATTCTTTTCTAGAGCTGTCTGAAATAATCCCACATAAATTGAGGGGGAGGGTGGCTTCCCCATTAAACTATAAACAAAATTTAGGATTTAAGCAAATATGATTATTTGGGGTCAGACTCTTATTTTGTTTTAAAACTTGGGGTTGGCAATACTGTAATATGTCAGCCTATGGTTGGATGGCCTGGCATGATTTGCTTTTCTAAGTATACAATGCATTCCCTGGCTGAGCAACCCGATAGCCTTATGGTAATCTCCTATTATACAGTACTCTTTAGCCTTTATATGCCAGAGAAAGTATTCTGCCTCTTTTTTAACGGTTGGCCACAAATCAATATTTGCGCTAACACCAAGGAGATTCGGATAAACTCTAAATTAGCAGCAAGGCACCATAGATAGTGAGGTGGGACTGGGAGTCAGGAGAAATGAGTTCTATTCTGGCTCTGCTACCGTTTTGTTGTGCAACCGTGTGCAATTCTCTCAGTCTCTCTGTGCTTTAATTTGCCAATCTGCAGGAAATAGTATTTATCTACTTCTTTAAACTGCCTTGAGATTAACAGAGGAGTAAAGGTACTACATATATTGGATTATTTATTATCGCTGTTATTATTTCCTGGTAAACAATAGTTTATTCCAATCATTATTTTTTTTAATCATGTTTCATTTTGGGGAGGGGAAAAAATAAAAAAACAGAAATCTCCTGAAATCCTAAATAGTGTAGGAAACACTCTCAGAAAAGAGGAAGTATGCAAAATAAATTAAGAATGAAGCAGCTAAAGAAAATAATATGAGCTCCTATTCATTATCTGGTTCACTACACTTTTTAGTGCTTATTAAATTGTTAAGTGATTTAATTTGTGTTTCAAAAAATTAAGAGTACAGATTAAGAGAATAAAATGCTGAGCCTTCCATTTCAGAACTGGCTACAGAGCAAACGTTAAGCCTTGAAAATTAATTTGTCAGTCTCTCATGGGGTGTAATCAACATCAGATACCACAACACACACAATTTGGCTTACTTTTGCTTAATTGGCAGGATCTTCTCTAGGGAAACTCAGGAGTGAGCAATGGAGAGAATAAATCAGCATTAGCGATGATCCCTTCAGGTCAAGGCTAATTTTTCCAACAGAGAAGTGGTAGAGTATATGGATGTTAATGCATCAACTAGCCATATTGCACCTATACTTTGTGGAGGGTAATTTTCTCTCTGATAAAAAGCTATGGGCCATGCTTTCAGCAGGCTTTCTGAACAGTGCCCACACATCCATTTTACTGGCCCTGGGCAAAATATTTAACAACATTGATTTTTGAGTTTGGATTTGTTTTTAAATGTAAATGCCTATTTTTGTGGTATAAGTATATATAATTATATTTTGTGGTATGTATAAAGATGTACATAAAGAGCTTCCCTTTTATTAAAAATTTCCCAATCACAACTATAGTTGCCAAACAATTAGAGCAAAAATGTTGGTTGTTAGTCTGGTTGCAGAGGAAAAATGTTCGGAACAAGTTTTTGCATTCATTTTGCCCAGAGCAGTTTGCTTTCAGTCTGTGTACTTATACAACTCCCATTACTATAGAATCTGGGTGCCTCACAACATTTAATGAATTTATCCTCAAAGCAGTGAGCTAAGGAGGTAGCATTAGTTCCATTCAGGGGAACAATGGCAGAGGTAGTCAAGGGGGCAAATCAGAGGCGTTGACTTTCTAATATGCTGGGGGGGTGCTCAACCTCTGCTCTGCCCCAGGCCCCTTCCACTCCACCCCTTTCCCCAAGGCCCTACCCCCAACCTGCCTCTTCCTGCCCCCACTAGCCTCTGCCCTCTCCCCCAAGTGCTCCCCACCCTTGCTCCTTCCCCTTCCCTCCCTGCACCTCCTGCACACCACTGAACAGCTGATCACTGGCAGGTGGGAGTCACTGGGAGGTGCTGATCAATAGGTCCCGTCAGCGGGCGAGAGGCACTGGTGGGGGGGAGGGAGAGGAGCTGATCGGCAGGGCTGCTGGTGGGTGGTAAGCATCCACCATTTTTTTGGCATCATGGAAACTACATGCAGTGATGACAGTCAATAGGACAAGGTAATATCTGGGTACAAAATACATAGGAATGACAGAGTAGGTGGGAGTGGCACTAGATGTGACAAAGTCTGGTCAAATTTAGTAAAAATCTCAAATGAATCCACAGAATCTCTATGGATAGAATTTCCATGCTTGAATAATAAGAGTATAGTAGTAGGAAAATACCACCGACCACATGACCAAGATGGTGATGATGACTGTTAAATGCTCATGGAGATCAAAGAAGGTGCAAACCCCAGAAAAATGCAATAATAATGGGGGATTTCAACTATCCCCATATTAATGGGGTACATGTCACCTTAGGATGGGACATAGAGATAAAGTTTCTAGATACCATTAATGATTCCTTTTGTAGCAGTTAGTTCTGGAACCCACAAAGGGAGAGACAATTTTTGATTTAGTCCTAAATGGAGGATAGGATTGGGTCCAAGAAGTAAATATAGCTGAACTGCTTGGTAATAACGACCATGTCATCAATAAATTTCACATCCTTGTAGTGGGAAAATACCAAAGAAGCCTCCACCACAGTAACATTTAACTTCAGAAAGGGGAACTACACAAAAAAGAGGAAACTAGTTACACAGAAATTAAAAGGAACGTTCACAAAAGTGAAATGCCTGCAAGCACCATGGAAACTTTTTAAAAACCATAATAGAGGCTCAACTTAAAATATATATCTTAAAATAAAAAATAGTAAGAGGATCAAGCAAATGCCACCAGGGCTAAATAACAGGGTAAAAGAGGCAGTTACAGGCAAATAGGCATCCTTTAAAAATTGGAAGTCAAATCATACTGAGGAAAATAGAAAGGAGCATAAACTCTGGCAAACAATCAGTGAGGACTGGATAACCGAGATGCTAAAGGAGCACTCAAGGAAGACAAGGCCATTGTGGAGAAGCCAAATTAATTCTTTGCATTGATCATCACTGCTGAAGCTCTGAGGGAGATTCCCATACGTGAGTCATTCTTTTTAGGTGACAAATCTGGGGAATTGTCCACACTGAGCTATCAGTAGAGGTGGTTTTGGAACAGATTGATAAATTAAACAGTAATAAGGCACAATGACCAGATGGTATTCACTCAGGAGTTTTGAAGGAACTCAAATATGAAATTGCAGAACTACTAACTGAGGTACGTATCATATCACTTAAATCAGCTTCTGTACCAGATGACTGGAGGAGAGCTAACGTGACGCCAATTTTTTAAAAAGGCTCCAGAGGCAATTCTGGAAATTACAGGCAAACTGGTTAAAACTGTGGTAAAGAACAGAATTATCAGACACATAGATGAACACGATTTGTTGGAAAAGAGTCAACAAAGCTTTTGAAAAGGGAAATTGTGCCTCACCAATCTGTTAGAATTCTTTGAGGGGGTCAACAAACGTGTGGACAAGAGTGATTCATAGATTCATAGACTCTAAAACGGGAAGGGACCTCAAGAGGTCATCGAGTCCAGTTCCCTGTCCTCATGGTAGGACCAAATACTGTCTAGACCATCCCTGATAGACATTTATCTAACCTACTCTTAAATATCTCCAGAGATTCCACAACCTCCCTAGACAGTTTATTCCAATGTTTAATCACCTTTACAGTTAGGAACTTTTTCCAACCTAAACCTCCCTTGCTGCAGTTTAAGCCCATTGCTTCTTGTTCTATCCTTAGAGGCTAAGATTAACAAGTTTTCTCCCACCTCCTTATGACACCCTTGTAGATACCTGAAAACTGCTATCATGTCCCCTCTCAGTCTTCTCTTTTCCAAACTAAACAAACCCAATTCTTTCAGCCTTCCTTCACAGGTCATGTTCTCTAGACCTTTAATCATTCTTGTTGCTCTTCTCTGGACCCTCTCCAATTTCTCCACATCTTTCTTGAAATGTGGTGCCCAGAACTGGACACAATACTCCAGCTGAGGCCTAACCAGCGCAGAGTAGAGCGGAAGAATGACTTCTCGTGTCTTGCTCACAACACACCTGTTAATGCATCCCAGAATCATGTTTGCTTTTTTTTGCAACAGCATCACACTGTTGACTCATATTTAGCTTGTGGTCCACTATAACCCCTAGATCCCTTTCTGCCATACTCCTTCCTAGACAGTCTCTTCCCATTCTGTAAGTGTGAAACTGATTGTTCCTTCCTAAGTGGAGCACTTTGCATTTGTCTTTATTAAACTTCATCCTGTTTACCTCAGACCATTTCTCCAATTTATCCAAATCATTTTGAATTTTGACCCTATCCTCCAAAGCAGTTGCAATCCCTCCCAGTTTGGTATCATCAGCAAACTTAATTAGCATACTTTCTATGCCAATATCTAAGTCATTAATGAAGATATTGAACAGAGCCGGTCCCAAAACAGACCCCTGCGGAACCCCACTCGTTATACCTTTCCAGCAGGATTGGGAGCCATTAATAACTACTCTCTGAGTATGGTTATCCAGCCAGTTATGCACCCACCTTATAGTAGCCCCATCTAAGTTGTATTTGCCTTGTTTATTGATAAGAATATCGTGTGAGACAGTATCAAATGCCTTACTAAAGTCTAGGTATACCACATCCACTGCTTCTCCCTTATCCACAAGAGTTGTGATCTAGTGGATATAGTGTACCTGGATTGTCAGAAAGTCTTTGACAAGGCCTCTCACCAAAGACTCTTAAGCAAAGTAAGCAGTCATGGGATAAGAGGAAAAATCCTCTCATGGATCAGTAACTGGGTAAAAGACAGGAAACAAAGGGTCGGAATAAATGGTCAGTTTTCAGAATGGAGCGAGGCAAGTAGTGGTGTCCCCCAGTGATCTGTATATAAATGATTTGGAAAAAGGAGCAAACAGTGAGGTGGCAAAGTTTGTAAATGATACAAAATTACTCAAGATAGTTAAGTCTAAAGCAGACTGTGAAGAGTTACAAAAAAATCTCACAAAACTGGATGACTAGGCAACAAAATGGCAGATGAAAATCAATGTTGATAATTGCAAAGTAATGCACACTGAAAAACATAATCCGAACTCCACATACAAAATGATGGGGACTAAATTAGCTATTACCCCTTAAGAAACTGATCTTGGAATCATTATGGATAGTTCTCTGGAAACATCTGCTCAATAGGCAGCGGCAGTCAAAAAAAAATTAACAAATGTTAGGAGACATTAGGAAAGAAATACATAATAAGAGAATAAATATCCTAACACCACTATATAAATCCATGGTACATCCACACCTAAAATACTGCATGCAGTTCCAGTTGCCACATCTCAAAATAGATACATTAGAAATGGACAAGGTACTGACAAGGGCAACAAAAATTATTAAGGGCTTCCATATAAGGAGAAATTAAAAAGACTGGGATCATTAAGCTTGGTAAAGAGATGAATAAGGGGTGATATGACAGAGGTCTATAAAATCAGGAATGGTGTGGAGAAAATGAATAAGGAAGTTTTATTTACCCCTTCACATTACACAAGAATCAGGGGTCATGCAATGAAATTAATAGGCAGCAGGTTTAAAACAAACAAAAGGTTCTTCACACAATGCACAGTCAACCTGTGGAACTCATTGCCAGGGGATGTTGTGAAGGCCAGAAGTATAACTGGATTAAAAAAAGTACTAGATAAGTTCATGGAGGATAGGTCCACCCAGGGCTATTAGCCAACATGGTCAGGGATGCAATCCCACATTTTTGGTTATCCCTAAGCCTCTGATTGCCAGATGCTGGGAATGGACAGCAGGGAATGGATCAATTGATAACTGCACTTGTTCATTCTCTTTGAAGCATGTGGCATTGGCTACTGTTGGAAGACAGGATACTGGGCTAGCTGGACCATTGGCCTGACCCAGTATGACCATTCATATGTTCTTAGGTTCCCCCATCACTAGATTTATATGGAGTATGACCACATGGAGGCTCATTTTCAGAATGCTTTTGCATGTAGTTTGCCTATACTGAGGCCACTTTCCCATGTGCTTTAAATGTGCAGTAGCTTGGCAGTGATAATGCTGGGCTTTCCATACTTTCCCTGGTATACACAGTGTATGGGTCATAAGAATCGGTAATGTTTTTGGCATGCTGATGGGAAACAAGCTGTCTAATCTGCTGCTACACTTTAAATAGCCAACCATAACCATAAATCATCCAATTTTAAACTTACTTTCCTCACTTCAGCTGCCCAAAATTTGGGTGTAAAGTTGCATCTTTTCTTGACTGGCAGGAGCAGGGTCTTGTGCGGATTTCCTGTTCCATTTGTGGAGATTAATAGAAACAGTATGCATTGCAAACTGTATTTTTTAATGCTCCCATCACTGTAGGATTTGAGTCAATAGCCATTGCTGTGCCCTACCAAATGGTTTATCCAATATGTGTGTATATATTATAACTGTGTGTGTGACTTTGTGTATTTCTCCATTCTTTCTTGCCTTCTTTCCACAAGACAAATCTACCAAAGATAGCTGCCAGGATAAATGCATGTGAAAATGTGGAGTCTCATACTCAGTATAAACTTCAGAAGATGATCTATGAAAAATGTTGGGTTACAAAATTTTGTGGAAAACAGAACCTGATGTGAATTGATGAAAATCTTGGTGCAAAAGTTCATGCAAAAAAATTCACCATTTTCAAAAATCCATACCATTTACACAGGTGAAATTCCAAACTGCACATCAAAAAGAAATCTTTCAGAAAACAAATCAGGTAATGACATGGTTAATTGCTCATTTTATTTTATTTGGACATGCAAATACAGCTTCTCTCATGCACAAATAGATGCTCCCACAAATAGTGCAAGTAATGTTAAAGGGTTGGAAATAAAATTGGACCTACATCGTGTAACTTTCATTTAGCATTAGGACTGGTGGTGGGTTACAAAATAGAAGCAGTAAATTAAAAACATTGTAAATGCTGATAGCAAGAGCTACCTTTGGCAAGTAATGTCCATATGTTTATTAGCATGGGACAGGAAGATAACCTTCCAGAAAGAAATATTGAGCAGAGATGGTTAATACATTTTCTGCAGAGCAGATTTACTCAAATTCAGAGTAGCATCATTTCATATTCTGCTGAAATTATTAGGATGTGGCAATGCACACTAGTTAATGTGAGCAACAAGGTACAGGGGAAAAGCTAATAATAAAAGAGAAACATACTTTAGGGTTGGTGAAGAGGGGCAGATGATGGGACCAAATACCTATTTGGGTAGCCAATCAGAAATGAAAGCAGATTAACAGAATTGGACTAAACCAGGGGTCTCAAACTCCCGGCCCGTGGGCCATTCGTGGCCCATGAGCCTCTCCAGTGTGGCCCGTGGGGCTCCAGCAGGTTTGGGGCCTGGTCTCTCCCTTCACCTTACCTGCCGCACCTGGTTGCTCACCCCTCAGGGGACCCGGCAGCGTAGCAGAGCTGAGCGGCATCTGCCTGTTCGCTCCAGTGGCTGCCAGCCCCTCCCTGCGACCCAGGGGCAGGGCAGGGCTGTGCCTCCACACGCTGCCCCTGCCCTGAGTGCCCCTGCAGCCAATGGGATGCTGCGGGGGCAGTTTCTGCGGGAAGAAGCGCGCGGAGGTCCCCTGGCCCTCCCCCAACCAGGTAAGTGTCGCACCCCTGACCCCCTCCCAGAGCCTGCACCCCCACTCCTCCTGCCCCCTCTTGCCCCCAAACTCCCTCCCAGAGCCTGCACCTCAATCCCCTACCTCAGACCTCCTTCCCCACCCAAACTCCGTCCCAGAGTCTTAGGCAGGTGGGGGAGGCAGAGTTTTTTTGGGGGTGGAGTTTTTGGGGGGCAGATTCTGGGTGGCATGAGTGACATTGGCCAGCTGGGACGATTTGAGGACTGGCACTGACCCTAAGGTAAATTGAGTTTGAGACCCTGGACTAGACAGTAAACAATATACATTATACCCAAACCGGGAGATACAATGGTTCACCGCTTACCCAGATTAGATTCAGGTAGTTTGGCATTTCCTCAGATATAGATATAATGTTTAACAGTTCAAATATTTTCTGTTTTCCCAATACTGCAGTTTACCACTCGACATGATCATCTTATTAGCAAGAAGGCAACCCCAGAATTGAACATACCTAACGAAAGCAGCAAAGACAGAAGAGCAGGGCCTTTGACTCAGTTCAAAAAACTTATATTTCTGATAATATAAGATATTGTAAATACACAATTCACCCTGAGATTCTTCTAGCTCAAGACTCTTCAGTCATTCTAACTAAATCCTTAAAATATCTTGTACCTCTTTTATAGATTTTGGTTTAGATGATGCTTAGCCCTAGCTACTTCTATAGTAATTCACCCATTCCGCTCATACACACTTGCTAAAAATTGTCATTACACTAAGTCCAATTTTCCAACTTTTCATGATCATGTAGGCAATAAAATGCCCCCTTGGGCCCTAAAATGTAAAGGAAACACCCAAATGTCCAGCAGGTGGCCACATTTGAAAACTGGGCTCTCTAACTCTAAACCCTTCAAGTGTGTGTGTGTGTGTGTGTGTGTGTGTGTGTGTGTGTGTGTGTGTGTGTGTGTGTACACTTTACACACAAAGGTCCTATTCAGGAAGGCATCTCTATTCAGGAAAGGTGATGAAGTAATTACAAGTTTAAGCATGTGCTTAAGTCCCATTGAAGTCAGTGGGATGTAAGCACATACACCTCTACCCCGATATAACGCGACCCGATATAACATGAATTCGGATATAACGCAGTAAAGTAGCGCTCGGGGGGGGTGGGGCTGCGCACTCCGGCCGATCAAAGCAAGTTTGATGTAACGCGGTTTCACCTATAACGCAGTAAGATTTTTTGGCTCCCAAGGACAGCGTTATATCGGGGTAGAGGTGTATTTAAGAGCTTTTCTGAATTGGGGCCACAGTAAAGCACTATTTCACTTATTCATTTATTCTAAATACAGTCCTGTGAGTAGTCAACTCTCTTAGGACCAAATTCAGCTCTAGATTCACACATGCAATTGCAGCTGGATTAAATGGCTCTCCAATTAATGTGAGTTAAATGCAAGCATCCACAGATAGAATTTGGTCCTTCAGGTACATGAGAAGAGAACAGTTTTCTAGACTAGCAGAGTTCATTAGTAGCTTCAGCTAATAATTGACTTTTAATGGAAGTTGTCAATGATATTAAAAGCAATGTTATCATTTGAATAGATTCTAATCAGGAATATTCTTTACCATTTATTTGTCCAGTTGGTGTCTGACATATTTATTTTGCATTTTAGTAAAAAGAGAAACAAGCTCAAACCAAAAACCTGGATTCAAACACTCTGGGAACTTTCTGGATGGGGATGAATTGAATCTGAACTCAGAACTAGATGCAAACTCTATGTTTGTATAATGGACTGAACCCAAATGCAGGATCAGAACACCCCGAAGCTTGGTCTAGTCCAAAATCTAGCAGTTTGGGCCCAATTGCTAGTGAAAAATGAATTTCAGCCACAAATGGAACCACTTACTCTATATGATCTTTCTGCTCCTATTTTCCCTCTTGGGCTCACATTCTTCTCTTGTATATTTGAGGGAGTGATTTGTAATATCTCCTCGCACCCAGAACACTGACTCAGTCACATGTCAAACTGCTGGCACACAAGAAGAATGCCTAACTGTCACACTGCGTTCTTCTTCCCCGGCTAATCCTTAACAGGTCATGTGTGCCTCTCCTGCTGTGCTCCTGTGACACTACCAAGGGTATCATCTAGGCCAATGAACAGTTGTGTCCTCTCAGTTATCCAACGTGGGGTGCCTTTTACACTGCTTGCTGTGAGAGCAACCACTCCTGGTCAGCTCACACACAGCCTACAGCATGTAAATTACTCCCAGTTATATTGTATGAATGCTATAACTAGCCACCCTTGGATTACACTGCAGAGCAACACCAGCAAATCCCCAGCTCCTGACTTTCCCCCAGAAATGTGTGTCTTGTAGTGCCCCGCCCTCTCCTGGACAATACAAGCTCATATAAAGTCCATCATTTTACTAATAGAAAATGATATGTACAAATCCTGTCTTCCCAAGTGAAGTTTCCCAAACACTTCTATCCAAACACACTGGTTTAGATAAAACAAGCTTATTAACTACAGAAGGATAGATTTTAAGTGACTATAAGTAATGAGGAATAAGAGGTAAGTAATTTGCTTACAAGAAAATAAAAGTAAAACACAACTAATGCCTAACTTAAGCTAAGTGAATTCAAAGCAAAGGTGTCTCTCATCACATGTTTCAGCAGTCTTACTGGCTGAATTTTTTCAGTCAGGATCCCTCCCCCAGTCCAATGCTGCTTCCTTTGTTCTTCAAGTATTGTCAATACCATGAGTAGAGAGAAAGGGAGAGAGAATTTGGGGCATCTGATCTCCCTTTCTGAAGAGGAGAAAGAACTATGAGAATCATCTCCAGCTGAGGTTCAGGAGACTGAATGTCTGTGTGGACGGGAACCCTAAAATGTTTCTTAGTAATATAATACAGTAGAATTTTATAATGTTACGTAAAATGTTGCCACACACATTTTACCAGGACTTTGCACATTTGTCAGAATCCTGTAAAAGGGCTGAACATAAGGGTACAAATGGTCACAGCTCTCATTTGTGATTCCAGCACTGCAGCCAGCAGCAACCAGGTGGGAGGCACCCCCCTACACCACCTCTCTTTCCTATCCCCGGTTCCCTTAGCTGGTTCACAATACAACCTGACACGGAAGGTCAATATTGCCAGAGAAGGGCTGTCACTTGCCCCCACCCCCCATCTTCTTCCTAAATCATCATTCCTTTCAGGTTGTTTAACAGCAGTGAGCTGCAATCAGCTATGAGACATACTGCTTTCTGTTTCACTGGCTGGGGCAAGGCAAACCCTGTCTCTATCCTAACAATCCATTGTTGATCCGCCCCTAACTGGGAGGCTAACTCCTTACCCTGCAGGGCTATGGACTCACTGATTTGCCAGGCTTTTTCCATCTCCTAGGAGAGATGGGTCTAAGGTGACCAGATGTCTTGATTTTATAGGGACAGTCCCGATATTCAGGGCTTTTTATCGTATAGGTGCCTATTACTCCCCACCCTGTCCCAATTTTTCACATTTGCTATTTGGTCACCCTAGATGGGTCTGAACCAGAACATTGAATCTGAACACTCCAAAATTTGGGAAAGTTCAAATCACTAGTCAAACCTGATGGCTTGAATCTCTGCCTGTAACAGACTGCACTGCAAACTCAAACTTACTCCCAAACTTCTATTTAATTAGCATGACTCCATGAGATTGGTTAAACAGACCTTGTGACACTGAGGGAAGCTCAAATATTTGCCAGTGGGTGCCAAGCCAGCTGCAGCTGGTTAAACTGATGACAGAATTACTCTCTAGAGTCAAGACATTTTACACCAACTGAGAATCAGGCCCAGGGAGAAGAGACAAAACAATGGTTGAGCTTCTGAAGCAAAAAAAAAAAAAAATCCCACCACCTTGTGTAACTGAACATGTCACAGTCTGACTTGCTGTGTTATGGATACCCAACGTCTCATTTTCTTTCACTCTTCTCTTTAAGTGCAGCGTTGGCTTCAGAGCTAGGAGAAATCTTGTGGAAGAGAGGGAGCTTGCTTTTTTTCTTGGTTTCTCCCCACAAGCTCATCCAGCTCCACTCTTAACAAATGGTAGTATACCACAACATTTTTTTTTGCCTTTGATGCTAAGCATGATTTACAGGCCTGAGTTATTATTTATCATTATTCATTTTCTGTCACCAGTGCATTGAAGGTTAATAGAAATGCCAGCATACTCACTGATTTACTTAGTAAAATATTTATTCCAAGGTTTAGGTCAGATGATTGGTGTCTGAGAGAGCTTCAGGTTTATGCATTATGAAAAGCAAGCTGACTTGACCTTGAGCCACCAATACTAGCACTATATATTACTTCAGTGGAATGACCTTCAGAGACCTAAGACACACTAGATGTATTCAACACATGTTTTTTAATTCCATACTGCTGACATTGTACACATACCAGCTGAACTTTTGCAATGTAAACCAACACTCACTATTCATCTGATGAATTTGTGCAGGGTGATACGTTAAATTGAGAGCCTCACCTCAGAGGTAACAAACTCTCTTTGGATCCCAGAACCCTAGCATATACCTTAGGACACAGTGGTCACACAGCTTCCTGTGAGCCAACCTATGTAGCAGACAGAGGGCCTGGTTCTGAAACTTACCATTACTGGCATAAATTAGGAGTAGCTCCAATGAAGTTCAATAAATTAAGTGAGAGGAGGAGAAGACCCATATGAATTTTGGAATAAGTTGCTCACAGACCATTTTAGTTGGACTGTCCAGGGCCAGAATATTCAAATCAGTGGGATTACACATGGAATAAAGTATTGCTCAACATGGAGTAAGAGTGGCATGATTTAGCCCTTAATGCTTCCCTCTACTTTCTGTCTAAAGGCACACTGAGTCTGACATGAGATTTTCAAAGAAAAATAAGTCAAGGAGAAATTTGTATCCTTAGATTTGCACATTGATCTTCAAGTTCCTGTGCAATTTCATAAATGTGCCCTCCTCCAATTACTATTCTCTCCCATACTAAGCATGTAATCATCTTCATAAGGTTCCATTTTACCTATTTGTTCAACCAAACAATGGCTATTGCAAAAAAGATAAAAAATACTGGTTACTATTAAGCAATCACCTAAACACTTAGCTTATGTTTACACTGCAAAAAAGGAGTATTCTTAACTCAGGTTAACTAACTTGTGTAGGTTAATTTGGGTTAAAATAGTCATGAAGACATGGCAACTCTGCTTTTAACTCCTGTCAGCAGCTCAAGTTTAGGTCTATAGAGCCTCCTGGGTTTGAACTGCTAACCCAAGTTAAAAACTATTTTAATCCAAGTTAGGCAATCCCAGTTAGCTAACCTGAGATAAGAACACCTCTAGTTTTACAGAGTAGACCTACCCTAAAACTAAATTGTTATTAAACTTAAAGGATCAGATTCTGCTTTCAGCTATGCTGGTGTAAATTTGGAGATTTTGCATGGATTCCAGTGGAATTATTCCTGTTATACCAGTGTAAGTGAGATCAGAATCTGGCATAAAAATGAGTAATCATTTTCTCCATCCCCTTTAATTTTTCACTGATATTAGTTGAGACAGACATACCATTGCATTACTTGTTCCTCTAAAAGGGTTAAAAGTGAAACATTTGGCATCTGTATCCTCAGAGTAAAAACACCTTCTTAGTCTCTTCCACCCAACCCCCGTTTCCCAATACACAACACAGGAGATAGATGAGATTTATATAGGCAGATTTGGCAGCCTTTTCATATTTACTTATGCTGAGAGATAAATCAAATCCGGAGAACACTCTCCAAGAATAAGTTATTTGTTATCTAACTAAGTATGTGTTTGTGGATCAGACAGAGAGAAGATATTTCTATTATAACTGTGTTGTTTGGGCATGATTTACAATAGTAGATGTTGTTATTTTTCATTTTTGATTACTCAGTCAGTTCTATGTATTTCGACACAGTTGGGGTGGGGGGGTTGTGGCCAACTATTTAACTAAAGGAGCAGAACATGACACTGTAGGTACAGCTCCATCTGAGAGAGGAGAGGCTGAGAAAGCACATCCTGCTAACTGTGCACCAGGAACAATAAACCTTCTTTGGAGTCTGCCAAAGAGAAGTGGTATCTCCAGATGTCTAGGCGACACCCTGGGAAAAATCCCAATTTACCACTGAAGAGAAATATATAACTGGAATGTTATCTGGAAAAACTAAAAGTGAAATGATGCTTCATTCTGGAATTTCTGGGGCTGGATTCAATTTGCAGAGGCCCCTGGGAGAAAAGTGGTGAAATAAACTGGACAGTAATCTAACATGGGGAAACTGTTAGGTGGCCCTACAGACCAGTTCATAGACTCATAGACTTTAAGGTCAGAAGGGACCATTATGATCATCTGGTCTGACCTCCCGCATGATGCAGGCCACAAAGCCGTCCCTACCCTTTCCCTTGACTCTGCTGTTGAAGTCCCCAAATCCTGTGGTTTAGAGACTTCAGTTAGCAGAGAATCCTCCTGCTAGTGATCCCTGCCCCATGCTGCGGAGGAAGGCGAAAAACCTCCAGGGCCTCTGCCAATCTACCCTGGAGGAAAATTCCTTCCCGACCCCAAATATGGCGATCAGTAAAACCCCGAGCACGTAGGCAAGATTCTCCAGCCTGACCCTCTTTAGCCATTATACTATTTACCTGCCATGGCAACATGCCAGACAAAATATATGCCTCTCATTTCTCAAGAGAAACAGGAGGAGAAAATGTCATTGCCTTCCAATGTTGCCCTAATTCTTTCAGTGACTTTATCACTCATCCATTTAAAGGAACAGTATGCAATCAGTTTGAGTACGTATACCCTTGGACCTGGGGATGCCATTTCCAGATCAAGGAGATATACTCTTGCTAGCTCTCATTGAGCTAGCATGCTAAAAATAGAACGTAAGTTGCAGCAGAGCAAACTGCAGGACAGGCTAGCCACCTCCCAAACACATGCCTGTTTGAGACCCTAGGCACATTCTTGGAGCAACTAGCCCGTCCCACAGCTCACACTGGTGTGGCTACGTTCATTGAGCTAGTGTGAGTATGTCTTCTTCAGCTGGGACTTGCACCTGCCCAAGTATAGACATAATAGATTTCTTACATGATCATATGACTCCAGGAGCAGTAGCTTTAAGAAAATCATCCAATATTGTGAGACTTGAGAGCTGGCACTATTGGATGTCTGTGACAATTACTTAATAGCTCAATAAAAATGAACTAAATTGCAATGCTGTGTGATACAAGTTCCTCTGTCTAGGTCTGATCCTATATAACTGAAACCAATAGGAATTTTGCTATTGGCTTCAATAAGAGCAGGATTGAAACCTTTATTTGTACTATGACCAGCTACTTCAGCACACAATAACCCCTAGATATATACGCAGACCAGACCAACCCTTTTCTTCATAGCTCTCAGTACAGATCAACCTGCATTCCTACCAAGCAGCTCCTCTATTTTTTTTTTGCTCTTCAACAAAGGGCCCCTCCCTTTATCTAAAGACAGAACATTACACCTGATCACTCCATGATACACACACATTTACTAGTATCTACTTATCTTGTGCTATTTTGTAATTTTCTTTAGGCTGCTTAGAGAGTATCAGAGTGATTTCGATAACCAATGTAAAAGGTGCACAGTTTGCAGGAAAGCAAGCAAAGGGAAAAGTACCAAGAAGAAAGAGGAATTTTAAGCACTCCTTTTAAGCACTGTTGACTGAATCCATAACATGTGACAGCTGCTATGAAACTAAATGCATGTCAGTCTGACTGCAGGAGACACATTGCAGTGGGGAAAAAAACCAATATTCTCAATAGCAAAAGTGCTAGGAAGAAAGTCATGATGGGATTGGGTCTTATACTACCATGTTGCTTGTTCATATTATTGTTATTTACTATTTATCTTAAAGTTGCAAAGCATCCCCATCAAAAACAGCACTATACCAACTCATGAAAAGACAGTCCCTTTCCTAAAGATCTTACATTCTAAGGACCAAATTATCTAGTACTCAGCACCCAAAATTGGGGGCAGATTTTCAGAGGAGCTTAGCTCCCCTCTAGACATCTAGAAACAAGAGTCAGATGTTCAAAGGAGTTCAACATGCTGAGCTTCTTTGAAAATCTGGCCACTTATTTAGGAGCCTAAAAAGGAGCTGAGCTCTTTTGGAAACTGGGCCCCAGCTGTGTGTGCTGAGCCCTTCTGAAAATTCTGGCCTAAGTAAACATAGGCAAGAATTGATGCAACAAACCAAGGGCCTGATCTAGTTTCCACAAAAGTCAGAGAGCATCATTGACTTTAATGGGAGCTGGATTGGATTTAAAGGGAAAATGGGCACTTGGAGGATGAAGGTACAGTTAAACAGTCACATGGTTGTTTCAGGTTTCATCTTGCAGTTCAACAATATAAAAGAGAGCTATAAAATATTTCTGTTATATTTACCTCCATCTTCTCTTCATTCCTTCCCCTCATAGCATTGGCAGTGAATTTCTGCCTGTAAATGGGTATGCAGCCTCTGAGTGCATCCCTCTGTGGTTTAACATATCACTGCAGTCCTCTGCCTCAGTTTCCCTTCAAGAAATAATGCAGTCACAATCAAGATCTTTGAAACCATATACCCCTCCTCTCCTGCGGTCTAATTCAGTAAATATGATTCAGGTCCCAAAAAGGCCCCTTTCTTCTCATGCCTCAGGTTCAGGGTCTTCCTTGTTAGCACTGTGGCTTTAAGTTCCTGCCTCCCTGACCTCTACACTCAGCCCTTCAAGTTTAGGGTCACAGTCCTCCTCTTTGGGACTGTGTTTCCAGTCCTGGTCTCCCTGGCCTGTCAACTCTTCCCTCAGGTTTAGTGGTTTCACAGCCCTCCCACTTGAGGCAGTGTCCCAGCTCAGCTCTCCCTCTCAGCAGCACCTTCTACAGCTCCCTTCCTTGACTGGTCTTGGAGCCCCCTTTTTAGTCACAAACCCAGTCAACAAATTACTCTCTTGATCCTCCCCAAGTGGGTCTCATAATCCCAAACACCTGTCTGCACTGGCTGGGAGAGAGGGGAGCCTTGCCCCACCCCCTCTACAAGGCTGCTGTCCTGATATTTTAAAGAAATATTGTCTGGATTCTCCCATACCTCCCCCCTCACGGACACTAACCATTCCCTAGGACAAACTTCCTCTCTCCAAGTGACAGCTTCAATTATTGCTTTTGGCTTGATCCACTTTCCCTGGACACATGAAATGGGGTCACTGGCCTCTCAAACGACCTCCTCCAGCCTTAAAATGCCAGTACCTCGTACACTTCCTATTTCCCATTCCATTTCTATATATAGTTTTGTTAGTTCACTCAACACACCACTGCTACATCTCCTTGTTTCTTAGGCACTCTGAAATGCATTCCAGGGAACTTTTCAATACTATCAAGTCACTGCAAGGTCTTATACCAGTCCATCTCATTGGACAGTAATTTGAGTAATTTAAATGCTGGAATTCACCCTCAATAGTGCAGATACACAAAAACCTGAATTTTCAGTGTGACGGGTTGGATCACAGAACCCCCTTGGGGCTGCCAACTGATGTGCCAAGACTATTTCTGCCCCTGCTTTCCCTGCCAGCTTGGGACTCCAGCACCATGTCTTGTTGAGCCAGACATGCCAGTCTGCTCCAACACAGACCCAGGGTCTGAACCATGTGCCCCCAAGCTGCAGACTTAACTGAAAGCAACTTAAGAAGTGTTCCTATCTTTAACACTCAGATGCCCAACTCCCAATAGGGTCCAAACCCCAAATAAATCTGTTTTACCCTGTATAAAGCTTATACAGGGTAAACTCATAAATTGTTCGCCCTCTAGAACACTGATCACTAATAGAGAGGTATGCACAGCTGTTTGTTTCCCCTCCCCCCCCCCCCGGGTATTAATACATACTCTGGGTTAATTAATAAGTAAAAAGTGATTTTATTAAATACAGAAAGTAGGATTAAGTGGTTCCAAGTAGTAGCAGACAGAACAATTGAATTACCAAGTACAATAAAATAAAACACGCAAGTCTGAGTCTAATACAGTAAGAAAACGGAGTACAGATAAATACCTCACCCTTAGAGGAATTCCAGTAAGCTTCCTTTTACAGACTAGTCTCCTTCTAGTCTGGGTCCAGCAGTCACTCACACCCCCTGTAGTTACTGTCCTTTGTTCCAGTTTCGTTCAGGTATCCGTGGGGGTGGAGAGGCTCTCTCTTTAGCCAGCTGAAGACAAAATGGAGGGGTCTCCCACGGGCTTAAATAGACTCTCTCTTGTGGGTGGAGACCCCCTCCTCTCTCCTATGCAAAGTCCAGCTCCAAGATGGAGTTTTGGAGTCACCTGGGCAAGTCACATGTCCATGCATGATTCAGTTTTTACAGGCAGCAGCCATTGCTCATATGTACTTTGTAAGTCCTCATGTAGACTTCTTATGTGGATTGGAGCCTTCCAAGATCCATTGTCCCTTAAGTGCTTCTTGATTGGGCACTTAATTTGCACATTCCTTTCTCAAGAAGCTGACCAAATGCTTTACAAAGGCTACTTAAAAATCAAGCAAGTACACAGCCAATATTCATAACTTCGAATACAAAAATGATACGTGCATACAAATAGGATTAATAGATTCAGTAGATCATAATCTTTACAGAGATATGCTACATGGCATATGTAGCATAAAACATATTCTACTTATGTCATATATACATTCATAAGCATATTTCCATAAAGCCTTATGGGGGACACGATCACATTCAGTTTGCAACTTCAGGCTCCACATGTAACACATGAGCCAAAGCACCACACTTTGAAACAGGCACAACAAAACAATGAGATTACCACTTCCATTTCAACCAAAATGGGCTGTGCATGATGGCCATTTCATAACAAAAGTGACAACAGGTTTGTGGTTTCTGCATGCTGCCTGTTTAGATGATTATTTTCAAAAGAGTTGTGCAAATTGTGCATTCAGCTTCTTTTCCAATTGCTTCTCACAATTCCTAAATAAACCATTTTACTAGATGTTGGTGCCATTTAAATAAATAGTGCTTTGTAAAACAAAAAGAATCTTCTTCTGGCAGAAGCATGCTTTTCAAAAGAACAAGTGATAGTAAGACAGGACTTTGAGAATATTCACTTTATTTAAATAATTTGCCTTTTCCTGACCAATTGCAGATTTTGTTTTCAACACAGTAGATGCTATTAGAGAATTAATATTTACTCAAAGTTACCACACAGCAATCTGGAGAGTACTGCAATTAGAATACAAAATACGAGCTATAGGGGAAAACAGTAGCATCCAAGATGTGTACTAACTAGGAGTAAATGAAGGATTTTTAATGCCAGCCGTTTGTTATTAAACCATTTGGCTTATCTATAATTCATAAAATGCACTTCCTGTGCACAGAACATCCACTGAACAAAGGTCAATAGGAGTTTTGCAGACAAATTAATGCCAAGAAATGACACCATGCATCTAACACACCCTTTCACCTTTATTTTGTCTAAGCCCAGTCAACATTACCAGGTATTTCCATTTGGACAATGAGATCCGGACACGGAAAAAGGCACCAATACTGAAGGGAGGTAGGAATAGGGGGCTGGACTAGATGAACTCTCTTGAGGTCCCTTCCAGCCCTACATTCTATGATTCTCTAAAAGAGTGATGTAAATGTTAGAAATAATACTGTCAGTAAGCAGCAGAATTAGTTGGCCTAAGAAGCCTCCGCCAAAGTCCTGCCTCTACCATCTACCAAAGAACTGCAATGGTGAGTTAATTGTGTCTCCATGACTGAATTTAAATTAGATAACCTACGGTTTAAACTGAGTTAACATTATTATTTAAACACAGTGCCTCATATTCGGGGTTGGACTAGATGACCTCTTGAGGTCCCTTCCAACTCTGATATTCTATGATTCTATTCAGGCCTCACAGAGCTATTTAGTAGGGACAGGACATGCTCATTATTGAGATATGGGATGGATGCATCAGTTCTCCCAAATCAGACTAATATGTCATACTTCCATAACACCTTCCTTCTGAGGATCTCAAAGTACTTTAAAACACTAACACACACACACACAGTCTTTGTGAGGGGAGTGTCCTATGCATTTCTCAGATGGGGAAACTGAGACAACAGAAGTCATGCAGCATTTCTTTAGGAAGGCTTTGAATGGAACCAATCTCAGAATTCCAAATCCCATGCTTTGGCCTCCACAGATTGTTCCATTAGAGAGCGTGAGCAACAAGCTGCAAAATATGAAAGCCCTTTGTTCCTCGAAAGCTTGATTAAACTAGTTTTGTCTCTATTGTTGGGGCCTGAAACAATGTACAGAACAGCAGACACGTTTCTGGTTTTAAATATGGTAAATGTCAGTGTTTATGCATTTGTTAGCTGGCCTAATTATTCTATGTCCTCCAAAACTCTCTGCCAGAATTACCACTCACAGTTGTGACACCTACTGCTAAAGGGAGAGCTGATCAGCTGCAGGATTTCTTTACTCCTGAAACGGGCCAGCAAACTGCATGTGACACCAGCAGATGTTTCTGGTTTTAAAACCATGGGAACTTCATGAACTGTTTTCCACAACCTCCCAGGAGTAACATGCCACCACAGATGAAAAGTTGGAAACGTTTGTCAGGCTCTGAACAAAGCTGTGAATTAATGCTACAGTAATTTGCTTCTTCCACAGTCCATTTTTTATGTTTTAAACAGCAGAAACAGCTGAAGAGGCTACAGAAAAGACCATTAGCAACAGCAGTACTGTGTGCAGTTTTGCCACTAGAGGTATCATAGCCTTGGCATTATCTACATGTGTACTACAGTACGTGGAGAATTAGCCATGGAGGCTGTCACTCTAGAGAATGCCTTATAACCCATCGTCTTTTGTAAGGGTTACAAAATGCCCATTAACTCACATGTGTTGTGCTGAATTTTGTTTGCAGTGTAAAGGGAATAGTTTGGTTAGGATTCTGTGGTTGTAACAGTACAAGAAGGGTGGGGGGAATCAATATGTTCCATGTAAGCAAAGTCAGAGCAACCTTTAAAATAATAAGACAAATCAATTTATTTCACAAATGTCTTAATTTCCAAATGCCATTGTTTGGTGCTCTGTACTGTCATTGCCTATGACATTTGAGAAAACTTGACTCAATCATTTAGGTGCAGCAGGAGTTATCATGTAACAGCCATGCTAAAAGATTATATGTTCACCCCAGTGAAGATCTAGTTAACAACCTTATTCTAAAGAGGATGGAGGGAGAGAGGCAGGGGGGGACAAGTTTTAAATATGGACAGAAAATCCCTACTTTATTGCTATATACAATGAAAAGTAATTACAGAGAAAAATGAAAGCTGTTTCTTGCTGTTAGCGGGAAGAATAAGGGAATTCTGTTCCTTTTTAAAGCGTGGAGTCCATTTTGATATAATTGGTTCCAGAATTATTTATGACATTAATTGCTGCATTATCGACTGCCTGTCAGCTCTTCTGGCAGTTAGTCCATCTTTCTTACCACAGAAAGCCAGCTCAGCCCAAACTAGACTGACAAGCTAATTATACCCATCTCCCCCTCAATGACAAATGCTGCTCATCGGAAACCTTTCTAGAAATAAGCTTTCATTCTTTCCCCTTTTTCCTGAGCCAGACATAACCAATATCTCAAGGTACAGATCACAGCTAAAACTCTGCTCACAGGGCTATTAGCTCTGAACATCTCACTTGAGCCAAAAAACCTAAGCATCTTATGTTATCAAACTGTATGTCATTCCCTGATGCTAGTTTTCAGTGGATGTGCACTGGGTCATGCCTGTCACTCAAAGCTGTGTCAGACAGAGTAAACCTGACTGAATTAGCTGGGCCCTTCTTAACAGCATAGGCAGGACACTGACAGCAATTCTAGAACTCAGATGGTAGACTTTGTATTTTCTGCATGTAAACTTCCCAAATCAATATTTTATAGCTTTTATTTTCTTTTATTCCACAAATGGTGCTCAGATGGGGAGAACTTAGCACAAATTGGTCCCGGTCCATGACTGGGATGCCCGGGTGCTAATGTAATACAAATAATAATTACAACACACACATTCAAATATGTACGTCAGCAATCTATTATTTTACTATGTAATCCCATGCCTCACCTTGAAGAGGTATAAAAATTCTCTGATGGCTCATAACTGGGTACAGATTCAACAGTTCCAGTAGAGCCAGAATATAGCAATGAAGAGGACAAGAGGCAAAGTGTTCACACATACAGCATAGCAGATTTAGATTAAATTTCAGGAACAACTTCCTAAGAGTGAGAAGTCAGAACAGTAGGACAATGGATTAGACTGCTTAGGGAGGTTGTGGAAGCTCCTTCACTGGAGGCTTTCAAAAGGAGGCTGCATAGCCATCTGTCTTGGATTGTTTAGAGACAACAAATCCTGCATTTTGGCAGGGGGTTAGACTAGATGGCTCTTGCAATCCCTTCTATGATTCTATGAAGCTTTGTTGTTGATGTATGGTCTATATAAAATGAATTGATCAGTATCAGTTTATTTGCTACTGAACAGGAACCTACATCACAAAACCGCCAACACAATTGGCACTAACAGGTACCCTGGCTGGTAGTCCCAGAACACTAAGGATTGAACTATTCTCCCTGCCTAAAGAAAGGTCTTTCGTAAAAGCTGAAGGAGATTGGCAGGGCGGAATAGATTATTTTACTTTACCGCTACACAATCCTGTTTCTCCAATACTCTTAATCTGGCACCCATCAACAGCACTAAATTTACATTGTTTTGTGAATCCAAAAAAGAAATACAAACAAAATTGCACTCAACGTTTCACAGGCACACAGTAGGAGGTGACTATGGATATTGTGGTTGCTGTAGTAACTTCTCATTTTATTGAACAGCATAGTAAGATATTGCATAAGTGATGCCAAAGATATCAATTAAAATAATCACTAAGTGTCCTTGATTTACATCCTGACCTTTTTTAGAGTATTTGTATCTCTTATTTTCAGAGATTTGAACCGAGCAAGCTTCCTTTTTTTGAGAGATCTAGTTGCCAAGGAAAAGGGGGGAATAGTTGAATAGAAGTCTTGTGCATATTACACTTTTTCTAAGTAAAGTCCATGGAAAAAGCAGCACATAAATTGAGTCTGAAGTTTTACAAATTGGCTACTTAAACCACTCCATACCTATAAATTGTGCTGCACTGGAGGCCATCTTTCTTCAGTCGCTCTTCTTTCATGGAGCAAGTCAACAAGACTTGAAAGGAGAGGACGGAGATTTCAAATTAACTGTATGCTAAAATATTGTGGAGAAATTAAGGAGAAAAAGGAAATCAGATAAGAACTGAAATGATGCAGAAGAAAAAGCAACAAAAGCAGTGGTTTGTGTTTTGCCAGCAAGCCACATTATACGCCATTACAGACAGCAAATAGGTGTGTGTGAGTATACATATATGTATGTATGTATACACACACACACACACGCACACACGTTGAGGATTTCTGAGATGGCAAAACAGACATGAAATAACTAGCAGGTATAGACTGTTAAAATCAGACCAGTTACAACTGAAAGGATCTCCTCTGGAACTTCAAAATTCAAATGTGAGAATATGGCTCTAATTGATTCACATCAGCAAGTCCACAGTGAAAGGCAAAAGGATTCCCATTTTAACCAATACAATATTTTGCTCATTTAGTGATTGGGTGGATTCAATTTATCCCTATATAGTTTATAAATTAACTTAAGGTCCTGATCCTGCTCACAAGAGTAATGCATTGAAGACAAGAGGGTGACTCATGTGACTGAAGTGAATAGGAGTTGGCTCTAAATTTGTTAAGTTCTTAAGGATGCTCTGAAATGTAAATTGTGATATAAATGGTGGGAAGATTAATTAATGTTTGCTCAGCACTTTGGAACCATATTTAGCACAGGATAAGTGATTATTATTCATGCAAGATGCTATAAATCTATAGAAGTTTCCATTGTCGAAGTGGTTTTGTGCGTGTAAGTTCTATCAACCAGAGCCAGCTTTAGGAAGTGCGAGGCCCGATTCGAACAGTTTTGATGGGGCCCCGGCAGGGATGACTGGGGAAAAAAAAAAAAAAAACCACGTAAAAAAACATGTGGGGCTTGTACTCACCGGGCGGCACTCGTAGTCTTCAGCGGTTTGTCCTTCACTCGCTCCGGGTCTTTGGTGGCACTGAAGGACCTGCTGCCGAAGTGCTGCCGAAGACCCAGAGCGAGTGAAGGACCCGCCGCTGAAGTGCCGCCGAAGACCCGGAAGGGATTGTCGGCCACTTGCCCCCACCCCGGCGGCCCTGCCACTGGGCGCGGGGCCCTCTTAGGTGCGGGCCCCGAAATTACTCATTCAAGTATCACTACTGGAAAGGTCCATACATAGGAGCAAACATGCACAAAAACAGGGGCCAGACTGAAGACTTTTTCACAGTCTAGTCCAAAATGTTAAATAAAATAATTTCCTTAAATGTACAGTGTTCATTTAGGGCTAGATCAGACTCCCTGTGATGTCATGGGAAAGACTTCCATTGACTTCAGTGGGAGTTGGATCAGACACTAGCTTTTGGGGGCAGGGTCTATCATTTACTATGTGTGTGTTCATCGCCTGACTTAATGGAACCCAAACCTGGTTGAGACCTCTGGCCCTACTAAAATAGATGATGATGATGATGAATTATTTGTGTTACAGTCTGCAATCAGAACATGGGACCTATTGTACAAGACGCTGTTCAAAGATATAATGAAAAGAGGGTCCCCTGTCTCCAAAAACTATAAATAAGAAAAATAATAATATAAAACTGTAAAGTTTTTGTTTAAATTTTTATTTTAAAAATATTTTGTAGTTCAATATTTTACTTTTCTTCAACTTCAAGGATCTGATTAAATGATATTCACTTCCGTATATTTTGTTGCAATGTTCTTTTGAAACTAGTTCACAATGAGTGTTAGTTAGCAATAGAGACCAATTATAATTTACCAGTTGAATAATAAATTCAAAAGAGAAAAATATTGTTCTCATTCATTCACATTAACAAACGTCCAGGGAAAGGAAAACCAAATGGCATTTTCAGCATTATTATCCAATATTCTAATGCAAAGGAGTTACTTGTTGTGAGCTTAAGTTACACACATAGTAGTCTATTTGGGTCTTCATTTGTTAAGGTTCAATTAGTTAGTATATGCCTTAAAATTATACTCCATCCATCACCAAAATTTTGAGTGTGTTTTAAGGACTCATTGACAGTTGAAATAAAGTCACTGGGGCTTGTATACTGCTGACCTTGATAGCTTTTCAGTTTATAACATTTTAGAGGTACATGTACAACACCATCAGTGAGGGTAAAAAAGAAAGCAAATGCCAGGAGATCTATTAGAAACAAGATGCATTTGTTTTTGACTTCTAATTAATCAAGATAACATCTCTTTCAGCCATTAGACAGTAAAATCAATAGCTTGGGCAGTCTGACTGCCAGTTAGACTTATATACCAACACCTATTATTGGCAAAACTGTGATGTATTTAACCATTTCATCCTTTATTATATTAAAAAAGTGACCAGTCTCTGAGAGAGCATGTGGGAGGGAAAGTTCAGCACCACAATAGATTGTTTATTCTTCTGTGAGCAAGTTTCGCACCTCCTCCCTTTCCATGCTGTAGGAATTGTTCTTTTGAAGTGAGCATGACAAAAATAATGTCAAACAACACTGTAAACACTGTAGGAAAATCAAAGTTTGGCAAGTATGGGAACCAATGTAGCTGTGCAAATCATCAAAGAATGCTGGGAATGAGATTGCCGCATCCTGTGCCATACAGATGAGATGACCCCTAGACAGCAAGAGGTGACTTTCAGGAAGGCCAAGGGCAGCAGCATTAGAAATTATTCCCTCTTTTTATTGCCCCCCAAGAAGGAGCAGCATGTTGCTCTTCCAGACAAGACCTTTCCCTGACTTACACTGTATGGAGATGGAAGATCCCATTCCACCTTCAACAACAACAAGGGGGTTTTGCTAGAGCTCTTGGTCATAATTTCTCCTCCCACTATTGGCTGCCACTCTTTCACCACTGTGGTGGCTGCATTTCAGGGGTGAGTTGAAGGGCTTCCTCTAGGTATGCTGTAGGGCAGTGTTTCTCAACCTTTTTGATACCAGGGACAGGCTTGCTGCCTTCCTAAACTGTGCCAGGGAGATGTCAAGAGACTGTGTCAGTGAGAAACACTGCTGTAGAGGGTGCAATCCTGCCAACCCTTACTCAAGAGTAGTCCCACTGAAAAGCTACTCACAAAGGGCCAGATTCTGCCAATCTTACTGAAGGTATTAACTTACCCCACAAGCAGTCCCATTCAACTTGGTTTTTAATTACATCAACGCAGAGGATGATGCTTCCCAATGTCAGTAAGGGGGCAGGTTCTGGTCCATAAGGTCTAATCACAAACGGATTTACAGCCTCAGGCCCATATATTTTATAACTATGAATTATCCTTTCAGGAGAAAGGGACTTCTAGAGTTAGCCCTCTGAGCCGAAAGCAGCAAGTCACAACCTTGGAGCTGCTCTGTTTTAAGCTGGCCAGCCAGCCCTAGCATCAGGGATCCACAATAGTCAAATTACCTGTACCCCATTCTGGCCCAGCTCCACTCGACTAAAGAAATTTAGCATACAGAGTTATGAGCTATTACTACACAATATTGCAGTACATCTCCTTCCTCCTTGTGTCTTTGTCTTTTCTATTCACCTAACATGATGGGATCCAAACCTGATTGAGGCCTACTACAATACATGATGATGATTTATTGGTATTACAGTATTACTTCCCACTTGCATCTCTGTTACTATTATGTTTAGCATCTGTAAATCCTGACCCTTCTAATTAAATATTTTGATTGAAAAAATCCCACATGCCCCAAAATATAAAAGATGATAGGTCGGAAAAGTTAGTCACTCCGAATGACTCATTCTGGAAGGCCCTAGCCAACTTGATCCTGGCAAACTGACTGGATTGTTTTCAATCACCTTCATAGTTTTCAGTTGAAAAAAAAGGGATTGCAGCTATTAATAATAAAGAAAAGAAGGACCTCCTGTGTAATCGGCATAGGATAAGCAAAGTACAATATAGCTCAACATTCTCAATTAGAGTGTATAGCGTTTGCACCTTTAACAAGAAAGATACAAATGGGCCAGTAATTATGATAAGAAGAAGAACAGGAGTACTTGTGGCACCTTAGAGACTAACAAATTTATTAGAGCATAAGCTTTCGTGGACTACAGCCCACTTCTTTGCATCCGAAGAAGTGGGCTGTAGTCCACGAAAGCTTATGCTCTAATAAATTTGTTAGTCTCTAAGGTGCCACAAGTACTCCTGTTCTTCTTTTTGTGGATACAGACTAACACGGCTGCTACTCTGAAACCTATGATATGAAGGTGTTCTGTGCCATATTTACCTTTTTCTATTATACACAATGATCAGATGTACACTTAATAATGATACTTGCAGCATTAATTTATAATGCTACAAATCAGTTCAACCAGACATTTTATAACACAGAGAGAATGCTATGAAAGTGAATACAACAGAAAACAAATTCTTAAAAACCATACCACACTCTAGGAGACTTTTGACATATCTTCCCATGCTGCACAGATTATTTATTATACAGTGAGGTGTAACTCCCATTAAGGCAAATGGGAGTTAGTTGCAGAACTTCCCTGAAAATCTATGGCAGAACTAACTACAGAGATTCTGTCATAGAGATAAATAGTGTACAGCTGTTGCTGCAGATTATGTATACAGGTTTAATTAGGGCCCAAATAAGTATTTGGAATCTCAACAGAGTAACATAAGTGAAAAGGTTCTCTCCTTAGCTTAATCTAGTCTTTCCAAGATGAAGTTTATTATATATTAACAAGGAAATAACAACATTTAGGGGTGGGGAGTTGGGTAAGGTCAAAATTTTAATCACAATACATTTAGGAAAGAGAGAAACTTTTCCCACAATAACCTTAACTATGCCCCCTCTCTTCATATGCACTACCATAGGATCATTACAGAATTACACATGAATAATAAAAATCGTTACTTATGGTCCTCTAACATGAAAGAAAAGGTACATTTTGAAAACATAATTCCAACGTACACACTTCAACTTATTTACTAGACTGAAAAATCAACAAAGCAGTTTGAGAATAAATTTTGTAATTTCAAATACATTTTTGTTAAAAAACAGAACATGTGTTATTTTTCAATTTTTTCATTATTTTTTTAAATTTTAAAATTTCAATATTTCAAAAATTCAGTATTTTGGTTTTTTCCCTTGCAATAACGTGGCCATCACTCACTTCTCCTTTTCCAGTTGCCTTCTCTGCCCAAAATCCTTTTATTCACTCTTCACCAGACTGGCAACAGAGTTTATTAGAAACAGAACTCAAAAGTCTCAAAACAAACACACACACAAAGTTTTTCATCAGTTCCAGCTCTGCATAGTCTGTGGTTTCCTGGTTTTCCTAGCTTAATGCAAGGCCTCCTGCCTCTGACAGTACCAACTACTTCTCTCAGACCACCTCCCAGGCTGCCTGCTGCCTTTTCTATTTCAATCACCTGATTCCTCTGAGGTGGGATTCACCTTGTAATCAGGGCTGTCTTAGCCCCAGGCTCTCCAGCCCATGGGCAGGCTTTTACATCACTCCTTTCTCCTTCCTGTTGCCATGCAGTAGAATGAATGATTGTCCCAGGTTTTTGTTATTTTCTCCCCCTCCACTTTTTCATTCGTTCTTGTTTCCATTTTTCATTTTTTTCCACTCTGTAACTTTTCAAAAGATAGAGACATTTAGAAAAGTTACAAACTAACAAAAGGAAAGATGGAAAACTGAAAAATGGGTATGTAGTGCCCCTTTCCATCTGGTTACCTCCGTTAATGCCAATCCGCTTACAGGTTTTGATGGACAGGTCTGGGTTCTTTTGGATCCCACCACCCACTCAGCAGGGTGTATCTTCTTTCTTTTTTTTCTATGAAATTATTTGGCGGTGCCTCCAACCCCCTCACTCCTTCCTGGCAGGGTCACCAGGGCAGCTTGGGCAGAAAATTCTGACTACAGAGTAATCCCCACTTACTTGCCAGATAGTTGGAAACTTCCAAGAAATAACACAAACACATAAAAATATATTCAACACAATAATTATATTAAATAGGAGACAAATACAACATCATAGAGTGAAACACTATTTTTAGGGTCACACTGAAAATACCCGTGACTTGATGTAGCAAATGTAAAATTAGTGTCCCGTTGGTACGCGTACTTTGCTGGGGCCCTTGATGACCTATAACCACAAAATTCTTCTCTGCAGTGGTTTAGCAGCATGGCTGACTGGGTTCAGTACAGCCCAAAGGACTCACAAGTGGGAGGAGGTGGTAAATCCCTCCACAGGTATAATATGCAGCAGGTTATAAAATCCTCAAACCCTTACTCCCTGGCTTGAGGACACAGTTCAGGGACTAGGGGGTCCCCAAAACAAGTTCCCTGACTAACTAACCAAAAGATGGTGCACTTGCAAACTCCATGAATGATCCTCAGATTTGAAGATGATGCTGGACTCCAGTCACTGCAGAGGGGCTGCTGTCCGCTGGCAGGGATCCTCCTCAGTCAGGAATCAGGCGGCGTCAGTCCCAGGATTTCCGCTCACCACAAAGGGGTGCAGGGCTCAAGGTGTAGGTTATACAGTTACACTAACATCCAAACTGTAGCCTCCTAGCCCAGCCTCCAGTCACACACACTGCAGGCAGCTTCCCTGGACTAGCAGCCAGAGCAGAACTGACCATGTGGGGACTGGTCTCACCTAGGGAGCTGGAGGGGCGAACTCAGCCTGGCTGGGGAAATTTCCCAGCAAACGCTACCAATTGGGAATCATCAGTGGGGAAGGAAAAACCCAGCTGAGGGATCTGCTGTCAGGTCCCTAGAGGCCTGTTCTCAGGGGGAACCCTGCATGCAGGCCTGGGACTCACCAGCTCCCCACACAGCCAGTCCTGCCCTTGCCCTGGCTGGCTCCAGACTCCTACAAAATGGCTTCTCCCTGAGAGGGCCCGTCACTCCCTATTGGTTGCTGGGCAGACTCTGAGTCTGCCTTGGCTCCCCCTCCCTACCAGGGACAGTGTGCCTCTCCCTGAGCTGTCAGCAGACAGAGTCCCAGGAATCTATGTCATCTCCTTGGGGGTTACAGGTATAATTAATTCTGCTGTATCCAGTGGCAAAAAAAAAATGTGGATGAAATGATCAAGAAAAAAATAAAGGGGGAAAAGGAAGAAAGGAGAAAAAAAAAGAAAAAAATGAAAACCAAAATTTCAAATTTGTCGTATACTGAAGTGTCTGGTTTTGATGAAAAACAGGAAATTTTCCAAAAACTTGAAGCTTTCCATAAAAATTCCCCAAAAAGACAATATTTTCAATTAAAAAAAGTTTCAAACAAAACATTATTTCAGCCAGCTATGTTATTCATTCAGTTACTGGATTCACTTCAGGAGCATTCCTTCTGACTTGAAGTCAATGAGCTGTGATTTATCACTTTACTTAATGAATGTCAGGGGGTTGCCCAAACTGTTTCTTGGTTAGTTTTCAGAATTTCACATGATATTTTCATTTAGCAAAGTGAAAAAACAGTTTGTTTTTGGAGAAAAGTGTTTCTGGCTAGGGACCTGTGAAGCTCAGTAGTTTGACTCCACTGGACAGTTATACAAATGCCTCTTCCACTGGAACCCCATGTTAAAATCTGGTTTCAGACACCTCACCACCACCCAAAAAACCCCAACCCCTTCAGTACAAAGCATTGTGCTTCCCCTGCTTTCTCAAGGTCTTAAATATGATGGTCTAAACTGACCTGGGTTCATTTAAAGCTTTAGCCCTAGCTTGCTGGAAAAGTTTGGGAACCTTTTTAGGACCAAGTCTTCTCTCCCAGCACAAGCCCCAGCAATAGCTGTTCTCTGGGTAACTCTGTGGGGGAAGAAGGAAGGAATCATCCACTCAAACTTGAGGGGTGGAACTACAGTCTTGACACGTTCACAGGTTGAACAGCCTAGTAAGTATCATGGCTCAATCCCAACACACACACTCCTCATGTGCACACACACTTATATTTCTAGGTGGTATGTTGGAGGGGTTGAGACACGTAGCAGAGGATCCATTAGCTCTGGCCTAGCTATAACACACCCTCACACAAGCCTCATGTGCAACAATTCCCCATGACATGCACCCTGCACAGCCACCCTAAACCCTACCTGCTACTGACAACTGGACAATCTTGTTGCCACTGCTTGAGTTCCTTCTGCATATGCAGATGAAGGGAGAGGATATGCTCTTCACTCACAGCTCCACCTCTCACACACCAGTTTTAAAGGCATATGAAAGAATTTGACAGGAAGAAGCCCATATCTTGCATGATGCTGAGCATCTTCTACTTCCAGAGGGAGCTGAGATGAGCCATGTTTGAATGTCAGCGTAAACTGGCATCAGGACTGGTGATGGATGAACTTTAAAATGTTCAGAGTTCAAGCTCAATTTGGTTTAACATCCCAAAGTTTGAATGCTCAGTCTCTTGGTGTGAGACGTTAGGCTAGATCTAACAAGGACAGGCTTTCTCCAGAGATAAATGGCTTTCCTGTTTCTGATCCCAGATGGAAATACCAAAACAACAGCATTTCTCACAGTGTTTTCATGCTTCCAGCTCTGCTCCTGGCTGGAACCCAGAAAGGCAAAGAGAAGAGTACATTTAATAATAACTAGAGGACAAAACCAAAACAACCTCACCCTCCCTCCCCTGCAGCACCACACAGAAATCTGGGAGTAGATGAGAGGTAGCAAACTTATTTGCCAATCCTCTAAACAAAGCTTTGTGCAAAATTGTGTATTTTGCACACATTCCGTCATGAAATCTTATGTTCCACTACCATAATGTCTGTAACACCATAATTCTCTTACTTACCTGTTTTAATGTATACCATGCATAGGTAGCCAAAATATTTAAGTGGAAACCAGTCTCATAGCTTGTAGGCACCAGTGACATCTTTATAGGAAGGATTTCTTTTAATGCAGTTTGCCAGAGGACTCACATTATCAAAGTCTGATTGTATTTGCAAAATGCTAAAACTGAATCCATTATATTCACCTCCCAGGCCATTAAATAAAAAAGTGTCCCTTATATTAAACTGGAAGATAGGCAAAGATCGTACGCTCATTTGCTGTAATCAATGACAAGCTAATGGATATTAACAATAAATTCTCTGTAAAGCTCTTGAATCAGGTGTTCTTTGATACAATCCATGTGCCATTCTAAGCAATCATATCTGAACAAAAGTTTGCAGATACTCATTAAAAGCTGCAACATATCAAACAAAATTCTGGCATGATATTTACAAACAATGTGATTGTTACAGAATGTTGACTGCAACTCAACATTACAAGTAGATCTTTTTGAAACACAATTAGAACCTCAGATTGCAAAATATCCAGACAAAGTATAATCAATACAGCATCTGATTGCTGTTACAATAATCATCAGTATCAGCCAGAGCCTCAACTGGTGTAAATCAGTGACATCAATGGAGCTATGTTGATGAACACCAGCTGAGGATCAAGCCCTGCTTTCTTTATTAATTTTGACTATTGAAGAACATCTCTGGCATCATCATATTTCTGAATCCATAGTTCATGCATTTGGGTCAACTTTAGAGAACAGCTTGACAGATTTATGCATATATCTTGGGGAATTTTTTTTTTTTAAAGTCTGCTGACCTTCTGTCTACCTATATTTGAGAGCTGGTCTGTGTTAGCACCACTTTATAATATCAATTAGACTGGGAAGCATTATTTTGAGTTTTCTGAACTATTACTACCGCCCATGTCCATTTGTCTTTTTTATTCTCTAGATGTGCCATGACAAGGATTAAATGCGACACACACCAAACTTTGAATGTCCCGCAGCCAGCTCCAATGGCTTGGATGCTGTCATATCGAGCTACATCAGGAGCAGTGGCTCAATGGCTGCGTCTGTGACACATGTCAGAAACTTTTAAATGTCTGCTCTTTTTTCATCAGGATGCGTCTGTATCCTAGCTAGGGAAGAGATGACATTTTGTGTTTGGGTGGAACTTGTTGTGGTTCCCTCTTCCTGCCTCCTCTAACTGTCAGTCTGAGTTTCCCCTAAACATATCAAAATGCAGACAAATAAAACTTGTCATTTAGAAATAAATTCAGTAGTAACCATACTTGAAAACAATGTTTTAGAAGGAACTTGGGCACATTTTCTCATAGAATAATGCGCTACACAAAACACAGCACCAGGCTATCACTGACCTTTGTTATGTGCTGCCTTAGAAGACTGATGTGCAAAACTCAGATACACATGAATTCCTTAACATTTCTGTTCTTTTTCCACTAAAGTGGAATAATTTGGCATATAACTACACAATGTATCAGGGTATTGCCAAGGCTTGGAAGAATTAACATTTTGATAAAAATATATAGTTTAAGGGTATAATATGGGTCTGCTAATGCATAGGACTGTACTCCCCGGGATGAGTCTCATTAGTTGAAAAGGAAAGAGACAGAGAGAAAAGCAAGCTTGCTTCATTCATTTTGAACAAATATATGTCATTTCTTTAAGCTCGATCTTGGATTGGTTTGTTTTCCAAAATGAAAAGTAATACAGTCCATGGACTCCTTGATTATGACATTTTCTCATCAGGTTTAATTGATATTATGAATAGTCTTTTATATTCCCAATTTCCAAAGGCAGCTTGAGAACTTTGAATTTTCCTGAAGTTACATGTGACTGTGCTTGAGAGGCCAGACTTAGTTCACAAAGTTAAACACTGGGTAATTTTACTCTGGGGCCCTCTTTGCCCATTTCAACTGACCACGTATGAGTTGAATTTGACTAGCGCTTGGACCTGTAAAACCTTTGGCTTCCCAAAACCATCTGTCTGGTTCCTAGCTAAGCTGCCTATTTCCAAACAACCAGCAATAAGAAAGGAAAATCAATTGCAGGACACTCATACAAGGGTTAGCCCATTTACCACTCAAAACAGCTCTCTCTTTTATTCTTCCAAATGATTTTAGCATTTGTAAAAGAGGTCATATTTAAAACACGCTCCAACCAGCAATCCTGGGGGTGTCAGCTATCCCAAAGGGTAGATGTGGACATGCCCCACCACCCTCTTTGCATCTACCAGCAGAGCAGGCTGGCCTCATAGGGAAGAGCATGTTCCACTCTCCTAAGCAGCGTGTGCACTTCCCCTGTATGCTGGAAGGTTCTGGAAGGCTCCCTGAAGCACAATGCCTCCTAGAGTTCCCCCTGGATTTGTGCGACACCTCAGGCCAGTGCCTCAATGGCATAATTTGCCCATAAGGTTGTCCTCAGCACTGCTCCATTCTCAGCCCTTTCCCTTGAGACTGACTGTCCTCTCTTCTCTGACATGTTACATCAACACCTATTTGCATGGCTAGACAGGACAGGTTACCTCAGAATACAGAGATTATATTCACTTGCCTGGAGAGCATCCAAGTTACTTTAGAACCCAGAGCTCATAGTCCATTTTTTGCCAAATAAGAAGTCTCAGGATAAAGTTAATGGCAAACAAATGAGCAGAAATATTACCTCAGACAGCAGAGACTCACACTTGGAATTTACTGGGGGAGGGGGGGCTCAAGAGCCAAATATGATGGATGGATCTTTTTAAAGATATCTGTGACACTTGCAGCTACGGGTGTTAAGATAAGGATAACCAGATCACCATTCTCACAGGATTCCCTTTCCCCATGAATTGGGAAGTGTCCTGCCGGCAGAATACGAGACTTGACAGAGCAATTGTCTGAGTCGCTATAAAATCCTACAATCCTCCTCAGAGCTTGTTGTGTTTGATGCACCCATGATGACCCCACACTGGCACACTACATTTTCCTTACGGACACAGAGGTATTTTCTCCTTTAGACATGCACCCATAACTCCTTGGTAAAGATGAGACTGAGGCTGCAAACAAACGTATTAAATTGTCTGCCATTGTTTTTACAGGTATATTTTCAAAGCAGTGGGTGGAAGGTATATATGCAAATTGTGCTCAGAAAATATGCCACACATTCAAACCAGCTCAAGAAGGCAACAGAGGGACAGTTCTAATTGTTACCACAGTCAAGAGTAATTGCATCTGCTGGAATAAAAAGTGTGGCAGCACAAGTTATCTTCATGTTTACTTAGGACTGAGCAAAATAAGGACGACAATAATATGATAGAAATATGCACATTCTATCTGCAGAGTTTAAAGCCCTTTAGTTAATTAAACCCCAGAACACACTATGATGTAGCAAAATATTATTTCCATTTTACCAATGGGGAAACTGAGCCATAGGCTGGTTTAGTAACTTGTTCCAAAAAATCAACGACTCAGCCACAAATAGAACCCAGATCTACCATTTCCCAGCCCTGACCTTTAATCACAAGACCATCCATCCTCTTTACTGTGAAAATGGTCACAACAAAACCTGATGCTCCATGCGGTTTGCTGAAAGGTTCTCTCAGGTTTCAAAATTTTCAGTGAACTTGAGCCCCAAACCAGGTAAAATATATCCTCTAAGCCTCAAAATCCAAATTGCAAGCAAAGCAGAAGGTCTGTAAACCACATCCTTCACTTTTGATTTGAGAGATCCACACAAAGCAAACCCAGCAGATTTCCCTAACATCTAAACATTACAATTACTTTAAAAATAGAGTAAAATTGTTTTAACCATGTTAACTTCTGTTCTGATGTTTGATTTCATGCTTTTCATGCCATACAAGAGGGTAACATGTTAACAGTAATGATGAACTGAATGAAACAAAATGTTTTCAATTTGGAATGATCCAACTTTAAATTAGAAATGTCCTTTCAACTTTTGGTTAGTAAACTAGAAAAAAATCAGCAAAATGGAAATTTTCCTCAAAAATATGAAGATTTTGCAGAAATTGCATTTTCCATTGGAAAAAAATTGACGGAAAATTCTCCACCAGATGATCATTCCTCCCTGTCTCAGCATTTCAATTCTCATTTCTCTTCTTCACCACATGTCTGTCCCACTGCAATCTCCTGTGTGCTTCACTCAATTGGCCCAGTCATATGTCAGGCAGTTCTACCTATTATCTTTCTGCTCTAAGTCTTCCTAAAGCGTCTGAGAGTGGTGGAAGCACTAGCATAATTTTAAGCAGTTGCCAGGCATGTTTTATTTCCATATGGGCTGAAGTAAATGTAGGAAGGAACCCAGGACACAATATGGGGACATACATTCCCAAGATGATATTGCTCTTGCTTACACAGTGTCGCAATCTGTCTCCCTCTAGTGGCTGGACCTCATGGATGTTTCTGAGTGAGCTACAGGCTTCAAAACTAACACATCTGGGTTCCTTAGCTCAGGAAATGGAGGCTCATCCTTTCATATCCAGAGGTCCTGGGTTTTGATTACTGCGGCAAGCACCCATCTGTTACAATGACATTCATTGCCCTCTAACACAATCTGGGTGATTCCATCATTACGGATGAAAATTGTCCTTGTTCCACTGTGCCCAACCATCATACCTGATCTGTTCCTTGGTTAGAAGTGGAATGCTGACCTAGAACAAAAGGCTCTCAGTACATTGCCTAATTTATGGCTCTGTTGGTTCAAGGAGACCCCCCCATTTCCATTTTGGAATAGAGTGTATGTTCCTGCACTTTGTAAACGCCGCTCTGAAGGTGATGAGAGTTTTGTCATTGACTTGAATGGGAACAGAATAAGACTCCGAATGTGCTTATGCTATAAACTTGTGATTAACATTAACAGGTGGTAGGTTTTTACCCTTAAGCCTCATAAATATAGCTGAAAAAACATTTATCTGGACATGGAAAATGAGGGTCTAGCTAGAGTTGTTCAAGCCTTTCATCACAAAACCCAAACAGCCTGATTTTTTTTCAGGGGTGAGTGGAAGGGGTTGCTTGAATCTCGACATTCAGGCCAGGTTTGCTAACCTTTCAGCGAACTTGGGCTGACTTATGATTTCAGGTGAAAACCATGAACAGCTCAGTGGTGGTTTTGGCTGAGTTTTGCTTCCAGTTTTTGCTTCATCCTGAAATTCAGTGGGTGAGAACCCACAATAACCAAAACTGAAAAAAGCTTGGCACAAACACCATCTGAACATCTGAACAGAACCACCCAAGATTCACACAGCTCCAGGTACAGAAAGCAGTAGCTACAGAGAAGACACATTCAGTACCCTCCCATTGTGAGACCTTGCAGCTTAGCATTCATTGGAAGGAATGGCTGAGGCTGTGGGTAATTGGTGTAGATCAAGCTAACTGTAGTATGGCTTCAGTTGATAACAGCACTGTTTACCGGGATTACTTCCTAGTGCTCTGACATTTCCATTGCCCTTTATAATATTTCTGTTGTAAGGTAGGTGGTGATTTTCTGGTTTGGGAAGTAGCCAAACAAGCAGGCTCTGAAGTGTAGTGTGAGCTTTCTTCCAAAATTGATATAGAAATTTGGCTACCTGAAACACATTATAAATGGCGGTTAAATCATTAGGGTATTAAAAAGGAAATTATTCTTGAACAGAGGTGGTTTTGTTTTCCGCTCAACTTGCATTGTAATCCTCTGACCAGCCCTAACTCGACTGCTAAGCTAAAGGAAATTAAAGAAAAGATGAATAAAAATATCTCACACTTGACCAAATTCATCCCCAGCGTAACTTAGTTCAAATGGAGTTAAATCAATTGAGTTTCACCCGGGAAAAATTTGGCTCATTGTCAAAAGGAAATGAAGCAACTGTGTCCTCATTTGCAGCTATGAGCTTTAACAGAATTTTCATTACTTGGGAATTTCTGAAAACAATTCCCAGGTAAAAAAAAAATTGGTAAGGTTGAGCTGACCTAATATTAACCCCTTTGGGAAAAAAAACCTTAAAAGAACAATGCTGCTAAAGAATACAAAACACCTATAACATGGAAATAAGCTTGTAAATTCTAGGTTCCAAAGTTATGAGCATTGAAAATTGAATCACAAGTACGTGTGTTAGAAAATTTCTTTAAGTCTACATGTGTCTGCTTACCTGGTAAACATATACACACCAAATATAACATTGTAGGTAATTAGGTGCACATTTATTGTTTGAACTAATTTTGAAAATCAGAGGAGCTTGTAAAATGGACAAGATCTGTCTACAGATTTTCTTTGCATCATTTCCCCCTTTTGCCTTGCCAAAATCCTAAGAAATTAAATTAACAAAATTAGTGTTAATGTAAGAATATGAGGTCAAGTACTCTCAAGCCAAGAGTTATCTGAGCAGTGTCAACACGCCACCTTGCAAAAATGTGGATTTCTTGATACATCTTTCCCTTTAAAAAGATATACTGTAATGCAGAATATCTTAAACTCAGCGGTGTGCTCCAGAACACTTGCAGGTGATCTCAGAGCTGCCTGCTCACAGGCTATTGACTCCTCCTGTTTACTTTTAGATGCTAAACTGAATTAAAAGACAACTAAAAATACATAAACACTTCCTGAATTAAATTCCATGTAAGACATTGCTGCAGCTACTACAGGGTTCCAAATGGGAATGGAGGTGAGTCTGTGGAACTGACATTGTGACCTGAGGTGGGCCATCAAAGAATTTCTATATTGAAACTACAAACAAGACTTCTATGACTATATATTTTTGTTTCTAATGCATAACAGAAAAATATACAGCATGTGCAATATGGATGCATTAACGTAGCCAAAAGAAACTTAACTGTGGAATTATTTTGCTTTTGAGAGCTTCCTCTCACATCCCCAACACTGCAATTACAGTGTTTTTTATGCATTTAAACATATGAATACAATCCACCCAGAACTACACACATTTTCCAAGATGCGGTTCTCCTAAGAAGTCAAGGATGCTGAGATGATGATGATGATGTTTTGTGAATGTGCCATGACCACGACTTAGTTTGTCCTTAAAAATATCTGCTTCCTTGAAGGCTTGTGAAAATAATGATTTGAAACCTTAATCTAGTTGTCAGCAAGACTAAGAAAGGGTCAGCTGCAGGTTGACAACACCCCCAGAGGCAAGTCCATCAGAGTCACCTAACCTAGAAGGTAACTTTTAGGAGGATTCAGATCTCTGTGTGTTATGTATGGAAAATATATTAATTCAAATGGTTTTCCTGAAACGTGAGTGCTGGGTATTTTATGCATATTTCTAGACAGTAAATGCCAAAATAAATGATTTGAAGTCTTTTGCTTTATAAATGTTTGGAAGAAAAAGTGGTTATTAAATACTTTCTGGGACTAATTCTCATTTACAGTAAGCCCCCTTTACACTCCTCTAGCAGTCTAAAGGAGCCTTAAAGTGGGCATAAATTACAGTTAAAACCCCTTTACTCTGCCAGACTGGTATAAAGAGGTCTTAGAGTACATGAAAATCAGACCCTCTGTTTTTCTGTCCTCTTAAGACTTCATTTCCTGCAATGCCCTGGCTTTCTCTTTCACTGAGCCTTTAGATTTTAAAATACTGTGTTAGGAAAAAAAAATTTCTCTCCGGGTTTCTAAACAGCCTGCTGTGTCTCCATATTTTCCATTTCCTACACACATTCCCAAGTGTATGTTTTTATGCATGTGTCTTTTTTCTTTAATGACCAGAGATCTTGTCTTTGTGCCCATATAGATAAAGGACTCCGTGTTTCCTGAAGCTGTCAGATCTCATTGAGGAAACCTTCCCTTGCAGACGAGAGAGGCTCTGAGGTTGAAGTGAGATCTCCATACAAGAGTCCCAATAGCACTACGGTGAGCAGATATAGTTGGCTGGTGGTTTAGTATCTCACTATTACAGAAAGGAAGTAGTAGTGTAAGATGGAGGCCAAGCTAGACTTTATTAAAAAGGAGTCTGAGATTCTTCAGAGCTATTGGCCCAAATGGTCACAAATTCAGAGCAGTTGGGGGAGGCAGAGAGAGGGAGACAGCCTCCACGATACGGCCAAAACTTCAGTTTGAAGAAGAGAAATCCCTAGAAAGGATAAACTCTATTCTCAGGGCTAAAGCGAAACCCCATTGGAAATGGCTCCAAGCAGTGTAGCTCGATTTTGTTAGTTTTCCTTATTTGCTAGTATTTTACTTTTATGTGCAAAAACATCTTCTGGGCTCTTATCTCAGACAAAGGAACCCACCATTATATAATGATGGTGCTGGATACAGAACCAGATGCTGACACCCTTACTCAGGTCAAGTAGTATTTACTGCACGAGTAGTCCCATTGGAGGCACTACCGAACCTGATTGTGGTTCTCAGAATCTGGCCATACATAATTATTTTTTTCTTTGCAGCCAATATACTAGCCGAGTCTCTCCAAAGACATTATGATCTATCCTTAGAGTTGACTTTCCATGAGGTGGGAAAGCATGGGGAAACCTTCATTGCCACTGTCTGTGTTGTATCTCTGGAGAAAGAGAAGATCATGGTTTCCACTATTCTTCAGCACTGTGGGTTGATGGTGGTGGTTTGCTCCTCCCTCAGAACAGAATTTTTAAAAATTAAAATAGGTGGAGGGGATCAAAGCAAATATATCTTATCCAGCCAGCTGAACTGGACTGGACAGCAAGGTCTAAAGGAGGATATCACGTAGAGGTACAAGCACTGAAAAAGCAGACTATGCATTTCAAGCATTATGCCACACTCAGTGAAGCAGAAACATCAGTCTCAAAACAGACATGGAGTATTTAACTATTTCTTGCCATCACTTTCTTTCAGAGCAATAACATCGCAATTGAAATGGTCAAGGACACAGCCAGAGACTCTTAGGAGCAGAAACAAGTACTAAAGTAACCTACCACTAGTTCCAAAACCCCTGACTTTGTGGTCACCTAATCTACCGTCTGACTCTTAAGACTGATACTGCAAACTGATGCCTGGAAATGTAAGTCCAAACATCCAACAACAAGCTTGGCTGCGTGGCTAGAATACTGAAGATATCAAATTTACCCCCTTCTTTTTCAATCTGTGCCGGCCAGTTTGCAATGCAGACAGACAGGTGAATTAGAGCAAAAATTATAAGCCTGCTCAAACTGGGCAAGCAGAGCCAAACAGATCACGACAAATGAATGTGCTAACTTCCATACCACATAAAGCAGATATATGTAGTAAGATTCATTCCAGGCCCGTACAAAACATGGCACAGGTCCCTGTCACCAGAATGTCTGCCAAGGGGAGATGGTTATGTCCACAAACCCCATTCCACAGGGTTGGCTACAGAGGGCCATAACTGGCCAGGAAAAGGATATGGCCAGAGTCACTGGAAAACAGGCTGATCCTGAACCTCACCTCTCACCAGTAGAGCCCCTATTGAGCCAAAGTTCTCTCTTCATTCCTTTATTGCAAACACTAGGGAGGACAGTGCTGTAACACCCCCTGTGGGTGCAAAGGAACCTGGCTGGCCAGAAAGATATAATTTATGAGAGGAATTTTCAAAATCGCTGAATGTTGCCCTCAATGGAAACACTGGGCATTTCTGAAAATCCCACCCTACAGCTCCCTGTGCAATCTGCACTTAATCTGGCCCATGAATCCTGATTCTCCATTCCTTGTTGAGGTGAAACTGAAGTGAATAGTGGGATTTCGGTGGGAGTCTTGCCTGAGCAAGGACTGTAGGATCGGGCTGACCATATTTATTTAGAGCAGGGAGTCTAGCATTTATGTTTCAAAATGAAAAGATCACTTAGAATTATGGGAGCCACTAGGAGAATTGCCATGAAGGCAATAGCTGTCTCCACAGCAATATCAAGAGGTGTCAATTTAGGACCTTCAGGGTCGGTTTTACCACAAACACATTTTATTCCTCTGAAGACTTAGCAGTGTGGTGGTAGCTGTTGCCTCAGCCCGAGAGAATGTCAGCATCTTGGAGGAACAGATCTCAATTTAGGTTCTGGAGCTTGCCAACTTGTAATAGCTTTAAAAGTCACGAAGCATAACTGTCCATCCTTTGTAAATTGCCCTAAATGCAGCGGCAGTCTGAATGACTTCACAGCAGTACAATAGGTGCCTTCATGGCAATCTGCATCACACTGCTCTATAGTTCACAATCACTCAGACTTTTATTTCTTGGCAATCTCGCTAACCTAAATAAGTATGTGTTATGCCAAGGAGCTGACACTTTGCATAGCTGAGACATCCAACTCTTTCCTATCTGAGTCTCACAAAAAGATCAAAGGTCACAGCTACCCACCTTAAAAGGATCCAAAAAGTACAAATTAAAAAGAGAGTAACAGGCAGTTTTCAAGTAGATAAATCTTAAAAAAATGTGCATATACTACTGAATAGGAAGCCAACATGAAGAAACTATATAATGGTCAGTTTGTCTTGATAACCATGTAGATAAGATACTGTGGTGGGACTCAGAAGACGTGGGTTAACTCTTTGCTTTGTCACAGACTCCTTGTGTGATCCTGGCCAGATCATGTACTCTCTCTGTGCCTTAGGTAGCTCTCTATAAGATGAAGATACCGTTACTTCCTCTCCCATAATGTTTGTCCATCTTGTCTATTTTCACTGAGAAATTTTTGGAAAAGAGACGGTCTCTTGCTGTGTAAATATACAGCACCTAGCCAAATGGGGCCTTGATCTCAGCTGGGGCTTTTAGGCACTAACACAGTGCAAATAGAACAGGAGTACTTGTGGCACCTTAGAGACTAACAAGAGTAGCAGCCGTGTTAGTCTGTATCCGCAAAAAGAACACAAGTACTCCTGTTCTTTTTGCGGATACAGACTAACACGGCTGCTACTCTGAAACAGTGCAAATAATAAATACATACTATTTTTATATAACACATACAATATAGAGGAACATTCAGACCTCTGGGGGTTCCATATTTTATACCACATATCTTGTCCATTGTGTGGTACCAGCCTTCAATTCATTGTCTAATTTATTATTAGTAGCATTGTCATAGCACTAGGAACCCCATCATTCACCAACACCTCACTGTACTGGATGCTGTACAAACACAGACGGGCCTAGCCCCAAGGAACTTACAATCTAAGTATAAGACAACAGATGGCTATGGACAGACGGGGGAGGACAATGAAACAGTATCACTCAGCATGAGAAGCAGTGGTAACAGCACACCATTTAGAGAGGAGGACAATGAGGTGGCCTTGTGGATGTTTACATGGAGCTCTTTGTGGGAGAAAGCACAAGGGGGCTTATTTGAAATTTTAACAAGTGGGCAATCAAAGCCTGTCATCACGGGGTAAGTGGAGGCAGGAGTCATCATCTTAATAGGGTATATGTCTTTTCCTTACCTCATATTACATACCCTTTTGATTGGTAAGCATATGTGCACTCTCAGACCTGTTCACGTCATTCAGAAATGGCATGGCTGGGGTCTCAGTAACTCCAGATGAGGATAGTTTTTCTAAAATACAGAATATTTGGGATTAAAATATAGGGGTGGGTGCAATAGCTTCAGTTTGATCACTAAATTTGGGAGACCACTGCAAATCACTGCGTTCTTCAAATGAATGGCTCAGCAAAACAATGCAAGAGGAGCAATGCAGCTTCATAAATGAGCTCCGCTTGCGTGATCTGACAACAGTAATTTAATTTGCATTATAAATACTTCATAATGTGTTAGTAAAGGGAACCATAGAATATTTTGTAAAAGTGACAAAGTCTTAGCAATAATTACACACACAAAAATCATCAGTGTACAATTAAAATAACAAAGAGCAATGTGGAGAATAGAAATTTCTTTGTATGAAGGATTTGGAGATTTTGAAATTTGCTTTTGTATCAGTTAGGAATGAAACTGGAAAATTTTGAAATTCTTCTCCAAAAGAAAATTCTGAAAGAAATTCAGTTTCAGGTCAACCATAACATTTTGTTTTGACAAAACTGAAATGTTTTGGTTTGATTTTGACATTTTTATTTTATATTATTATATAATGAAAAGTTATTTCTCACAAGGAAAAATCAAAATGTTTTGTTCCAAAAATGTTGAAACTGGATGTTTTTGACAGTGCTGGAATTTTTTCCCTATTATTTGCTTCAAAATTAAATTTCGGTGAAATCACATATGATTTCACAAAGCATTTTGATTTTGACAGAATAGCATATTCCTGCAGAATGATTCCATTGAAGTTTGTTAACCCAGTTCTAAAAATCACATAAGATCAGGAAATGAAAAAGTTCAGGTTCCAGCATCAGCATTGATTAAGCTGCATTGCACATCTCCTGTATATTTTCTGATAAGCAGGTCATCATGCTAACAATAATTTTGGGCCCAAATATTCAATGAGATCTGCAAGTGCTCCCATGGAGTGTCAGAGGGAAAGAGTCCACTTTTTGCACAATCAGGGCCATATTAGATTAGAGATTTAAACAGAACAGCAATAGAAAGTACTGGGTTTGGACAGAAAAGCCAAATTAAGGCTGCTCTTAGAACCCTACATTTTGCATTTCCTGACTCTTCTTGAGATTTTGAATTGTGCAGCTTTTAACAGCTGAAGGAATTTTGTTAAGCGTTCAATACAATTTCATTTCTGTTTCTTACATGGAGCAAGCCTGGGATAGTTCAGAAAGTTATGAGCATGTGAAAAAAAATATATAATGGAAACAGTTTTGCAACCTTAACTACATTAGGGCACAGATTTCTCAGCTGTTGTCAGTTTCCACCAGGGGCAGCTGACGGGGGAACAGCATGGGAAGTGGTTGAGTCTCATTGGCTCTGGGGCCAGTTCTGAGTTTAAGAGTTTCTCTAATTTACACAAGCAAGCTATGGGCCCCACAGAGCCTTCCACTTACTAGGGACTGCTGGAACACACCTAGGTTGAAGGATGGCAGCACAGGAGAAGGTCATACTGGCTGTATACCTAATCAAATCCAGAAGAGGATGTCACGGTCTGGGGAGCAATGCAAGTCTTAGAGATGAAGCAGAAGTGACAGCAGTGAGACACCACTAGAACAGGGCACTCTAGCGAAATGAGAGCTAATTCCCAGGACGGCCAGCAGGAGGCGCCCCGGTGGTGAGACCCGCCATGTTACAGTGACCTTCTATGGTGTGCTTAACAGTGTGTCAGACTTCACCAATGTAACCTAATATTGTTTGCCTTTCTAACAATAGTCTCTGTGTCTTCATTATTTTTAACCTGTGTTAAAATAATCCATGTTAACTATCTTTACTACAATCAGATAATGTATGGCAAAACTGCCATTCCTTGTCTAAATTAGAATTCTAACATGAGCTAATTAACGTGTTAAAAATGTTTTTTTCATAGTGAAGATGAGCCCTATGTCACTAAACCTTTGATATATTATTTTCCACAAAGATATGAAATCTAGAGGTAAGAACTCAATATTGAAGATTATTGCGGCCAATATTCAGGCACAAAGACATGCATGGATTATATTTGATTTGCAGATTAAGAGCTCAAAAAGAGCAAACTTTTACTCATGTGAATAATCCCCTTGATTGAAATGGGAATGCTGGCTTGAAAAAGGACTAGTTGCATAAGTAAGGCATTGCAAGATTGGTCCTTAAAGTAGAAAAAAGCCTACTTATTTACAATATTATAGCTAAGGCCCTGATCCTGTTTCCATCCAAGAACAAATATACATTACTCCAGAAACTTCAATTTGGATATTTTATTTTTTCAATATAACTGTCACAAATACATTAACAAAACATAGCAGCTAGAACCAGTTCCCTGTAAAAACATCCATCTCCTATTCCCAAATATGGTTAGCCAACAAGTAATACAGCTATCCCGCTTTGTTGTTCAGCCAGAGCTACAGGACAGTATAGTAGCGCCATAGAAGCAATGTATCTTTAAATCCTGGTGGCTTAGTGATTACCTTTTTTAAATAGCTTGGCAGATCACCATGTGAGCTGTTCAAGAGCCACTTGTTAGTTGATAACCTTCTGACATCCTCTAACTTCCTGAGGAATCACCCGTGAGAGAGAATTTAAGAGGCAACTGATCTGTATATTATTCTATTGTTTGGGTACACAAGAAGGTGCATGCACACATATGTTAGCCTGGGGACGGTAAAGAGAAATAGTTTGATATTCTGTGTGTCATCTCTGCTAAGACACAATGGCAAAATACAGTGCACAGCACAGCTTCCATTCAGACAGCGCTGGGAAAGATGGCAAAGTCAATTCTTACACTTCTGCAAGGCTTTGGGAGGGATGGGAGGGTGGCAAGACTGGCCCCTGACTGAATCTGATTTATACTTGGTACTCTTACTGACGAGAGAGCCCAGACGAGCGCTGAAAACAAAACTTGTTCACAGTGAACCTTGTAAATGCTCATCAAAAGCATTGGTGCCCCATACTCCAATATGGTACATATATTGAACTCTAGTGCACTTATCATTTAAGTGTAGTATTGGATTAAGCAGAGTCCGTGAAGGGAGTTAGAAAATAGCTGGTTCAGCATGTCAGTGCAATATTTCTTAAGCTGATTGGTGGCATTTACAAGGCAGCTGAGGACAGAGGATGGTTCTCATTTTCATCATCCAGTTGGATACACCAGCAAATGAGGGCATCAGAGCCCTGATCCAAAGCCCATTGAAACCAAGGGAAAGAACCCCCCACTGATATCAATGGGCTTCGAATGGGATCCCCAAATGCAGCTCATCTGGTGGGCAGCAGCTTCTGCTGACCAAGTACTGGTCTTCCCATGCAGCTGGGCAATAGGATTGTTCCGAGCTGGTTGGGAGGTGATTAAAGCATTTACATTTGCAATTAATAATTCTACAGTCCAAACTAGTGTTTTCAAAGGAACAAATTGTCCCATAAAATTACATTATTGGAGACTGTCTTGATATTCCAAGAGTGGGCAGAGTTATCATGCAGAGGCCTTGAGTTTGAGAACCAGATTGGGACCAGTGAGGGTTAGGAGGGCCATGGAAGTGAGAGCCTCACAAAGAAGAGAAGGATGCAGACACCATCATTGTTATTTACTATTTGGATTGTGGGTTGTGCTGAGGAGCGCCGGTCATGGGCCAACACCCGTCTGCGCTAGGTGCTGTACAAACTCAGCACAAAAAGAAATCTCCCTGTCCTGAAGAGCTTTTCTGCACCTTCATGTACACAAGCTTCAGCAAATGCTCCCACCCCTCAGTCACAGGGACATGGCCCTCTGCAGCAGCTAAGGAGAAGGAGGGGAAACGCGTGTGTGCTGTGCATGTATGCAGCTTCAAGGAGAAACTGAGGACTTGATGTAAAGGATATTTTAGGACTAGCCTAACCTGAATCAGCACCCTGAAGGTGGAGGAATCACCTTGATGTGGATGAGGCAGGCCGGGGGGGCGAGAGGGGGGGAGGAGAGAGAGATTTCTCCTTAGATCCCTTTCCTGTCAAGATATTAACATATTACCATTTTGAACTTGTGAACAACCTACAGCCCAGTTCTGTAGCTCTGACGCAGGCCCAATTTGTATCAACACCCGAGAAAGGACTCAGGAATGACTGCAGGACTGGGCCCAAAACATTTGCCACACCCTGAAACAGTATTTTAGTTCAAAACATCTGAGAATGAAATACCTTGCATGCTACAGCAAGGTGTGTAACACAGACAGCAGTAAACAGTCACACATGTATTTAAATAACATTATAGCCATAAAAAAGTAATAGTTAAGATTATTCAGATGACTATACAGAACTAGTGGATTTTATTGAGCGTTCTAATTCAGCTAACTTTAATTAAAGTTGTTACATTATTTAGTACTTAAAAAAATATCTTTGGTCACATCTCATTCCGAAAATATTATTGCCTCCAAAGCTTTGCATCGAGAACATTCCTGAGAATGATACAAAGGGTTTTGACATTACAAAAAGTAAATAAGGAAAAAAATAAAGAGAGAAAAATCATTTGGTCAGTTTGCAAGTGTTTTTTATTGTTTGAGGCAGGGTTAAAGCCTTTTATAGAGACAGGAACATATATGCAACCAGACTGAATGTGACATTAGGTTACTCTAGACACCTCTGTTTAGCACCCTGCTGCCTGTAATATGCTATGGTCAAAACATGAGTTGATGATTTAGAACAGATATTATGATACAAATGAGCTAGGATGGCAACTTGCTGTTATTTTGGTAACTGAGTTAGAAATCTAATAATTATTTATGTCACAAGAGAAGCAAACCTCCTGATTCTCCAAAACTCCTGCATCTCAGAATCCTTTTAATCAGAATTTGGTTTCCTATCCGTAATAGCCAAATCAGAGACATCAGCAAAGTTGCTACCATAGCCACAACTCACTTCCCAGCAATTTGTACAGCAGCCAACTCACAGACAGATCTGAATTTAAAACATATGGGGCCAGATCCACAGCTGATGGAAACTGTGTAGCTCCATTAAAGTCAATGAAGCTATGCCACAAGCTAAGCAGCTAAGGATCTGGGCCCTGTATATTTTAAATTTCTTTTCAAATGTAAAAGTAATGTAACACTGGTTAGCAGTTTCATATTGACAGCCATGGTGAGTCAAGTCTTCCGTTCATCAAGAGAGGCAAATAACATGGACAGTAGCAGTGCCAGCTTCCCTTCATTCCTCTGCCAAGGTGCCTCGTCATTTTCTGGAGGGACTATCTCTGGCAGAGAAAGACATCTGTCTCCAGTCCCATTCCATAGACAGCATCTGCTGAAGATTGCCAAAATATGGGCCACTTGTAAGTATTTAGTTTTGTGAGAGTCACCTATCTGCTAGGAAAGTGAACACAGACCAACAACTCATTTCATACAAGCCAATGAATAGCCAACAGATGGTAACAGCTCTCAGACAATACCATCATGGGCTGGTTTTGAAATTGCAGCCTAGAGGTGAAAGGCTCTGCATACTCTTCGTCAATCCCATGACATCAATGTATTAACTCTTGGGAACGTGAAGCACAGTAACAAAGGAAATGAGTCATTGCTCCAAACATGTTCACCCCATTTGCTAAAAAGACTTGTAAAATGCTAAGGATTTTCATTTTGTTACTGAAAAGTTGACAAGAAGCCATGTTTACATAATTTGCATGTATATTAATAGGGGATTAATAATGACCACAATAGGGAGGCGACTAAGACATATTAGCGAGATGTAAATTATGTAGATTCCAACAATAATGTTAGTGATATGAAACAAACAATCGTACCTTATTTTCCTCTAAATATCATCTAAGCTCAGTAGGGTTTTGTTGTGTTTTTTGCTTTCCCCTTTCAAAACGTTTAATTCTAAATCTAATCTCTGCACATGTTAAAAAAATCTTGTCAAATAAACCAAGCATAAATATAACTGTCACTACCATAATCAAGCATATACAGTTAAACAGTGTGCCCTCTGTGTCACATATTCTGCAATGTTAAAAATGCCCCCCCTTCTGAATGTTAAGATGTAAAAAATAGGATGCTTTGGTTCAGTTGTATCTGCAAAATTGCTTAGACCCTTTTTCTTAAATAAAAGATGCAGATTCAGTGCTGTGCATTTCTAAAGTGTTTTCATATAACATTGCTGACAACATATCTCCCTCCCTTTAAAGAAAGAGCAAAGCAAACTATGAACTTTGACTTGTGATAAACACTGTCTGAAAAGGTTTGTGTGTGTTAAACTTAAGTACCTAATTCTTGGGGGGCAGGGGGGAGAATAAGGACAGATAAAGGCTTTTTAAATCTTCAGTTATAGCCACTGATTTTATGAGCATATTGATACTGCAAGCCTCTCTCACTCAACAGGCAAACTTTAGATAAAAGCATTGCTCTTGCTAAAACCAACTGAGCATGCTCACTGAAGCCCCAGGTGTGACCTTTGCTCTTCTGTGTGCAGCAATTGGACCAGGCAATCCATCATGGTGTTCATCCTGTCAGGCCTGGTGCTTGGCTGCAGCTGTCTGTCACACTGGTGGATGGGACCTGCTTAAAGGCAATCATGTCAATCTCTATGTGACTACTCAGACTAAGACAGAAAGATGATCTTGACAGGCTTGGCAAAGTCAGCAGAAGGTACTGGAGGACTTTAGTTACATGCAGAAAACGTAGATGCAATTTGTGCTTTCTGTGTGCATGTTTTGTGGATTGTGTAAAGAGGCATGGAACGGTGCTGTTTTATAGCTGGTCATCTCGAATGAATCTGTTGCCTTCGGAATGTTTCCCATAGTAAATGTAGCGACATTTTCCCAGAACACCTACAGTGAAAAGAAAACAAATAAGGAAAAAGTGAGCAATTAGCATTGTATGTAATGGACGATATTACTGAGGTTGGGAAAAAGAAGGTTCAACTGTGTTTGGGAACTGCTCTCTCTCTTGCTTTTCTAGCTATGCTTGGAAAGCAAAGTATGTTAATTTGAAATTAATTTATTTTAACTAGTGGCATTGGGGTCAGCCCTGAAAAAACACACTTGAGTACTTTGTGAATCACCCCGTTAAGCACATATGCATGCCCTGCTGCTTTTTGTAGGGATGGCATTTTGGATAGAGTTGTATGTTTGTACTGTCTGTTATCGTTCCAAAATATGGATATGGGGACGAATCTTTCTAAACCACATGGTTTTATTGATAATAAAATAATAGCAGCAAGTAACAACAGCTTGGCACTGATCTAGTGATATAAACATGAAAAACTCTGTTCAGACATCCTCACAACAGCCCTTTGATGTAAGTAATTATCATTATCCCTACTTTGCAGAGACAGAGAAGTGAAGTGACTTGCCCAAGATCATCCAGACCTCACTGCCCTCCTTTTCTAAATATAAATGGCTCTACGAGCCAGAACAATGGTAAAGGGTGAGCAAGGCATATTTAAAAGTTATACGTTGTCCTTCCCCTAGTGGTGGTAGCTCATAAAGAGGGGAGTGCTGTGGTAGTACTAGCAATGCCTCCTTTTGCACCCCAAGGCATGTGCAGTCAAATTATTATTGCCTCCTGCACAAGGAAGCCATGTGTAAGGGTCTCTCTGTCTCCTTCTATGTATCTTGGGATTTTCTAAAGTTCTCATCACTATAGTATCTAGCTCATCCACTCAAGGTCCACCAACATTCAGCCGATAGGAAACAAAATATTACATATAAGGACAAAGACTGGGAGGGATTTACTGTGATTTACTCATTTACTGTGCAGGGTTTTAAATTTGACAGATCCCACATGAACAAATGGGGTCTTATTAGCTGCACCCAGATGCAGCATGAATTAAGTATTCTTTTAATAATCTGTATGTAATGCAGCAATATAATTATAAGCATCAAATAAGCTATGAAAACCCTGGAAGCAGGGGCTGTGCTGGATTAAAGTTAATCCCTATTATTCTCTCCTTTTTTAAAGCATTGGGTGAGTAACACATCACTATGGAAAAAAATTGATAGGCCTATCACCTGTTTTGAAAAACACATTCCTCTTAAGGAAAGCACAGAAGTGGGCGATATGAGCTTTGTTTAGCCCCTTCTTCGCTTCCTTCTCTCCCTCTTTCCAAGTCTCCAATAACCTGATTGATCAGTGGAGCAACTTCCATATTCAAGGGAAGAAATTATTCGCCTTCATAAACCAGTGTCTGGTCAAAAGCAAGTTCTCATATCCTGAGGCAACGCTATCCCATGCAAAGCGTGGTTGTCATTAGTTGGTAAAAAGCTTGGTTGGACTTCTAGTGGTAGAGCTCTAAATTTAAAGGATATGAACAGTTTATTAATGACCTTCTTCAGACTCCTTTTTCACTGTCACTGATAAAAGTCCTATTTCAGGTCTGCCGTGTTTTCTTCAGGACTGGAAGCAAGACTGTTTACTGAGATCTTGGTGAGAGAGTGCTGTTTGATGAATGCTGGAGACTGCAGCGAGGTGTCAGCGCTTAGAAAATGAGGCAAGGACATGAGGTATTAATACTGTCAATGATCTCTTGACAGGAAAACAGATACTACATTCACCGTCAGATTTAAATAGACATCAAGTGCATTAATGACAAAAGGGCAGACTTCAAACAAAGGGGGCTAGATGGTGCTGTGCTGAGCGAGTGCAATAACCTGATCTGAAAAGACACTGTCAGAACTACAGACAGACCTAGAATTGTGTGCAGTGACAGAAAACAGAGATGCCGACAGAGATACCGGTGCCATATTATGCCAAGTATATTCTAACAGTGTCTCCAGCCCTAACTAAATCTGACATCATTTCCTATCACTTATAGTATTCTCCACTGCTCCTGCAGAATATTTCTCCCAAGACATCATTACAAACTCCACTGTAGTTTTAGAGTTACTGGCAGGCCTGTTCTGTCATGGAGGTTGGGTCTAGAGGCCTAAGGATAACCTCAGTCAATCTAAATTTGGAGTTTGCTGTAGAAGTGCTCTCATTTTCACTGATATCTCAGCTACTTGAGGTGATCTGAACGCTAAAGTGTGAGGAGCTGTCACCTTGAATAAAATCCTTAAAGCAAAGACGCTCAGTTCCTGGGATGTTCAGCAAAGATGTCGGACTGTCTGGCAGCAGGAAATGAAATCCAGCTGCTGCTGCTCGCCTGGGGATAAAGGTGCTTGGGCTAGTGACAGTTAAAGTCAGCTGAAATTTTTGAACTCCTGCAGCCTACAATTGTTTAAATTAAGGAAGTGTTGTCTCCACAGAGATTCCCTACCAAGGCGCACAGCTGTGATTCGATTGCCAGGCGGATTATACACACTGCTCAGAGAGCCTTGATAAAAGCACAGTTGAAAATGTTGCCATGAGTCTTTATTTATCATGAAGGTTATTTGTAAAACAATAGGCTTGCTCATAAATTAAATGGTGACTTTTTCCCCCTCCTCCTCTCCCTCCCCTCCCTTTGCTTGAAGAAAACTGTGAAAATTACAAAGGGTTTATATGCTGCAGTAAGAGCTTTCGATGCTAAAATATGCAATACATGGATTTAGGAAATCTACTGCATCTGACTCAGTAGGAGACAGTTTCCCCCGCACATCTGCAACGTGTTCATTTGTTTGCAGCTTCACAAACTCGTGTGTGTATGCGCATGCACGTGTGTGCGGGGGATGACAACACATTTAATGACGTGTGGCGTTTTCAATTAAAATATCTGGCATTGGTCATAATAAGCTAAGTATACTCCCAATGCATCAGCCTAATGCACAGCATTCTGAATGAGCTTTCTGCTCAGGGCTCTTGAAAAATGACAACATGAGGTCTCTTGAGGGATCATCTCCCCACAAATGAGGTTCCAGTTTTTTCTTAAATAGCTGCTTCCACCATCTCCATAAGCTGTTAAAGCTATAATTATGAAAAAATTACATAGGGAAGAATCATGTTTAAAAATACCTTTTATCTTTTAAATTCCCACTCCTTCAGAATCAATGTTCTAATTATGACGGGTAAGTAATAACCCTGCAATCACCTGTGTGTGTTGTATCATCAGTCTTTCTTCACCAACACATTGTAGTGTCAGCAACAAGCTTTGCCGTAGCTGGGGGAAAACCCAATTATCCCCATAAATAAATAAATACATACATGAATACTAAAGCAAGTGAAAAAATGTTCAAGTCATGTTCTCTCCTTTTAAATTGGGCATGTGTTTCAGAGAGTTATTATGCAATCGATTCCTCAATGTTCTTTTCTAGAGTGAAATATGTTTTCACTTCTTGGTATTTTTCTCGGGGACCAGACAGTACAAGGAATTCACAATAGGCTATGGGGCAATGCACTGCTAGGTCACCAGTTCAAATCAGCTCAAGTTAGTTGTGACCTAATGCTAAGACTATCTGGTGGCATCCTGGTGCCATTGCATGAGTTGCTGGCTTAATTTTCCGAATGCTTTTAATAATTCTGATACATGTAAAAGATGCTACCATGTATCAGCATATAGTAAAGTATTTGCATTTAAGAATATTAGTGAAAGAGATAATCTTATTTACATTAGGTGCCAAGGACTGTATTCCATAAGTAAACCAAAAGGGCATATGATACTTTATACAACACTATACTATATCTGTGTTCAGGTGAAACCTAAGCAGAAGTCCTGACTACTTTTGGTCTGATCACATGGCAATTAGTACCCAACTTGATGTCCTAACCAAATTCCAGTTTAGCTAATTTTATTTTGACTACAGTATCTAAATCCCACCCCATCAGTCTGTGTTGGATCAGATATTCATCTTCACACTTCTTGCCTCACACTATTGGGTACTGCTGCTGTGGGCTATTAAACAGCCGTCACCTTCCACCAAGAAGATGGTTACATTTTGAATGGTGGTCATAGTATAAATGTATAAACTGCTTTCTGGATGAAACATCAACACCATTATAACTTTCTTCAAAGGCTCTGGGGGATTTTCTCCCATCAATGAATGGGAACTGCCAAGTTCCCTAAAATACTAATTGCAACTTTCCTTATAGGAGAGTACAACCCTATTTACAACCAACATTGACAGGAGAACAAACATCTGTCTACAACCAACTCAAGTCTATAGCGCTAGTCATTTAGACAAAACACTTGCATTAATCCCATTAATTTTAAACATACTTAAGACCATCCCCAGTTAGCAAAGAACATAAGCAAGTACTTATGGGTAAAATTTTCAAAAGTGCCTATAACTGAGAAGCCTAAGTCCCATTTTCTTCAAGGTATTTGTGCACCTAAAATGCAGACAGATGCATAGTGGGATTTTCTAAAGTGACTAGGAGTTACCTGAGAAAGTCCCACTAGTCACCTAGTTTTGTCTTAGGTGCCTAAGTACCTTTAAGAATCTGGTGCTTAAGAGTCAAAGTCTGACTTTCAATGGAACATAGTGATTTAGGAGCCTAAGTTCTTTTGAAAATGTTCCCCTACATGATTTGCTAAATGGGGCCTTACATTCTATAAAGGGTTCCTATTTGTTTTAGTTAAAAATAAGTGGGTCACACTATTTATTCCTACATTATTTATTCTTAAATAATTGAGAACAAATATTAAAACAACTGAATGCTGCAAAAAAGTGTGGAAAGCTTCAAATGAGCAGCTGCAAACTATCTACTTAGAGGAGCCCCAATACTCTGCTCCGGACATCATAAGTGCCGATGGGCTGTTCAATTAGTTTAAAAACATATAAACCCCAAAGAATCAGCCCGAAGTTCAGCCCTTTCCCCGGAGCATAGATAAGTCACCCTCCATGGGACATGACACAGGATATGACAGCTAAATATCAAGACAGCTAGATAAGGGCATAGAAGGCAGACTTGGACCCAAGCATAGAGACTGCTGTTCTACTGGGACTAGTGGTTGCATCACCGGGGAGGATGTCCAACCTAGACTGTTTGGAAGGAAGAAGGGTTGTTTTGGGGTTATGGGTTTTTTGTTTTTGTTTTTTTGAGAAAGGAAGTTGGGGGGAGGGAAATGAGGAGGCAATCTACAAGGAAGAAAGATCTATATAGCTGGGGAATGTCAATAGATTCAGATACACAGTCAAGATTTTGTTCTTATTCTGGACTGAGTCTTCTGAGTTTCATCCATCAGCTTTAATTCATACATATTTATTTATTTACATTTGGATTTGCAACAGTTTTTCTCCCTCCAAGAGCAAGTCCCATCACAAAATAAAAAATATCACATTCAACTACTTTATTATTTCCTGGAATAACAGCATCCAAAATAGTGATGCCCACTACTATGCAGGGCAAACAGACAAAATATACAGCTTGTCCTTGGACCTCCAAACACCCAAACATCTGAAAGTCTATTCACATTGGTGGAGGGAATAGGGGGGGTGGGAATGATCTCATAGCTCTAATTAAAAGTCCCTAAACTATTTTACAGTATCTGCCACGACTACCCAATCCTCACTATACTGTGCTATGAGTGATGGATATTAGATTATCGTGCACTGCTTACACGAGCAGAGACAGTCATAGAAAAGCAACTCTTGACTGTCTCAAAGTATCAGTACCAAGGATATCCAAAGTTATCTGGTGTATGACTAACTGACTGTCTTTCTCAGAGGTAGCAGACAGTTTTTTCTTTGTTTCTTTCCACACGATGTCTCATTTGATAAAATAAGAGCAACTTATTGCTCCTTTCCTACATTATTTTCTTCTTAAACTGCTAGAAGATCTACAGTGGAAAAATGTAACATCTAACTGAAGATAAAATGCTACTGCTAGTACTGAAATCTATTTTGATTTACATTTTTAAAGTACAAGCCAGGTAAAGGTGCTGTAGATGCTATGGGAATCTAAGAGTCACTTTAACATGGCAAGTGGTTTGAGCGGTTAGAAGAGGAAACTAGGGAGTCAGAAATCAGATTCCTAGGTTCTAATTTTGGATCCGCCAATGACTTGCTGAGTGGTCTTGGGGAAGTCACTCTGACTGCTCCGTGCCTCAGTTTCTCCATCTGTAAATGGGGAACATGCAATGTTGTTGCTAAACAACATTTAGAGAAATGTAAAACCATGAACAACTGTTACCCGGGGAAATGGGAGAGTTGGGCCAGCCTTTGCCCTCAACATGCAACACTTCCAACCTCATTGCATACAGGACTCTGGCTCAGATGATAACTACAGGAAAGTGATTGTAAAGCAGTCTGAATGTGCCACAAGTAAACTTGCTCACTGGTGGCTGCAGCTCCCCAACTGCCAGACTAGAGCCTGAATTCAAGTCACTGGGTCCTAATTTTCAGGTTATACATCAGAGCAGCAGAAGCAGGAGCCAGCAGAGAATGAGGTAAATGCTGAGCTGGCCAGCCCTTCCCCCCCTGGATCTGCTACAAATGATTTCACTCTGGGCCAATATCAGTGGGGAGAAGCATCTGCAGCCATTCCCAAATGACCTGCCAGAAACTGCTCTGGGGCACTAGGCCTCAGTTGTAACCACTACATATGGCCTGAAGCTTCTGTGGCAGGCTATGAAAGGCCCAACTCCTGAAAAACCCAGGCCAAGGTCTATTTAAAATATACCTCAGGCACTAAGCTTCCTGATGTCACAATGGACTTGGACTTTTTTGGACTATGAACTTCCCCTTCTTCGCTGTATCAATCTCCTCTCTTCTTCCCTTTTTATTCCTAACAATTTCACCACCCTCCTCTCCTCCCCCACAAATAAATCCCATGGAATGAACAAGTTATGGGCCACTCACCCTAGCCACTATCTTGAATTCCCTTCCCCATCCTTGGGCTGCTTTTGTCCTCTTAGATTGTAAGCACTGCACAGTGGAGCCTCAATGTTGACTGAGGACCACTGTATGCTACCAAAATATACATGATAAATAATAAGAATCAGGCTTAGATTTCAGCAGCTTCTAATGAGTGAAAGGTTTCCAGCTATGCCATTCTCTGCTCTGCCTCTTCCAGCTGATGACATCGCATGCGACTCCAAATACCTCTGAGCAGATACTATATGAGCATTGGCTTACAAAGACTAGCAATACCTTGGCACCAAAAGTAATTATGAACTAAGATGACATCAGGAAATGCTATCAGAAGTGCCCAAGGAACAGATACACAAATATTAACTCTTCTTACATTATAAACTAACAGCCTTTTAATTATCAGAGGGGTACCCATGTTAGTCAGGATCGGTAAAAAGCGACAAAGAGTCCTGTTAGTCTATAAGGTGCCACAGGACTCTTTGTAGCCTTTTAATTGATTTTTTAAGAGAACAGAGCTGCTAAATGTAAGCAGAAATAATCGGCTGTTCCTCCAAAAGTAGTGCACATAAAGGCAGCTTCGTAAGGCTGTGGGTAGTGCTCAGCTGCCCCAGCCCAGAGCAAGCTACATCTTCACCAAAGAAGCAATCAGATACTATGACGATGGGTACAGTATAGAAAGACAAATCTCCCCATAACAGAGGGGAATGTGACCAATTGCACCACTCTTCAAGACAGTGAAGATCTTTTAGGTGGTGTGCTGCTGACCTGCACTCTCTGCTGCACCCGTTGCCGTGTCTAGAAGTTCTAGCATAACCCACCCTTTTAGTCATGGGACTTCAATGGCTACAAATGTGCTTAGCCCCTATGCAAGGGTGCCAAGAAAGTGATGATTCATTCCCCTGAATACACATGCCCTTCAGGTTGATCAGATTATTTCCAGGTACCAAGTCAAACCCATATTTAGTCCACAGCAATAAAATTGGCATTATGCGCCTAACTTTATCAAACAGAGAAGAATCAGAACAAGCAAGTGAAGCCATGAAATTATGGCAACTATTCTTCACAGACAAGTACTGTGTCATGTCAAGTCTCACTGGCCTGGTTGTAGGAAGAAAAGAAAAAAAGAGGAAGGAAAGCAGTCAACAGGGAGAGGATGTTGGAAAAATTTGCAATGAAGGTGATAGGACTACAAAGACGTGAAGTTTGCATCCCAGGCCAGGGGAGACTGCATAAATGTTCAGTGTAAACTAGCAGTCGAGCTGATGTGTGATAAAGTGCAGCCTGCTGTAAATACACTTCAGGGCTCCCAGTGCAGCTGGGGATGAAACTTGTAATTTAAAATAAAAAAAAAGGAAAGGAAAGGGCAAAAAAAAATGCACTGCAAGCTTTTTCTCACATAATCTGTTACTGGAAAATTGAGAAGCTTGTCCAAGTCCGTGGGAATAAGCTGATGAGCTGATACTTAATAATAAACCATATTGTGTCATGGTGCAGAGTCATCTAGATCCATTCAGGCCACAAACTATATTACTTTATACAGCCCTGGCTGACATACATTTAAAGCCCTCTACACATTAAGGAGCCATTAGGCTGACAGATTAAAAGTTATCTTGAAGCTAATGTTTCCATTATGTGTGTCCTGGCAGTGGAACAATCAACACACTGTTCCTCAGATGTCATACTTTGTTTAAAACAGAAAAGAAAAGGAGGGTAGCTCTCCCTCCTTGAATGACATTGACATGATCAGCTTTGATCTGGGCATGTGCTGTCTACAGATCATCTACTGCTGGCTAAAACAAAAGCATTAAGGGCAAATCACTTTAAATCATTAACCAGTTCTGTACTGTCCAGGATAGTTCAGTAATATTATAAGGGCCCACATTTCTGCATTGGGACTTCTTAGCAATCCTTCCACACTTCTGATGATGATTGCAATATGCTGGCTTTTTTTCCTATTAAAAACAAAGCAAGCAAACAAAAAGCCCTCCCCCTTCCACCACCCAGATGTGTGTCTTCACCACTGTTGCAGTTTCAAATGACTCTGTGGATGGGATGAGCCTAGAGGTCAGTATGAAATTTTTTTGTTGAATATTTTGGATTTTTAAAAAAGGGTGGAGTAAATTATAAAAAGATAATCAAGAACATACTTGTATTTTTATTTACTGGCGTTATTGAGCACCAGAAACACTGGCTATACAGATATCAACTTTTCCAGAGGTTAACTTACATATGAACTGAGGCTCAAATTTATATAGCTGGGATACCTTCAAAGGGAAACAACTATGGATTTACAATATCTATTTATACCTTACATGTCTCATTTTCTCATATGTATTATAAATAGAGTGAATAAAAGATGGAACTGTTTCCAAAGAGCATGCAAGGATCAGATGCAAATCGGGTAAAATTTGTTAAATGCCCTTCACTCTCCATTTCTAGATTGAAGTCACAAAAACTAAAGTTATTTATTAATAGCCAAGTGCTCCAAGCTGGACTACTTCTGCTTTTTTTAGCTACTAACACAACAGCTGCTCTCCTTCCTCTGTCTCCCCCTCCCACACAAAAACACGCACACAACTAAAAACCAAACAAACCTCATGCTGATTTCTCTTTAGTCAATTTAAAGTTGAGGTCATCACCACTAGAGGGCAGCATCCATTTGTCTATTAAACTGGCTAAAACAGCAAACGAAATATTCCCCTATGACAATTAAACAATACTGTTGGTTAGTTTTGCAGCCAATTTTATGTTCTATAATGATCAAAGCTTATATTTATACAATCTGTGCTTTCAAACTTTTACCTGGAAGCCTGATTTCTGGTGGACTAACTTCAGTGATCATCAATTTGGGTATATGGGTGGCTACAAAAAGAGGTCACTAGGGTATTTAGTGGTTTGAACTAAAGGCTCAATATGTTTCATAGAGGGAATAAATATACATATATGAATTAAATTGATTGTTCTGAATTATGTTTCTTTTATTTTAACTAATGCAACAACACGATCACTGCATTGATGCAAGTGATACTTCTAATGTATTCAGAATGGTGGGCAAGGAGGTTTTAAAATCTGATCCTTACTGCGTATTTAAAAGTTCAGCTGCTCTGTCAACTCCTCCCATATTATTTTAGAAGACTCTCAGTTGATTTGACTAACATATGCAAAAGTGACATTTCTGTAGGTTGCTCTCCACTTTGGGTTACACTCTACTAATAATATACCTCCATTAATCAGCCACAGAATGAAACCATAAAGAATGCTAGAGCCATTAAGGAAACAGAGGATGAATATAATTATATTGTACTTCACAAAGTTTAGGAATGTGCAGATTGAATTAGCAGTAAAGGGGAAAAAAGGAAAGTAAGCTCTTTCAGTAACGGTGATAGGATTAAATAAATGTACCATGATTTATGTGGTAGAAAGTCAACTTTTGGAATAATTGTTCGGAAAGTCTGCAAGCATTCCAGCAAAATTACAAATTCTTATATGAGCAGCAGGGACCTTCTGGAGAGTTTAGAAGTGAATTTGGCTCATCTCATGAGTAAAATTTGCTTTTTGGATCTCAGAGTATTCTGTTGGAGGAGTTCACATTTAAAAAAAAAAAAAAGCCATCCACAATTCAGTCTGGCTTGAAATTTCTCAAGAGAGTCATTTGAAATAAAGACCAAGTTTCTTTCCCGGCTTTAAAAATAAAAAAGCAAGTCTCTCAAAATTAAAGAGCACAGTTAAACAGTGCTGCTGTCATATTATGATACTGTGACAATCAATTAGGGGAATGTTCTTTGTATACTGTTACTCATTCCCTTCCATAAGCCGTTCATCAGAAACAAAGGAGACTTTTAACTTATTGCTAATGATAGCATTAATAGGATTCTTCTTAATATAAAGTAACCTTCCTTAAGGGACTGGTGCTACTAAATGCTGGGTTCCCTTAACTCCCAGTGGGAACTGCAAGTGATTTACACCCTCCAGCATGCATCCAGATCTCACAGGATCGGGCGTTAAAGGTGCTCCCCACTCTTCCAACCCAGTTGACATATGGTTCAGCTGAAATCAGAAATACATCCGAGCCATAAAGTTCAGCTCTGGAGCGGAACTTCCTGAAAGTTCCGCAGGCATTCAGTTCACTGGTTTGAGTTGGGGCCTGTCTCTAGCTGAAACAAACCCTGCATTATATAGAATACCCACAATGATTTGCTACTGCAAAGAGTTCATAGCCTAATTCTCAAACACTGACTGACTCCAGTAGAGAGTGCCAAAACATTGTCACTGTTTTCTATCTTAAACTCTCTCCTGCTCCCTCAGCCTCCTTTTAAAAACATCCTAATGAGGGAGAGGCTGAAGATTAAATCACAATGGACAGCAGAATGTAGTTTACAAGAGCACTCTTAGCCTCTATGGAAGCTTGTGCTGAAGACTAAAGATAGGAAGCGAAAGAAACAACTCAAGAGAGGCACAGTAAAACCCCTCCAGTAGTGTCAGACTCATTAAAATTTAGTCAAAGCACCAAAGACTTTCTAACAAATATTACGCTTAGTAAACATATTCCACTGGAGCACAGATATTGGTGAGAGCTTTTGGAGTGTGTCAGTTAATCAGTATTCACCCGCTTTGACAGCTTGAAATATTACTCACTTATTTGGCTGGTTCAAATTTGTCAGACTTGACTATGTCATAAGTTAACATGTTCCCATATTAAAAAGGAGCCAACTGGCAAATGTGCACATTGGATATAATAAAACACATCTGGCCAAACAATCAAACAACGCTGATCACAGTATCACTCGCAAACACAAATTAACAGCGACTGTCTAGGACATTACCAAGTCAAACAGGAAGCAATAACCTGCTACCCGCTACTTCACCAAATATCCATTAAATGGTTAATTGAAAGTCAGAGCCTCCAAAGCACTCTGTTTCCAAGGTACTCTCCTGGATGGTTAAAGGTGTATAAATGTTTTACATGTCCTGGGTCATTTGCTTATAAAGAGGAAGTGCTGAAGGGGGAAGCTGTGCCTCAACCCACTGAATGTCACTAGAAGACCATCAGGGCAGTGAAGATTACATATCACAGCCCTTTGTCTAAAAGTGGGTGTCACTGTGCCTAAGTACAAGTGGAAAGTACGAAAGAGGTAGAGGGTAGCCAAGGATTAGTTAAAACCCCAGATCCCGCCATATCAGTTCACAGTTGTACATAGCAGCAAGGACAAAATTGGTCAGATGCATCCTCATTGCTCAGTTAAACATCCAAGAGTGTAGTACACAATTCTGCTGCTATTAAATCACAGTAACCTTGGAACAGTCTCTCTCTTGCAGGTGCAAGCACTAGCAGCGGTATCATCGAGGCACATTGACCTCCAAAGCACCCTCCCTGCTCCCCATCAGGAGCTATGCACAGCTGCTGTAACTGACACCACAAGGATCTCCACAGAGATCCTTGGGTGCAGAAAGTTTAAGAAATTAAATTTGTGCACTGAACCTCTGGACTCGTCCTTTCGGAGAAGCTAACAGGAAATAGTTGAACATTATTCAAAGTATTTCAGTCTCCAGGACAAAAATGGTTAAACTAGCTTGACAACCTTTGTGGCATTTCTGCTGAGAATATGTTCTGGCCTTACTAATGAAACACCAAATGTGACTTTTTGTTTGTTGTGGCTGCATGGAAGCCAAATATTGGGGGGGGGGGGGGACGAAGGAGGTAGGGGAAGCAGATAGTTAAAAGGGTAAAGTGTGTATTGTAATCCCCAAATTGCACCTGGACTGAATGTTTTCAGACCATTTTCTTGACTAAACCAAGACAGTTTTGTATTTTTCTTTCTTCTAGGAGAGGGTTAAGAATAATCTGAAGCCTGGAAAATGGTTGCTGTTGATACTAGTGAGGCCTTCTCTTTAACTAGATCCTCCAGGAAAAAACAAATTAATCAACAGCCAGCTGAAGTGGGTTTAATGATTGCATTCTGCATACAATCAGCTTTTCCCTTTTCAAGGGCCATCAATATGTCAAGGGAAGACATATCTGAAGGATATAGCTCTTAACATCAAGGTTATCTATTCTCCACATGGCTCCCACTCCTTACTGGGCTGATACTTTACACTGCCTGTGTCTAACATTTTCATCAACTCTGCAATCAATCAAGGTAATAATGTTGTGCAAAAAATCAATTAACAACGCAATTAAACTTTCCTTATTATCTCAAAGGGCTGAAATAATACCTAAAGGGAAGATAGACTCACTGAATGCAGACATCCATAACCCAATGTGAAAGTGAATTATGAGGTTAGACAGATGCAGGCATGTACTGGCGCTGTTATTTTCAAAGGGATATAGCTCATCCAGGCAGTGTATCAGTCACCACCAATCCCATATCCTAAATTCCAAATTACTTTAAGAAATATATGATGTGCAATATCCATTTCATATTCTCTTTTAAAGATAAACCCCCCGAAATCTGAACAGGAGTATTATTCAAAGACAAAATGATTTTTCAGTGAGAACATAAAATATAAAAGCTATAATAACATTTACATCTGTATACCACCCATGTCTGTAAATGCAGGTCATCAATTATACATAATCTGGAACATATAAGGAATAGAAGAAGTGGCACAACATTTAAAACCCAAAGGCTTAAATTTGCAAACACCTACATCCGAGGCACCACCAAGGACAGTGAAGGAATAGCCAGTTTACACATATGTGGTAGCATCAGTAACAACTTAAGTACTACTCATTTAAAATAAGACAGAGCGCCTGTATTATTTAGCAATTACGCTCAATTCTCACTGAAACTCCATTCCCGGGAGCTGAGAATTTTAAAGTGCATCAAAAGAAGACAATTAACCCCTTGCTGTTGGGAGGATTTGGGATTTATCACTAAGCAGTTAAGAATCAGGGGAGACTCAAACACACCAACACAATGGAGTTACTGTAATATAGTTAGAAACCCAGGTCTTGTACCAGAGATGTATGGATGAGCATTTGGGAGAGAAAGAAGAAAAGAAGACGGAGGGGAAAGAATATATATCTATCATATGAAAGACCTCCCAACTTCCAGGGGGACACAAAAATATTATACAAAGAAAACGACCACAACAGAACTAACTGGAATTTTCTGACACCTATCATTTTCCAGCACACAACCTGAGCTTTTACACACACACACACACACACACACACACACACACACACACACACACACACACACACACACACACACACACACACACACACACCAGCCTCTGTTTTGATTTCACACAGGCAAAAAGAAAATGAAAATAGAAAAAATATTTAAGGAAGGAGATATCTAGATCAGAATGACAAGCTAAGCTCACATCCTGCAAGAAGCTCAGCACCAAACTCTGAGAAACAAAAGCTTTCTCTTCAACACTGCACTTTGGCTTCCTTTATTGAGGATCTCTCTGCGTCTGATAGCAGAGGTGTTCCACAAAGCACTTCTCCCAGCAGGGTTTGCTTAAGCACATAACAGCTGCATTTCAGAAATGGTCTATTTTTACAATTAGCTCATGTAGTGAAAGTCGCTTGTTTGGACCAAGAACATCTTTTTCGTTAGTAATTCTCCCTGTTTTTGTCCTGTGCTACCCCCCTATAGCGTGGAGTCAGTCACGAGTGAGTTACAGATGCAGGATTAAGTGAATTCAAAACTGCAATTTCCACAATTTTCGAAACATTACACACTTTTCCTGCATGGGTTTTGAGCATTAATGTGATGCCAGGATTAGTGAATTCAGCCATTACTATCTTAACCTTAAGGAACATAATTAATATGTTTCCATTTTCAATGACTTCTTTGTGTGTCTATCAACTGGAACCATTCCTGCTGTGTATTTGATTCCAATGACGATGGGGTGTGTTGGATTTTAAATGAGGTGCTAGCTCTTCTGCTCCTTATATGCTCTAGTTTATGTGTTATTCATGACTTGCATTTGGAGACATGGATGATACACAGATGGAAATGTTATTAAAGCTTTTGTATTTTAGTTGCTTTGTGAATGGCGTCTTTGTTTTTAGGTAATTCTTTTAACCATCACAAATAACTAGCAATACATGACAATGTCTTTAGACTTTTTTTTTCTGTTAAGCTTTTTGATTAAGAGATTTTTCGTTCTCTAATGCTCTCTCTTCCTGAAACTAAAATGCAGGATAAGTTGGCAGACAGGAAAGCTACATCTGCAGGGTAATGTACAAGAAACCCTTCTCTTTGTCATATGCTCATTATACAGATTCAGAACCAAAAGTTACTTGATTTTTTATCAGCTGTCAGGGATGTAGGTCCCAGTTCCCGAAGCCTGTGACTGACAATTTTCAACCTGCTTTCACTTCTTACTATCCTATTCATACTTCTCAGAAATTCAACATTAACATGGCAGAGGGAAAGTTACCTTGCCAGTTTGCTATCTCTATTTTAAGTTGTAGTCAAACAATTTTAGATTAACAAGTCAACATTTCCACTTAATTCTTTTCATTATTTAGATAGCTAAATAATATTATAGCCAGATTTGACTTACCATGTAGACATATATTCAAGGCTCTGGTAATATGGTGCTATAAAAAACTTAAGATGGGGATATAGATGCATATATGCACACTACACATCAACCGTGCAAAACATTACTCAGCCATTGCCTGGGGTAATTTTTTTTGATGGATTGATAAAACATTTTTTTCTATCATTATTGGTCATTAAGCGAAAGGGTAAGTAGGTAGATGTGTGTGTCTGGGCTGGTAAATCTTCATGACAATTGTGTAAGACTATTGTACATAAGTGCATATATACACACACATACACACACAACTTCAGACTGATAGAAATGCCAAGCCAAACAATTTATGTTTAATCACTAATAATTTTGTAATGTGAAAACATTTTTTTCACACTCATTTGGTTACTCTTCCTCAGTGAAGTTTTGCCACATGTCAAATGTGAAGCTTTTGAGTTTCCCCTCCTCCCCCAAAGGCTTAGATTTCTTTCTAACAAAGACAAGGTGCTTTTTCTTTTACCCATTGAGATAACTCAAATCCTACTAAGCCTATAATATATACATCATAATTCTCTCTATATAATTTAATTATATATGGAAAAGGAATATTGATATAAAAATTCAGACTTATTTTTGTTTAAAAAAACTAACTTGAAATCATTCTTGCCAAATGGCAAGAAGACCAGACCAACAAAAGAATAGTTATATCTTTTGAAATGAGTTGCATACTGTATGCTGATAGCCTGAACTCTCCAGCATTACATTTACCCCATGACACAATATTTTGTTGTTAATGGATATTGAAAATGCAGTGTTCTATCTGATATATATGGAGATCCAAACCCACATTACCCTCTCCCCACATCCAGTTTTCTACCAGAAGCCACCTGTTTCTGAGGTAACTTCAATACAGATTTGCTTTGTCAGTTGTTTCACTCCACATTCTACTATCGTGCACCAGCAGAAGGATGCTTTTTGGGCCTATGAGGCAATGACAGAAGAGTTACAGAAAATATAAACCATAATTCAACTTAGTTCAGTTGGACACCCCAGCTCCATTTTGATATCTTCAGTATGACATCCTCATTCTGAAGCTGATAAGCTACTCACATACATTTCAGCCCGTATCACCATGGAGGCTATAAAGTCAACTCAAAACCATGAACTAGGATGGTTCTGTTATATAAAAGTAAAGCCAAGCTATGTTAATAGCATACTGACCCACATCCTGGCATATGGCACTGCTGTTTTGTGCTGCATTGCTGGTAAATTATACCCAGAGAGTCAGCCATGGGAGGATCACCCCAGCAAACAGTGGCCCATTCCCTACCATTAGTTGTTGGATGTGTAACTAGGGGAGAGGGTAAAGTGGGCACCTCCCTATATCATACTTATCCAAGTTGGCCCCTTGAGGCTGCTCTTAATTTATGCTGTGCGAATAGACTGGCCCACAACCAACCCATGAACAGAGGAACTTGAAGACTATCTTAGCACAGACCTCTTCTGTGATCCTTGGCCATAGTAGACAATCTGACCATCATCCTAAAGTAATTACTCCTTTTACTTTCCACCCGTAAAATATACGTGAGTAAGGGCTTGCATGATCAGGCCCCAGTAATTTTTAAAAATGGTTTGTCATATGGATAGTGTGGTTTGTCATGTGGATTTTATAAATATGAGGTATGGAAATATGACCCTGCAACATGACTTTGCCAGAGATGGCTTTATTCACAGGCTCTCTAGATGACCACCTAATGGCACCCTATCTAAAGTGGACATATGGGGCCTCACATCTATGGTGATATTGGGAGATACATTGCTTATTATAAAATAGTTGTCATAAACAAAATGTAAATATTAAGGGATATCCTTTGTGGGAGTGGAGTAAGATCCCTGCTCCAATCAAATCCTTTAACCATTTGTACAAGCTATGGCTCCATCCCCTCTGAAGAATCAGTTATAGACAATGAGGAAGATTCTGGGAAGTATTATGTGGTTAGAAGAGTGGAAGCAAACTCTTCTGTCACATACAAGTAGACCTGCATTTAGCAGCTCATTGCATAATCTCATGCTGCTATCACATAGCTTCCCTTGGGGAAAAAATTTAAGATGCATGAACATGTTTAACAGAATGGAATATTTTGTAGAGATGGAAAAGCCACAAAAGAGCAATTATTCAACCAATCTCCAAAGAAACTAACAACCCCCCATGGACCCACAAATACATGGTCAGCACTATCTAGAAGTTCCACATGTTGACTATAGAGCATCAGGGATAAGTTTGGGTAAGAAAAATGACCCACTAATGGGCCACTCTCGAACACTAGATCACAGAAGAGATGCTAAAAACATTTTCAGTTTTCTCTAATTATTTTTAACATTAGGTGGTAGGGGGTTGCACAGTGATTTTGCAAGACCTACTTATGTATCATGGGGGACAAAAACATTTTTCCTTAAATAAATAAATAAGTAAAGGTATATTTGCAACCAGTACGGGTTTTTCACACAGCCTGGTATCTTTATAGGGCTAGTGGATCTGGCAGCCTTGAAATTTCCCTCCTTCCCACTCTTTATACCAATGATGGGTGAGTCCTAGACTTACACGACTCTAAAATTCATTTACTTCAACTGTAATTAATATCTAAACATTTGCAAAGCTTATGTAATGGTATTACTCTGCTCAAAAGGAAAGATATAGGAAATGCTGGTTCTAAAAGTTATTGTCCTGTTTCTCTTTGTCTCAGAAAGAAAAAGGGGGGAAAACCCCTCACCAATTATATATCTTCCAAAACTGTAACTCAGGAAAAGAATTTTCAAATAAAATGCTTCCAGGAAAAGAATATTTGGCAGCGTTTGCTGCTTATTTTCCCTAATAACCATTAAAAGTCTCCCTTAGTAAACCTTTTAACTGCAACATTAGAAATGGAAGAGTTTACATTTTATTTAATGAATAGTTGCAGAGCATTAAAGCAGCATCTCGTTGGTGAAACAGCTCCTTATCCTCACTTTGTCTCAATTGGTTTTTTTACATTTCATTTTCAATGACATGTCAGCCGTCTCTCACCAACCTCAAAGGAAAGTTGAATGCGGGGCTTACAAAGTTAAGCTGACATTTGCTCTCTTCCAATAAAAAATATTTAGTCCATTAAACATAAATACCTGTCATTATGATACATGGACTGGGTACAAGCCTCCCGTTTCCCTCTGATGTTTATTACATCCAAACAACTGCAGTGCCTGCATGTTTTCAACTTTAGTGTATTGATTAAACTTTTAAATGGCTGCCATATAACCCAGGGACATCAGGAAGATTAATTTGCGTCAATGTTCATCTGTAATTCATTAGCCATTTATTCTTTACAACCACATGGGCTATCAAGAAAATGCAGGCCATTTTTCACTCTGCACAGGCTTGGGAACAGATCCTGAAATTTGTGCTGCATACAAATAAGCTCCCCAGGCCTGGCCACTTAAACTGCTCGGCTTTTCAAAAGTTAAAGTTGGGAATAAGAGGAGGAAAAAAAGGAACATAAAAAAGCAGAAATGGACAAAATATACGTCCTCAGGGTATTTGAGATTTAACTGAGTTTGTCCACTGTCTTTTCATCCATGGATTATGGTTTCTTATTTCAGGCAGATTAAAATAACTGAAACTTGTTTCTGAGCATAGGCCATAAATAAAATGAGTGTCCTCCCGCCCCAACATCTCCTTAGATGCAGTTAACTCAGAGAAAGCTAGAGAGAGTGACGGTGAAGTATAAAAAGCTCATGCCTCAAGGAAGTTGAAACTGAAAATCCAAAGAAAGGCTATGGTTTTAACCGACTCTCATATTTATTATGGATTCCAGTCCTGCCTTTATTTGGGAAAATGCCCAGCTAAATATCGGTACGTTTCCTTAGGGTAGAGGTAAGCCATCTGGCTCCCTGATTTGCCCTACTGACCCTTTGGCACAGTATGAAGTGCATATTAAATAAGGAAAAGGAAAGAGTGCTGCTATAAAACAAACAAGAAATGCACATGAATTTTACATTTACGGAAAGATCGATGAAATACATCCTGGTTTTCTTCCCCCTTTCTAAATACCTATAAATAAATGGCATCGCTGTACTAGCAAAGCCCATAATTCTAGGGCATCAGACTCATTGTCCCTAATGATTCTGATCTAGACTCCAAAACTGAAGATGTCATATAAGATGATGACACAGGCAGGTTCTCTGGTGCAGGGCAGGAGCAGGAGCACATCAGTGCACTGCAACAAAAGCTAGAATTCACCATGTCAGCCGACATGTCATTTGGGGTACCGCTGATTTCTACGTGCAAGGAAGCTTTGTTAGAGCCACCATTCTTCTGCTTTTGATGCAGAAAGGTGCCTAAAAACAGGGAGTGTATCTTTATATTTGTGAGTGGAGAGGGATGAAATTATTTGCTTGTAATATCACTGATCAGGCTGCTTATTCTTGAATATAAAATTGAATAAAGAGAACCTCTAAATGGGACTGAATCTGCTGTAATCCTAAATCCTAGCATGAGTGCACAAAAACCAGTACCGTCAGCAATACAGCAGCATCTCTTCAGAAGCTTTGTGTGCTAGGAAGGGATTATCAAAAATACAGCCTTGGAGCTCTGAGATACCCAGGGCCACATAAAGCTTGTAGACTTTCTGCAAAGGTTTAGGAAAGGCAAATGTTACTTTGGATTAGAATGACAGCACATCTCGCGAATGGATCATACTATTTGATGTCGCATCTTATAATCAGAAAATACAAATGGATGTTAAACAGAGCAAACCACACAGAATGATGTAACATTTGTACCGTAACAGGGTTGCAAAGTGAAATCAGAACACTCAAGGTTCACTTTACAGAATTTTTACCATCTTCTCTCCCTCCCGCCCCCCATTTCTAATAAAACCTCCATGGAATCCTGACACTGCAATCTGTTTCCTTAACAAATTCTTTGTTCCCGTTATAGACACTTCATATCAGATCTGAGCTCCACTCTACTGAGCCACAGGTTCAAGGTGTTAATGAACCTGGCCCAAGATAGTTTGCACAACTATGACACCTGTGAATAGCTTCCCACTCAGCCAAGCTTCCCTTGTTGTTCCCAACAGCCTTCACTTCCCTCACTCCAGGGAGTGTCCCTTGTCCTCAAGCAACCCCAGGACCTCATATGTACCTGACATGTCTTTGGGAAGAAGGCAGTGACTTGTACCCTCCTTCCACTTCTTTCTGGAGTCTAGAGGGCGGGTGGGGCCTTTGTCTTTCCTTCGTCTTCAGATATCTATAGTTGGCTGCTTCCTAAGTGGCTGTCAGTTATGGGCAGCAGCATCTCCCAATGTTTGGAGTCTCATCTCCCCTGACTCCTGCCACCAGTAGTAGAAATCACACTCCAGAGGTCATGGCCAATTGTTTCTATTGAGCTGGGACAGAGAGAAGCTTACAATCCTTCGCATAATGCCCTGCCAGTTACATACCAGGGGTCATCGTGAATCCTTTTTAGAGTGTAAATACAAGCAAGGTCTCCTTAGCTACTTCACTAAGGCCTAAGGAGTTCTCTCAGCCCCCGCTGGTGGAGGGAGTGGTTTTCACACTCTTACTGGGCTTCTAAGGTGGAGAAATGGGCTGTGTATCCTGTAATCCCAGAAGACACTGTAAAGAATTGTGGTGGCAGGGTCAGACCTGGAGGTCCCTGGGAAAGCGGCACAAAGGGGCCCTAAAGGGAAGGATTGGAGAAGGTGGTATGGAAAATTGAATGGTGGAGGCTCTTCTGTAGGAAGGGACAACTAGGTTGGATGAAACAAGCCTGGGTGAATTCCTACTCTTCCCCCAGAAGTGTAAAAATAAACCATATGTAGATGCTCTAGGATCCTGCCCATTCCATCACAGATTCCCACAGAAGTCTTATTTTCAGGGATTTATAAATTGGCTACGAAAAACCGATCCATGATGATACTTAGTTGTTAAAACCAAAAAAGCCTAAATACCCATTTGCCTCAGAGCTACAAAGTGTACATATCTGTGTGATTTCCTTTGGTGTCATCTGGACACATGCCACTAAATCCTCTTACTCTGCTTTGAAAATACATTCCTATAGAGCAAGAGTCTCTCTATTCATTTTCCTATAGGTAGAACCATTATGGATTGAGAACATATGCAGCATCAGTGGGTGGCCACATAAAACCCCCTTGATTCGGGTGTGCAGTTGCCATTGACACCAGTGGGTCTCTCGCTGTTAGCCACAAAGTAAATAAATAGCCCTATTTGTTCCATTAATGTGCTATCAAAACATCTATCTCTTCTAAATGGCTGCTAGGAACGGGTACAGCTCTCTCCCTGCCTCCCTCTCTCCGAGCTAAGGGACAGTAGAACTCTATATGGTGGTGTTCTTTGCACTGTAGCTAATAATTTCTTTATTTTCCCCTTCTTCAGGGGTCTAATGGCTAGCATGCTGCGGAGTCTGATTGCATAGTGCTCCCTGCTCTACATGATTGTGATACTGACACTTCCTACATCCAGGTATGATAAGTCATGTGCCAATTACAGTAACTTCCCTACTTAGAGCACCGCTCCCTGCTGTGCCTGAATGCGCACAGGTAGAGTATGAGGTGAGACAGTCAGTACGACAGTTGGCCAGCCTGAGTACTGCATGTGAATAGCAGTGTGCAATCCTGAGGCAGAACCTCAACTGGTGTAACCTGGCATAGCTCCAATGAAGTCAACAGAGCTAAGGATTTGCCCTTGTATGTATGCATCTGTGTTTGGCATCCTCAGGCATAGCTAGGCACAGTCCGTAGGGGCTTTGCTAAGGAATAATTCCTAGCAATTTACAAGCAAAATCACCTAAGAACAAATTACCAGAGATGTATGAAAATATTCAAAGTGCAACCTGAATGTGCTTTTGTGTTTTATTATATGCTTGAAATTTAAACCAAGTTCACTGAAAGGTTCCCTATGTTTCATTAAACTTACAAGCAAACCTGAGCTGATTTCTGGCTTTCCATTGAATAAAAATATTCTGATTTTGCGTAAAAAAAATCAGGGGAAATCCAGTGATTTTAGACAAGTTCTACTTGGAAATTTGGGCTTTGTTTCAAACTGAAACTCCAAGTGAATCCTGGGAGCTGAGGCATTTTTGAAGTCCCGGGGGTGAAAACAAGAGTCCATTTACACAAATTCTGATGAGCTCTATGGAGCTCGCCATGGAATTCAAGTAATTCTGCTTTGATTTTTGCACAGTTGTATGCCCAAAAGATGGCCGTTCAGCATCAACATTAAATTTCTTGGCTTTTGTCAGTTTAAGTCAGACTTTTAAAATTATTTAAACATTTTTTTTGTTTGTACTGAATTATTTATCTACTGTGACAGCACACCAACTATGAAACTTCAGCACTGATAATGCTCTCCTAAGAAGTGGCTTGGAAATATTGCATAATTTACCTTATTTAAAAAAAAAAGTAATCTCACTAAAATATAACTTAAATTAAGAAAAACAAGGGAAATTTGCAATACAATTGTGACTGTTTTACTGACTTTCTATCATGTCTGGAAGACCCTCAGACATACTGAGGACCAAGTGTCCTAAAATAGAGCCATTATCATAGAATCATAAAACTGGAAGGGACCTCAAGAGGTCATCTAGTCTAGTCCCCTGCTTTCCATTATAAGCCCATTATACTTTCAATGGAAGAGTTTCAACACTGTTTCCACTGATAGCAAAGCCTAGGCTATGGGACTCAATACAAAGCATCAGTTGAATTGTTTCATGCAGTGTGATATCCCTAATTATCCCATGTGTTCGCACTGACTGACAGCACAATGCAGGGAAGAGGTAGCAACAGCTTTGGATCCAGTTCTGCCCTCACAACCTCTGTCTCTCTTTTAGGTTAACAATTTTTGTTAAGATTTTTTAAATTTCTGAACTACTTAAATGCCATGTATCAGAGGGGTAGCCGTGTTGGTCTGAATCTGTAAAAAGCAACAGAGGGTCCTGTGGCACCTTTGAGACTAACAGAAGTACTGGGAGCATAAGCTTTCGTGGGTAAGAACCTCACTTCTTCAGATGCCATGTAAACTATGATACTACACAGCCAGATTGGAGATTGGATAGGCCTGTGACCAGGGCGGACCCGGAAAACAGAAGGGTGTGCTGTCTACCAGGCGCAAGGATACGCGATGTGGACCTGCGGTTGAAAAGGATCCTACAAGGAGCAGGTAAGAACCCCCTGATAATCCTTCATGTAGGAACGAATGATACGGCTAGGTTCTCGTTAGAGAGGATCAAGGGAGATTATGCTAGGCTGGGGAAGACTCTCAAGGAAATAGAGGCTCAGATTATCTTTAGTGGGATTCTGCCCGTTCCGAGGGAAGGGCAGCAAAGGGCGGATAGGATTGTGAGAATAAATAGTTGGCTAAGGGAGTGGTGCTATAAGGAGGGCTTTGGGATGTATGGCCACTGGGAGGCTTTCGGGGACAGACACCTGTTCTCGCGGGATGGGCTTCACCTGAGTAGGGAAGGAAATAGACTTCTGGGAGGGAGGCTGGCTCATCTTATCAAAAGAGCTTTAAACTAGCAAGTTTGGGGAGACGGTTGGGAGATGCACAGTTAATCTCCACGCCAGATTCCAGTATGGAGAAGGTGAGTAAAATGAGAGGAGACATAGCTGGGGAGATGAGATTGGACATAGGAAGGACAGGAGGGACGGACACTAGGAGGCCCGCAACATATAGTGCTACTAATGGGAGACGGGCTAAACGAGATACATTAGGGTGTCTATACACCAATGCCAGAAGCCTAGGTAATAAAATGGAGGAATTGGAGCTCCTGGTCCAAGAGCTGAAACCAGATATCGTAGGAATAACGGAAACGTGGTGGAATGACAGTCACAACTGGAACACAGGTATGGAGGGCTATACGCTGTTTAGGAAAGATCGGAACAGAGGTAAAGGTGGGGGGGTGGCATTGTATGTCAATAGTGAAATAAACTGTAAAGAAATAATAGTGGATGGATTAGACAACACAGAGTCCGTCTGGGCAATACTCACAATGGGTAATAGGACTTCTAGAGCCTCTCCGGGGATAGTGCTTGGAGTGTGCTATAGACCGCCGGGATCGACCCAGGATATGGATAAGGAACTATTTAATGTGCTTAGAGAAGCAATTAGTAATAGAAACTGTGTAATTATGGGGGACTTTAACTTCCCGGATATAGATTGGGGAACAAACACTAGTAGCAATAATAGGGCTCAGATGTTCCTAGATGTGCTTGCGGATCAATTCCTCCATCAAGTGGTAGCTGAACCGACGAGGGGGGAGGCCATTTTAGATTTGATTCTGGTAAGTAGTGAGGACCTCGTTGAGGAAGTGGTAGTAGGGGACAATTTGGGCTCCAGTGATCATGAGCTAATTCGGTTTAAAATACAGGGAAGGAGTAACAGAATTAAGTCAAAGACTAGGGTTTATAATTTTAAAAAGGCCAATTTTAACAAATTAAGGGGACTGGTAAGGGAAGTGGATTGGGCAAACGTATTAATGGATTTAAAGGCAGAAGAGGCCTGGGATTACTTTAAGTTAAAGATGCATGAGCTGTCGGAGGCCTGTATTCCCAAAAAGGGAAAAAGATTACCAAGCAAGAGATTTAGACCGAGCTGGATGAGCGACCGACTCAAAGGGGCGATTAGGAAAAAACAGAAAGCGTACAAAGAGTGGAAGAGGGGAGGGATCAGTAAGGAAATGTACCAAAGTGAAGTCAGAGAATGTAGAGATAGAGTGAGAAAGGCCAAAGGCCGTGTAGAGTTGGACCTAGCGAGGGGAATTAAAAGCAATAGTAAGAGGTTTTACAGCCACATAAACAGGAAGAAAGCAAAGAAAGAAGAAGTGGGACCGCTGAAGACTATTGCCGGAGAGGAGGTTAAAGACAATCTAGGCATGGCGCAATATCTCAATGAATATTTTGCGTCGGTGTTTAATGAGGCCAATGAAGGGATTAGGGATACTAGCACCATTACAGAGGGGCGTTCGGGATGGGGTATTACCGTAACCGAGGTAGAAACAAAACTTGAACGCCTTAATGGGGCTAAGTCGGGAGGACCGGACGATCTTCATCCGAGAATATTGAAGGAATTGGCGCGGGAAATAGCAGGCCCGTTAGCGATAATATTTAATGAATCTGTAAACTCGGGGGTGGTCCCGTTAGACTGGAGAATAGCTAATGTGGTTCCTATTTTCAAAAAAGGGAAAAAAAGTGATCCGGGTAACTACAGGCCTGTTAGTTTAACATCTGTAGTGTGCAAGGTGTTAGAGAAAATTTTGAAGGAGAAACTAGTTGAGGACCTGGAGGGTAGTGGCAATTGCGATAATTTACAACATGGTTTTACGAAGGGCAGATCGTGCCAAACGAATCTGATCTCCTTCTTTGAGAAAGTAACGGATTTATTAGATAAGGGAAATGCGGTGGACCTAATATACCTGGATTTCAGTAAAGCGTTTGATACTGTACCCCATGAGGAACTATTGGTTAAACTGAAAAACATGGGGATCGATATTAAAATCCAGAGATGGATTAGGAATTGGTTAATGGGGAGAATGCAGCGGGTCGTATTGAAGGGTGAACTGTCAGGTTGGAGGGAGGTTACCAGTGGAGTTCCCCAAGGTTCGGTTTTGGGACCCATTTTATTTAATCTATTTATAACTGACCTCGGAACCAATTGCAGGAGTAGGCTGGTAAAGTTTGCGGATGATACGAAGGTGGGAGGCGTTGTAAATTCGGAAGAGGATAGGGATATCCTGCAGGGAGACTTGAATGAGCTTGTGAATTGGAGTGTCAGAAACAGGATGAAATTTAATAGTGAAAAGTGTAAGGTGATGCATTTGGGGATGACCAATAACAATTTTAGTTACAAGATGGGGACGCATTGGTTAGAAGTAACGGAAGAGGAGAAGGACCTAGGGGTCCTTGTGGACCGCAGGATGACTATGAGTCGACAGTGTGACGTGGCGGTGAAAAAAGCCAATGCTGTCTTGGGATGCATTAGGCGAGGTATATCTAGTAGGGATAAGGAGGTCCTGCTTCCGTTGTACAAGGCGCTGGTGAGACCTCATTTGGAGTACTGTGTCCAGTTTTGGTCTCCCATGTTTAAAAAAGATGAACTTAAACTGGAACGGGTGCAGAGAAGGGCCACTAGGATGATCAGAGGAATGGAAAACCTGTCGTATGAAAGGAGACTAGAGGAGCTAGGGTTGTTTAGTCTGACAAAGCGAAGGCTGAGGGGGGATATGATTGCTATCTTTAAATATATTAGAGGGATTAATACAGGGGAGGGAGATGAATTATTCCAGCTAAGTACTAACGTGGACACGAGAACGAATGGATATAAACTGGCCGTGGGGAAGTTCAGGCTTGAAATTAGACGAAGGTTTCTGACCGTTAGAGGGGTGAAATATTGGAACGGCCTTCCGAGGGAAACGGTGGGGGCGAGGGATTTGTCTGGCTTTAAGATTAAGTTAGATAAGTTTATGGAGGGAATGGTTTAATGGTAAAACATAGTTGTCAAGGAAAACCAAGCAATGGTAGGTAAATAGCATAATGGCTAAAAGGGGTCAGAATGGAGACTCTTGCCTATATGCTCGGGGTCTTACTGATTGCCATATTTGGGGTCGGGAAGGAATTTTCCTCCAGGGCAGATTGGCTGAGCCGCTGGAGGTTTTTCGCCTTCCTCCGCAGCATGGGGCAGGGATCTCTAGCAGGAGGGTCTCTGCCGATTGAGGTCACTAATAACAGGATTGGGGACTTCAGCAGCAGAGTCCAGGGAAGGGGCGGGGACGGTTTTATGGCCTGCAGCATGCAGGGGGTCAGACCGGATGATCATAATGGTCCCTTCTGACCTTAAAGTCTGTGAGTCTGTGAGTCTGTGAGCCAGGATGGTTAGATTATTACTTTGCCACCTGGGATACATGGAATACCTTGAACCAACGGTTTGAGTCCCAGAAAAATGCTTTGCTGTTAATCACAATATAATTATTTGGCATAAATGCTTAGGCTCAGCCCTGCCTTTCCTGTATGGATATTAAAGATCTCATATCAGTTTTCATAAGAACAAGGATTTGTCCTGGCAAAACCTTCCCTTCTTCCTTGTTGTTGTGCAGTGCCATGTTCAAGAGTTTTCTGACATTCTTCACTCCAGATGTGGTACTGTACCTACAGGGCCCCATCGACCCTTTGCAGTGGAATGATGCTCCAGACACTAAGGGCTCAATTCTCGGCTACACAAAGTATCCATTAGTTGCATCTGCGGTGGAATGGGGAGGAAAGCCAATGGAGAGGGAAGCAGTCTCAGAGCTACTCTAAACTACATCTGGCTGGCTACAGAAGCAAGGGATTATTTGCCACTGTGCCCTGGTGATCATACTTCCTTCCTGGGAATGTTCCAGCACACTCCCTATACTAGGGACTGGGGAACCAGGAACCAGCTCTATGCCACCCAGGGAATCCCTCATGCCTGAGGATTCCCAGATGGGGAGATTAGGTAGTTGTTAGCCCTGTTTGCACAATGGGTGTTGCTCAAAGAGGCAGGAGCAGAGCTCAATACTTAGCCTTATGTTTTCATTTTAAACTAATGACATCTTATGGCTGTGCAAAAAACCTTACGAACTCAAACCATGTGTAAACTGATGCAGTAATGTCTTGCTGAGTCTGCAGACATCCCAAAATAATGGCGCAGACATGTAAACCACATCCATTCATCTCAACTCTGAAAGCTCAAGATTGCACTTAAATGCCAATATTGGTAGCTGTTTCACTACTGAGCATTTTAAACAAAGCAGCCAGATAACCTCTCTCTCCACATTTCCCCAGTGCCAAATGCCCCAGCCACCAATGCTTCCAGCTTCTTTCTATCTAATGATCTATTTTGGCTCCCATTATCATAGTACCTGAGCACCTGGCAATCATTAAATGTATCAACACTCAGAACCCCTCTGTGAGGCAGAGAAATGCTCTTATCCCCATTTCACAGATAAGGAACTGAGACATAGAGAGACTAAGGGACTTGCCCAAAGTCACACAGAAAACCTGTGGTGAAGAAGGGACTTGAACCTAGATCTCAGGGATCTGAGCTCCAGGCTCCTGTCTTAATCACTAGATCATCCTGCCCCACTTTGTACAAAAATCTGTGGCTTATTAAAAGTATAGGGACAGTAAGATTGTATTGTTCATTGACACCGTTAATTCCTTAAACAAGTTGGGTTTTTTCTTTGTTTTATTTTGTTCGTTTTAAATGAGGCTGCCACAAAATTTCTGGGGCCCTTGCCACAGAATTTAAGACCAGCTCACCACAGAGCCTTATCCTTGTTCCTCTATCTAGTCTGTGAAGTGCTGTGTGATGAAAGGCACTATACACATGTAAAGTATTATTACTACATTTGCAAAATGAAATTTCTAAGTGGAAAAAAGTGCAAACCGCGCCAACAACAATAAAGCCATCAAATTGCAATAGGATGCAATAACGGGCTTTCTCCTTTGCTTTGTAGACATGGATTAAATTGTTTCAGCACTAGCCACCCAATCCAACTTAACTAACAAAGGGGGGAAAAGAAATGAGAAACATTTGCTTAAAAAGCTCATAACTGTCAATGTGTTCAGAACACCAGCATGTCCTGCTACACCTAATACCTTTGTCAAGGTGGCCTAGTCTGGAACTACTCTTTCACATTCCCTGCAGACCTCAATTGCAGAGTTTCCCCACAGATATACACTGTATTTGCCAGCCCTGGATCTCTGCTTGGGGTCTGAGTTTGAGACAATCCAGATCCCTACACCCCCTCCTCCAGTATCACTCATCGCGGCTTAAGCCTGTCTGGTTTGCACTGGCAGTGACCTGGATGTTGCACACGCTACAATGCAATAAGAGAACAACTCACTAGCAATGGGACTGTTTGTACAATGTTGGCTTTTCATAAAGATGTGCTTAACCTTCTTCCAACAAAATTATTGTTATAATATTTTTTTCCATGCAATGTTTCTACAAATCAGCATTAAATTATAGCATGTAAGGAGTGCATTTGGTCTTATTTCCTGGTATGAAGCGTCCCCTTTGAACAAAGGCTTTAAAAGATTAAGTTTGCTATTCTACAAAATCTTTTAATAAATCACTGTCTCAATTCCTAATACTTTTTTCTATTAACACATACAATTGTAACCTCCTCTTTCCACTTAGTCCCTCTGTGTTTAAGTAACATCAGGATTATACCTCAGCATGACAGGGGTGAGATATTCAAAATATGGACTGTCACTCTAGCCCTTAACTTGTACCATAGTACCTATATTTTGCATTCTACAGGAGACTTCAAAATTACTAAGAACAATACTGGGAGTGGACAGGAGAGCTGTCATTCAACCTCATTTTCATGGGTCAGACCCATTGCCGTGGCTGTCCTGTGTCCTGATATTTAAAGTGTTCAAAAATACTTTTGCTCCTTAAGTAGAAACATCAAATCATGATTCAAAATGTGTTTGCTACACAATTTGACAATACTGTCACAATGTTGTGACATGATAGCATGGTATTGTGAAGCAGTGGTATGATATTCTAATTTACTGTGACCCACTAAACTAATTACATATTATATGTAACCAATAAACCAAAATTTTAAGGTCTTAGGCCAAAATTTGCAAAAACAGGAGCCTAAAGTTAGATTTATAGGCTGAGATTTTCAAATGCACTTTCAAAAGCCTCCAAGCAACTTAGGAGGCTAAGTCTCATTTTCAAAAGTGACATGCATTTAAGACCCATTGACATTCAATTAGATTTAGGCTCCTAAGTCACCTGTGAAAACAGGACTCAGGCACTTTTGAAAAATTTACACTTAGGACCAGATTTTTAAAGGTATTTAGACCTTGCAGCACTCAGCGTCACAACGCCTAACTCGTTTAGAAGACTAAATATCATTTTCAAAAGTGATTTAGGCACTTGGGAACCTAAATCCCATCAACTGTAAATGCAAATGAAATTTAAGTTCCTAAATCAGTTAGGTTTTGCAATACTGAGTACAGCAACTCCTAACTACCTTTAAAATCTGGGCTTCGGTGTGTAACTCTAAACTCCTCTCAAAATCCCAGCCCTAATTCCTGATACAGATTCCTAACAAAAATGGACTGATTTTACCAAGTGCTGAGCACTTACCTGCTCCCATTGACTATAATGGGGACTGCCTGGTGCTCAGTACAGCTGACTGACAGAAAATGCCCTTTCTGCCTGCTGGGAAAAAATGAAATTAGACAGAGCCTTCCAGGCTGGCAGCCAGGGAGATGAAAATTTCCATTTCAGTTCTCCCAAAATAAAATGTTTCTGAAAATTCCTACCTATCAACAATTCCACATTTTTGTCTTTTCATCCAGATTTGGGATGAATATTTATTTTAAAAAATGAATGGGATGGGATTTCCATTTTGCAGCCAGCTCTAGCACTCAGCACTTGAAAAAGAAACCACTTATTTAAGGATCCTAAATCAGAATTTAGGGCTGTTATTTTCAAAAGCATTCAACCCTGCACCTGGGGTGGGATATTCAAAAGAGCTCAACTCCCCTTTAGACACTTAAACAAAAGGTCCAGATTCCCAAATGTGCTGAACATCCAGCAGCTCACTGTAGTCTCAGGGGTGCTACTGGTCACCAAGAACTTTTGAAAATCTAACTACAGAAACTAACTTTAGGCTCCTGTTTTTGAAAAATTTGGCCTTATATTGTTACAGAGGTCATATATACAATAAAGCAAGGAATATTTTGTCCCTACTGAAGTCTATCATGTCAAAGCATAGTTAGGATTTCTTGTCCTTTTTTCTTAGGTGATAGTATAGGTGCCATGTCCAACAAGTTTTTAGTAATATTTTAAATATATAGGCATAATATATAAAATAACAGCTTTTCAATACAGATTCACAGCACACAAAAAGATGTTATGATGTACTATACCCTCTGAAAGAAGATTTAAAATGGTAAGATTTATATTTTATAGATTTGTGATAAAAAAAACTACTGAAAAGAAATGACTGAAGGGGCGTAATACCATTTTTCCAATTTAAACATCTGATTTTATTTATTTTCTAAGCACAGGGGACTAACCTATGTGCTATCATAACATCTTGCAAAATATAATTCGCAACATGAGCCAAAAAGAGCACCCAAGACAACAAAATTTCCCTATTTTTCTACATTGCTAGAGGTTGAAGAGGCCAATATCTAACAAAAACGAATTTAGTAAAATAATTTTTCCCTTTGTATTCAAAATTTAAGCCCACTGCAATATTTTAAACTGGAGAGTTATTTCCCCCAAACAATAAGGAATATGTCGATCTTAACTATCTAGAAGGACTAGTTGGGAATGGGAAATGGCTCCTTTTATTTTTTGTCCAACAGTTCAAATCCCATTCAAGTTAGTGGTGACTAAGAATTATCACAGTACCACCAAATGATGTTACACTGGCTTATGGAACAAGACTTAGTAATTTTGATTCAGTTCCTGAGGAATAATGGAGCTCATCACAAAGATACTATCATAACTGGCACTAAATGATATCATCTGGTAGATTCAGCAAGGAGTAATTGAGCATGGCATCTCAGCCACAGAACTGGGTCCTCCAGATCAGAGATGAGGCTTGAAGGCTAATGCATATGTTGTACCTATTTTGTAGGTGAACCTCATTTCTCTAAACCTGTCATATCCAACCACTTTCATGGATTCTGTATTCATTAAAAAAAAAAAAACCTGTGTGTACGGATAACTCTTGGGGTGCTAGCTAGTTGAACTCATGAAGAATTTAACATTTTGGTTGTTTATCCAGCAGTGAAGAAGTCCTTCTGTCACTGAGAAGGTAAATGATAGAATAAGGTGCCAGAAATGCTTCCTCATCACCTCTCTAGAGTTAAACAGCAAACTGTACCCAGAGGTAATGTTCCTTTTCTCCCTGAAAAGTCCTGTCATACTGTATGTGGGCAATGATTGCTAGCTGTGTCCATGTGTCACTTTTCTTACTCAAGTATCTTTTTTCTTAGTTTGTGGACTGCAAACTGAATCTGAGGTTAAAACCACACAAACCCACATTACTTGTCAACTTTTCTGATAACCATGGTCTATTTTGCTGTAAGGTCTACTCCATAATATTCTTAAATCATGTTCTCATGGGATGCTCCTAGCTATGCAACACTGCTTACAGACCCTTGGCTTTGTTTAGTGCTGAAAATCTGTCTTACTCTTCTTCTTCTTTTTAAGCTAAGGTACAAAAAACAGTCTCCACTTAGGTTGAGCCATAAATTTTAGGATGCTGACAAGCTATATACATCAACCAAGCAATAAAGGGTCAAATAGCATTCAGCTTCCATGAAACTAACTCTTCATTTTTAAAGAATAGTTGGAAGGAGGGAGACGAAACAATTCTACTTCTCTACCGTTTGCTTATAATTTCAGCTGGGCTTTAGCAAAGTTTTATTGTTAGGCGAAGGGCATGTTACTCTGGGCTCCCATGACAAATATGAATTTCCTTTAGATATGGGTTAAAATTCTTTGTCTGACTAAGGAGAACCAATGTGTATAAAGAACCCACCTGCAAGCTTAGCCCTAAACCCTAACCCAACGTTGTTCTTTTCTTTATTTTGGAGGATGAAACTAATGTAACACTAACTTTTGCAATGATGTATTTTTTTATTTTTGTGCTCCTCTGAACTTCTAGGTGCAACCAATTGCAATAGGAAGCAATACCAATATTCTTGCAAAAAAGCCTATTCCAGCCCAACCTCCCACACACGGAAAGATTGGCTAGTTTGGCTATGGTTTAGATAAGCTTCCAACCTTCTTAGTCTAATGTAACCCTCTGAATCTTTTAAGGTCCACCCATCACTACGCATAATCCAGAATCCTTCAGTGGCAGGAAGAAGCAAGACAAAGGGGGGAAAAAAATGAAATAAACTGTAGCAAAGAGAAGGTAGGTGCAGTAGTAATGACTTAAAGCATCATAAATGCATCTTAAAAACTGAAACATTGTAGGCACAATAGTTCCTGTGGCATCTGTGACACAACAGCATTTTGGAAGTGGGTTGGGGAGGAGAGAAGGCAAGAAAAGCAGTTCTTTGAATCTGCATTCTTAACTAATTTGTTTCAAATTCTGCTGGTTTTACACGTGAGAAATGACATTAAGGGGCAAAGGGCGACGGTGCAGAGATAAAGCAACAAAAAGGTATTCAAAATACTTGCCAAGAAAAAAAAGCACTCATCTGATAAAAATTTAGACAGGAAGGATGCCAAAAACCAGGAGAGAGAGAAAGATTTGATGAGGTGATTGCTGCTGCAGTTGTCAGGCCTGTCAGTAGTCAGGGGAACGCCAGATTTTAACTCAAAAATAGTGTCAGCTTAAGAGTTGCCTCTATTTCCCCACATGTTTCTAATTAAGACGACATTAGGAGCTTACTTTTGGCAACTATAAATAAAACTGTTTGGGGGTTAGCTTAAAAGATTAGTTACTAGGTTTTCTAAATTAAAAATAGACAAAAGAGAAAAAGAAAACCTGCCACAAAGAGCAAATGAACCTCCCGACAATTTGTGCGAGCTGCCACAAGCTGGCAATAATCTCAAGATTGTTTTGAATTTGAATAATGGAACTTGCTCTTTTTTTTAAGACACTCATTAAGGTGAATTTGACAACTTTAGTGGAGCCATTTTTCCCCTTTACCTTAGGCAACTTTTATGAGATGCTCTTCAGATTAACTACAGTACTTTAAGAACTGTGAAAATGAATCTCATCTTCCCGCTCTAAAACAAAAAACTGGGGTGGAATGAAACCTAAACACATTTGGCATTCACAGTCTTTGGAATCCCAACTATTGTTTTATTTTCAGTACTTTCCTAAGGTTTTAAAATACCCTGCATCTCCATCCTTGCTTTGAAGGAATTTACAATGTTTCTGAACAATTTTTATGTACATTTATGAACTATTGCCTCAACAAGTGAAAGAAAGAGATAAAAGAAAAATAAATAGTTGTAGTGTACTTTATAGTGGTAACAGAGCTTGAGACTAATATTAGGACTAGTCTATGGGACCAGAAAGAGGCAAACTGAAAGGGTGCTTCAACTCTTTACAGGCAGCTGGTACAACAGGCATTTCCAGGGCTAACAAGAATGATGTCCTTTAGGATTATTGAAGTCAATGGGAGCTATAAATTACAGAATTATAATATATGCACAGTAAATCTTTTCTATGTGAGAACTGAAAAGTCATCATCGCATTATCTAAGCTTCTTCACATTCAGCAATCAGCCAGTATTATGGTTAATTACTGTATCTAGTGAAGCAACACACATCCACTACCCCACCCCCAGCCTGTTTGACTTTTAGTCAAAATGCAACAGGCTCATTCTGAAAAGCCAAATAAAATCTTACACCATGACGGGGAAAAAAAGATGACTGTGGTCACAGAGTGATCTTCACACAGGGTGAAATCCATTTCTGCACACAGCACTGTGGCTCTGTTCAGGAGAATTGTGGGTGGATTGGAACCCCTTCCTAAAGATGCAGTTTTGGCTTAGAATTGGAGAAGCAGCTGCGGCCCCTCGATACTACTTGCACGGGGCGCTGGGGTAAGTGGATTTGTGTAGGCACTTCACTCTACTCCTTAGAATGATTTTTTTATGGAAGATTTCACAACAATCCAGGTGGTTTGCAATCTGAAGGCTAGATTGTTCTTTCAGGCCTGGGCCTGTGGAAGGGGTAGTGCGTATATGCACCACTTCAAAGGGAGCCCCTTTCTTCCCTGCTCACCCATTGCTCCTGGGAGAAATATTATCCTTCTAGCTTTAGCAGAGTACTTCCCTGCTGGTATACTGGGGAAACGAGGGAGTCAAGTCTCTGCCCAAAACCTGCACATCTGTGTGTGCAAGGGGGGAGAAGGTACACAGTGTGTAGACCTGTAAAATTCAATGAAAGGTATGATGACAATATGCAAAAATGCAACTGTACAATCTTAAAATCTTTTCGGGAGAAATGTGGCTGAGACATAAAGTCTGGACCTGGACTCCCTTCATGATCAGGGGTGGTGTTATCCAGGTGTTTGGCTCCTCCCATTACAGAAGCAACTCCAGCCACGAAATTCTGCTTTGTATTCAGGTTTGAACTTTAAGACAATAAAATGAAACAACACACTTAGGAAACAAGGAAACACTATGTTATTTACACAAAGGAACAGGCAAAGAGAGAGAAAGAAAAAGAGGAGTAGGCGGAGAAGAACAAGGTACAGAGCACCCACCAAGGTAGAGAGAAGTGCCTAAGGTAGAAGCAGACCATCTGCCATTCTTCCTTAGTCAGGACATCCTTGAAATTTACAGTGTAGTTTACTTGCTGGATCTCTCAATACTGTGAGGACTACAGCAATGCTTCTCACTACCTCAGTTATGGCTTTGCCACAAGCCATCAGGAAGATAAATAAAAACTAACTAATAAAATTAAACAAACAAACCCAGAGTAGAAATAACAGGCAAAAAAGTAACTCAATACATTACAAAGTAACCAGGATGGGAGGGGGGCATAACAAAAATACCTTATAAAGCCAATCTGTCTACTTCATTTGCTACATAAAGCCTTTGCATATGACATTATGTGGGTCGTGTGATACAAGATTTATGTCAGGTCCTGTTTATGCAGTCCCAGTCTAGAATCACATAATTTTATTTTCCTAGGAAAACATGGCATCTCCCCCCCGAAAGCCTGGCCTAAATATTGAATCACTCCCACCTCTAGAAATCTGGTGTACATCTTATATCCCTGGAGGGAGACGAAAGAAAGACACTTGTTCATTAGGTAGCGTAATAACTGTAGCATGCGCTTTCCCCTCATTATGAAGAGGAAGTCATGCCTTAGTATTTTTGTTGGGAGAAACCAAATGCTCTAGTTTTTCAGCACTGAGTACTTGCACCCTCTCTAAACTCCAGATATCCAGCCAACTCCCAAAGTGCTGCTACCACCATGTTGCGCTCCACCCCACTCAACTTTTGTCACTTGTGAAATCCCCAGGCCAATCTCTAAAGATGTTAGCGATGAAATATTAGAGGCCTTACAGAATGAGAGACAACCTCTGCCAATGTGGAGCTTCCCATGCTTGAATGGAACTCAGTGCACATTCAGCAAAACTTTTCAAGCCTGTATGGCTTTGGTAGAGGGCCAATATTATCCTAGTATTGCTTTTCGGAATTAAAGTGACAATCTTTAATCCTAATTTCAGATCATTGTACAGCATGGGTTTTTGGGCTTGTGCCGTTCGCTGTATAGTAAATTGTATGCCTGCTAGCAGAAAAAATGAGAAAGACAAATTCTTAAACTTGGATTTTTAAGGCCAAAACAGAATAATCCTTTTGCTTCTATCTGTTTAATCCATCCTGTATAATGATGAAGACAAAAACAATTTGAAGGAAAGTCTAAAAAGGAATGAAAGAAAGATGACTAACATCATGAGGATTACTTATGGTCACTGTAACAGCTATTCTTAGAAATCATGCCTTATAATTCAACAAGTCAATCCAGAACATTTCTTAGGTTAGGAATATGTATTTAAATCTTACCAAAAATGATTTTTTTTTATGATTTAACTGGATGTTGCTATAACTAAAACCAGATACAATTAGAATTTCAAAGAAAACATTTAGCATTGCCCAAAGTAGAATGATTATTTACAACTCTGAAAGCATAGTAAACAGGGAATGAGTTCAATTACTAGCCATCAGAATGTATTATTAGGTTAGACCAAAAATACATGGAGAAAAATTGCTCTTGAGTAGGTATTAAAGCACATATGAGATGCAGTATCAGTTATCAGGTACTGCTTGCAGATCTCTGCAATACCTTAGCTCAAAGGAAAATCAGAATGCCAATTATTTTTGTGGCATATGCAGTTGTTACTTTAACGCCAGGTTTTGTGGTTTGATAAATATTACAAACATCGTTTAATTTTCCAAAATTAAACAGTCCCTTTCCCTTTTTTATAAAGGAAACTGCACTTCAAAACCTTCAACAGAAATATAAGAAAACCCACTTTATCCCCAGAGGAACTTAAAAGCACCACCATACAACAAACAGCAAAGAAAGGGACACTAACCAAGGCAGAAGCCTGTTTTCCCTTCATACTGAGTATTTATCCTGAAGATCTTGAGAGATGGTTAGGGATTTGGGGTGGGGGTAGAGTGGAATCGGAAGGGAGTAGCAGTGGAAGGAGGGTGGTGAATGCATAGGAAGAAAGCCAGCCTTCTTATTTTATGCATCACCATCAAAAGGGAGAAGTTTGGTGTCTATTTATTTATTTGTATGGAGCTGGTGCCTAAAGGCCTCAACCCAATGTACAGACATGCAGCAAGAGACAGTCCCTGCCTGAAAGAGTTTAAAGATTTAAACAAACAAGACCAAAAAAAAAAGATGAACAAAAGTAACTTTATCCCTATTTTCCAGATGGGAAAATACGGCATAGAGCGACTTGCCCAAGGTCACACATGAAAGGCTTGTCTAGAGAACAAGCTGAGATGCTAACCTCTAAGCAAAATCATCTATACAACTAGCTCTATGAAAGACTTAGGCTTCTGTAGACGAACAGTTAGTGCATGGCAAGCTGGTGTGTGAATGTTCGCTGCACTAGCTTGCTATGCAGTAACTGTCCGTGTGGACACTGCTGCCCATGCACAAAAAGTGCCCTAGTGTGCTTTGATCTATTCTGCTTTGAAATGGGAGCAGCTAACTGTTCATCTAGAGGAGCCTAAGTCTGTCATAATGACAAATGTATCATAGAGCCAGACCCCCATTTATAGTGTTGATTTTGCTTAAAGGTTAGGATGAAAAGGGTTGGCACATTGAAACTTTATGTAACGTTATCATTCCAAAGAAGGGCTGGAATGCTTCTAATTTGGGGGAGGTCAGAAAATTATTAGAAAGGGAATCTGCTGTTGATAGTTGCACAGTTAAATTCTTCTGTCACTTGTTTGTGAGATGATTTTTTAACTCCTTGAAATTAATGCATATTCTGTAAGGATTTGAGGATACTACGGAAATGTTCATTTGGAGACTTTCTTCACCTACTTTCTTTTGTCCACTGCCAATGAATGCCTCATGACAGCATCTGGGTCTTTGTCTATACATGAGAACAAAGGTCTTCCAAAGTTCAACAGCTTGTCTCCTGTGGACTCCTGCTGATCCTATCATGTAAAATATTAGTGCTGGTAGGAATGTGTCATCGTCTTCTTGCAAATAATCAGCCGCATTGTTTGTTTATGCATCCAAATGCACATCTTGGATGCTGTGATGGGGTGTCCACCCCACACAAAACTGGAAGGGGTTAAGGTGTCCAGGTAGGCCCAATTAACTGCCCAGGTTGCACCTGGAGGAGGTGCCATCTAGCACTTAGTTGAGCCCCCGTCACAAATTGGTGGACAACACAGCCTGATACAAGGGGAGGGTGAAAGGACTGCACAGGGCAGTCGCTCCCTGATCTAAAAGGGGAGTGTAAGAGACTGTGGCAGACTGTAAATGACTGCATAAGGTGGTCAGCCCGACACAAAGGGAGTATGGAAGACCATAGCAGGAAAAAAAAGGGAAAGAGACAATGGACCCACAGCATGCAAAATCTTTCTTTGCAGATGGCACTTACATCCTCCCAGGCTAGACTCCAGAGCTGTTGCCCCTGCAGAAGGGCACTGACAAACAGCAGGGACAGATCCAGGCTGGTGCTGGAATGCTGGCAGAAACAATGGAAGGCACACTTGTACCTGCAAAATTATTTGATGCAGCTGATCCAACAGCAGCTGTATTTATTCAAGATCATGTGGGAAGAAATTAGCAGAGGCCACAGACAGCTAGATTGGAAAGGAAGTATCAGGGCTAGGAGGCCAGGGGCTTTGCCAAAGGAGAGTTATGCCCATGGGTGAAGGGGACATCTAAAAAGACAGTGCCCTTATATGAACTGCAGGGTGAAGGCCAGCCCAGGAGAGGTGACTAGACAAGAGAAAGCTGAAGCACGGCCTGCTGAAAAGGCAAGGACAAGGGTTTGTTTTAGGTGCTGGGAGGTCTGTCATATAAAAAGGCACTGCCCTCTTGAGAATGGGCAAGGTAGCAAAGTAGAAGACACGGACTCCAATGAGATAGAAAAAAGGGGATTAAGAAGATAAAATAGCTAGGATGGAGAAGGCCCAGATAGAGATGGGAACTCAGACCCTGAGGGAAAGGGAGATGGGCAAGTAAAGACAGTGCAGGAGAAATTAGCAGTGACTGTGCAGGCCTTATGAGAAGCTACAGAGGGCTTAGAATTGCAGTGAAATAAGTACCAGGACACCATGAAGGAGAAGGTAGATTGCTCCTCATGGAGGGGGACCTGGAGCAAGAGAGGGATGACCTGCAGGCCCATTACAGCAGATGCAGATCAGGAGACACCTATACCTCCGAGGGATGTAATCTTGGGAGCGAGGTATGTGATGGGGTGTCCACCCCACACAAGACTGGAAGTGGTAAAGGCAGTCATGTAGGCCCATTAACTGCCCAGGATGCACCTGGAGGAGGTGCCACCCAGCAGTGAGTAGAGCCCCCCTGTCACAGATGCTTAAGGAGGGGGGAAATATTTTGGAAAGGAAAGGGTTGCCCTTTAACTAACCTCTCACCACTCCAGTAGATATATCATTTCCTAAGATACAGAGTAAACTGATTTCACTTCTCTTGCAACAGCATTTTATTTGTCATCGTTAAATGTTCATTTAAATTTCCCCTTTATCCGTTGTACCCTATTTAACCCCAGACCAGTGATACTTTAAGACAGGGCATGTAATCCCAAGGTTTGTTATTTTAGACCCTCCTGTTTTCTTAGACACCTTTTCCTGGGAGTTTTCCTACTTTTAGAGAGCTTTTACATTCTGATTTTGGAGCGGGCTTCTCACTGATCTCACCAAACAGCTCAAAGCTAACAGAAAGGTAAATGCAGAAGAGTGCAGTTTTCAACTGGTTGAATTTCTGGTAATTTGTTTTATGAATCTCATTCCATAGGATGTATTTGTCAAGGTGCCTATAACATCATCAGAATTTGCTACTATGATATTAGTATGGTAATACGCTCTTCCAGTACCACCAAAGTGTAATATTTTTCTGTCCAAAGAGTATTTCTTTCAGTCATATTATGCCTTAAACTAAGTATATTTTCTGTCAGGGGCACATATCTTTAATATGATTAAAAACTAGCAAAGGCAATTACATTGTCTAATTACCACACTCCCTCCTGAATCATCCATCACATGGGAAATTTTGTACCCGCATGGTTAAACTTTATCTTTCCTTATAGGCAAAATTTTCACCACTTTATTTCATGGTACCAGATGCACTTGGGACAAAGTAACAAGCGCTAGTTTGGTTTAAAATACACAATGGTTTAAAAAACACAATGGTTTAAAAACGTAAAACTATCCTGAAAGGGATCAGCAATTATTAATGAAGAGTAATCTTCTAAAGTAGCCACAGAATGATTTAAAAGGTATTTGTTCCTGAATGTTCTTTTCCTCTCTCTCAAACAAAACAGATTAAGGAGGAAATTAAATTCTTGAAGAAATAAATTTTGACTGAAGTGAGAAATTACACTAAGAAGCTAATTTAAGAGAGATGAAATTAATTTTGGTGACATTTATTCTATTTAGCAAAAATGGCGACAAAACATATAGTAGCTCTGTTACCATGCGATAAGAGGCTAGTAATTTAAGGCTGGGCATAGCTACAGTCTACAACGATTTAATCCTTCTGGTACAACATCCCTTGTGACCTATCATTAAAGGTTTAGAGTAAAACTGACAATTATTATTAGCTGGTAATTGGATTTTGGAGATTCAGTATAAAGTTAGGATAATTTAAATTGACTGTTGACATTGGAAAGATTATGTAAATGTTCTGAATCAGCTGTATTTATCAATTTACTTAGCTGGATGAAAAAATCTAACATATCACTATTGTCTGCAACGAAATGCAAAAGTGCAAGATTATAGAAATATTCTCTGTATGTTCAATAAAAAACAACAACAAATGTTATCTTTGAAGAAGGAGAAATAGACTGTATCTGGACTATACCAAAATACCTCTGTTGCAACATGCATAAAGCACACTTTTTGAAATATACATTTTTATATCAGTCTTAAGACCAGAAACTATTGAATGTGTGTCAGAAACTCATGGCCAAGGGCAAAATAAAATTGTCATGGTATAGTATTTTATTATATGGATTTTTAATTATAAAATCTGAATTTCAGAATCTAAAAAAGGAATTGAAAACCAAGCAGTCATTACAAATTTATAGGGCATTCCTTTGTGCCACAACTGCTTTCCACATGGTTTAAACTTTCTAGTTTCTATAACAGTGATGTACATACACATATAATGGTCTTGTATGCAACTTTTAACACTAGACAAATCTGGCTTATTTGGAAAAACACATTTTTGTCAGTTCAGTTCAAAACACATTTACATTTCATATGCCACTGCAGTCTCTCAGCCAAAGGTTTCAAGGAATTCACAAATGTTTTATCGTCTCATACTCTTTGTTAACTTAAAGGGACAGTTCGGTTTCACTTTAAAAATCCATTTGTTACAGCCTTAAGCTTAAATAATAATTCCCACCTTCGACACTTCAAATTTCCCCCTTTTTATTTCAGTCTTCTCTCACTATTTCTTTCTGATACTAACATCAATGCCCTTTTCCTACTACATGGAAGTTACAACAGACCAAGTCTCTGGGGGCCATAAATCATATCTGTCCTCCAAATAACAAGTACATTGTCTAAGAAATGCACTCTGCATAAAATTGTCAAAACCTGGGATCCAAGATGTACTTCTGAACAGAGGAAAATGCATGTCAAACGCATGAACTCACTTCACAAAAAAAGACCAATTCCTTTCAAAGGTTTTTTAAAAAATCTTTTCCATTGTTTTTATTAAATAGTGTTGGTAGAATGGACTGTAGTGCTCACCATTAAAAAGTCAGCATTCACCTACAGTTTTCAGAGAAATGGTATCGAAGACATAATAAAGTTACTTCTTATTCCAACCATAGAAGAAACTATGCTTTCTCAGATACCATTTCGAGCTAAGTGTTCTCAAATGTTGATTTTTTTAATGGTGACTATTTCAGGATATTTATTTTCCTAAAGTGTCCAGCTTTCTATTATTCTGATGTTCTCAAAGTCTGTTCTTTGACCAGCTATTCATTAACAATCCAGTGTAATATTTTCTCTATTCACTGTAAGTGCAGAGAATATAATATTGAATCCAACATTTTCAAAAATGGCTGCTTAAAACTAGGCTACTAAGTTCTTATTTTGACATCCAGCAGCTTTCATTGACTTAGCCATACATGATTGGGAGATGCTGGACATAGCACTTTTGAAAATCATTGGGTGCCTAAATAAAGATTTAGGAAGTTCTAAGAGCTTATGATAAGAGCTACTGGAGGGAGCCATTTGCTGTGCACAAGTTTTGTTGGTCCTACAAAACCCAGCAACTATGCCATGTATTCTTGAACACCATTTAGTTGCTAGAGCTGTGCAGAGAATGAAAATTCCATTTTGAGAAGAATTTCAAGATTTTGAAATTTGTCTTTGTTCCAATTAGGAATGAATCCCATATATTTTGACATTCTCTGCAAAGGAAAATTCTGAAAATAAAATCCTTTGGCATCTTTCATCTTGATTTCACTTTTATTATTTTTATATTTCATTTTAATATATTAAAATATAAAAAACATTCAAATTGAAAAGTATTTTCAAAATAGAAAATCAGAACTTGATGTTTTGACAATGACAAAAAAAATGTCTCGTTTTGTCCAAAACAAAATTTCAGTGAAATTGATATGATTTCAAGAAACGTGTCCACTTCAGCAGAATGGCAGTCTCTGACAGAAAATGGTTCCACTGAAGTCTTTGCATCCAGCTTTACCATTTGCATATATATAAATATAGAGCTCTCCTATAACAGGAGCTGAACTTTAGCCATCCATTTTTGAAAATGCTGATATGTTTTCTGGCCCTGTTAGGTGCTAATGGAGATTATGGGCCAGATCTTCAATTGATGTAAATAATCATAGTAAGTAAATTTGTATAAGCAAGCATAGCTTCATTGACTTCAACTGACCTATGCCAATTTACACATGTTGTAAATCCAGCTGTATATCTTTAAAGAGCTATAAAGCATTAGAGAATTGTGCCACTATGTGGATGATCAGTTCAGATTCTAGTCTCAGCCTTTTACCATGCGGCATGGCAAGAGGAGCAATGCATCCATGAGGTGATGCCTTCAGCTGCAAGAGAGAGGTAGGATGTTGCCTCCTGCAAGTATGCCGCATATTATCCAATGTGTGTGTGAAATAAGCTATATGTGGCTCTGTCCCCATACTGGACTGGAGGAGATCTAGGGCCTGTTCCCAGGTCTGTCACAGATTCTGAGAGACCTTGTGTAAACCATTTCATCTCTATGAGGGAGGTTTTCAAAGGCACAAAGTGAGTTTTCAATGGGAGTTAGATGCCCAACTCCTTGTTGTACCTTGGAAAATATCCCCCATCTTTGCCTCACCTCTCACACCTACAAAATAAGGATATTAATCCTTCCTTTCTATCTTGCCTATTTAGGCTGTAAGCTCTTTCAGGCAGGGGACCCTGAGCTCGGTTGGCTATAGTAATACAATTAATAATGATACTGAAGGAGGTGGCTATGGCACTAGTCAAAGATAGGGCAAGAAATCCTAACCTGTTGCCTATCCATCAGGAGAGGGGAGAATTAAAAAGGTAATGAAGTGAAACCAGGAGAGTTAAGCTACATGCCCCCTCTGATTCGGCCTAAAATCCTGTTTCTTGATTAGGCAGGGCAAGCCTAGAAGGGGCCCCATTTGGAGGGTCAAGTCACAGGAGGAAGCCATATGAAGTGTATGAGATATTTATAGAACACATCCATGTTATGGATATCCCTTGTGGCCTCACAGCCTCAGCATGTATGATATTGAAGTGCATTGCCAAGAAAAAGATCGTGATGACAGCAGTAAAAGAGTTGAAGGGTCATACATTCCCTCACTTAAATAAGGCAAAGAGACTCAGACAAACAGTACCAAGCTGTTTCAAAATTAAGAGGAGGAAATTGTGAGTCAACAGTTAAAATGTTCTTCTCCGGTAAATACAATTAGTGTCACTCTGATTTTAAAAGTGAACATTCACACTGAGACCTGTGAGACTGTCTGGAATGCAAGACCTGAGATTTCTCTTGCTATTTTCCCATGAATAAAGCTAAATTAGAGATAGCTCAAAAACAAGTGAAAAATAATCATCAGTCAGGTACCTGTGGCCAGGGAAGATATTGAATTCCCTTAGGGAAATGTAGAGCTGGTGAAAAGTGCCAGACCAATAGCCCTGCATGATGCAGTCATCTACCCCTCCAGGTAAAGTACATTATTGATGGCAGATCTGGTGCTTAAAGGCTGGTGGGTTTGGAGAGTCATCTAAAGAAGATGGAGATGTACTGACTTTTCCCCACTGTTGATGCATTATAGTTTGCCTACTGTTTATGAGATGTGGAATCTGGAGTTCTTTCTGGATCCTTGCCTGCTGATGGATTCTTCCCCCATCTATGTCTGGCTAGGAGGTTTTACCCTCAGACCTATCTAAGCTCTTCATGCCTTTATTGCTTTATGACTGCACTACTTCAGCATGCTCTACATGAGGCTATCCTCGAAGACCACTCAGAAACTTGAGCTACTCTGGCACTCGGCTGTCCACTTAATCACATGGAACATATAGCACTTGCACTTTGTAGATTTAATTGGCTGCTCGTTTGTTTCCTGGTTTAATTAAATGCACTGATTTAATCCATAAAACTATACATGATTTGGGCACTAGCTTTATGGGTCCTGATCCTGTACTGTAATCCATGTGAACAGGCTGCTACACCTGTGCACAGCCCCCACTGACACCCATGGATACATGTGCAAACTGCAATCTAGGACTGAGGCCTTGGAGACTGTCTCTCTACTCACAGACTCTATTTCAACAGCTGAGATCAGCTGTAAAATTGAGCAAAACATCCCTCAATCTGAAATGTAAGAAGCATAGGATTCTCAGGGGAACCCACTTCCACATTTTGATCCGGCAAAGCCCATGTTTTTTTACCTTTAAGGGCACTGCATGTAGCAAGGCCTTTCCTGAGTAAGTAGTAAGAGTAGGGTGAACTTATTGTCTGGGCCTGGGAGCTCTATTTTAAACTGAGTTTTGTCATTTTTTTATTCTGGGAGGATTTTTGATAATGTACATATGCCCAGAAATGATTGATGGGTGCATATTTTACAAACCAAACCTACATATAGGCCTCCCTTCTGAACTGGAGGTTGAAAAGAGACTGTAGCAATGCCAACCAGAATCACCTGGTGAAAGCAATCACGCCACGCCTGGGGGAGGTCACCGTGAACTGCACCATCGCCGGTACCGACAGCTAGCTGCGACCTGACGTCGTTGTCACCGACAAGGCCCAGAAAAAGATCATCCTCGTCGACGTCACGGTCTCCTTTGAGAACAGGACCCTGGCCTTTTGAGAAGCCCGAGCTCGTAAGCTGGAAAAGTACGCTCCCCTGGCTGACACCCTGAGAGCAAAGGGCTACGAGGTGCAGATGGACGCCCCGACTGTTGGAGCCCTGGGCGCCTGGGACCCCTGCAACGAGCATGTGCTGTGGACCTGCAGGATCAGTCAACGCTACACATGGTTCATGTGGCACCTCATGGTCTAAGACACCATCCGATGAACCAGGGACATCTACATCGAACATGTCACTGGCCACTGACAGTACCAAGAGGTGTGAGCCGGAGCAACACCATGCTTCGACTAAGAGAAAGGGACCGAGAGACTTTGTCCGTTGGACCATATGAACTGGAACCATAAACCCACTGAACCAAATGAGGGTCAATCCATCCTCATCATCGTATCCACTCGTTATACTCCACACCTGAACATAGCCAACATATGAACAACGTACCCTCATATCTCAATGTCTGTACTTTGACACGCCAACCTTTTACCCCCAATCGGGGATATTGGAGATTATGTATTCCTTACGCCACCCGATCTTAAACTGAATTTTGAATCCCTTGATAATCTGTACGTTATTCCCTGATAATCAGAAACTTCTATGCTTAAATTCTGTACCGTTCACTTTTTCTAAACATCATCTTAATAAAATATTTAAATCTTGTCTTTATAGCTATTCAATCATTGTCTCGCTGCTGAGAGTATGATCACATTTTTCTAGTAGGGGTGTTTTTTGTGGTGAGGCTAACTTGATGTCAGTATCTATCCATTGGGAACTGGACTAATACCCCTACTCATATCTCAGGTGACAGTTAAGAGACATCTGATGACTGTGATATTCACTCACTACCAAGGCTGAGTTGGGACTAAACTGGTTACTTAGAAATGAAATGACCTACTCATATTCCCATTATTTCAGTCCAGTCCCTCCGAGTGGCTGCATGTTTACTACCTACCTATTAACAACAATGCAGATACTCTGGACTCTTTTCTGAAATAAACAATAGGAATGACTACATTGAGATTGAATAGGATGATTAATTCCAGATGACAGAGAGAGACTATGTGTATTGTGACATTGGAGGCCAGAACTTCATCTCTCTCTCTCTCATAGCTAACGCTATCATCAACCATGGGGAGACATCCTTAGTTGCTGTGAAACCTCAGTGTCCTTTTTTAATGTGTCCTTTCATACGGCACCATACATAGAGATAAACTTGCCTGCTTAAATACTTTGAAAGCTGCTGGTAATAGTAAAGTAAGTACCTAAAGCTATAACAAATGCACCATTCAGTGCACCTTGGGATGAATGCATGATAAAGAACTGTCATGACACTCCTTTCTGTTACATTTCCACCTGCTCATGTGGTGTTACCTGGGACTTGATGGCAGGGCATTTAGTTCCAGTGGGGGAGGCTTGCGAGTTCAGAACTGTAATTTAAGAACTTCATAAAATTTAGAAACAGGAAAAGACCCATCCAGGCCAACAGTTTGCCTTTTTGATTTATCTTAATCCCACCTTCCTGCTTTTTCAGCATGTCCCACTTGGATCTTATTTCACTTAGATCTTATTTCATAATGGGGTGTTTCCCCTCTCAAATTTTATACAGCTCTTTTGTAGTCTTAAAAAAAATTATATCAATGTCATCTTTTCCTTTCCCCCCAATCTCCGGTAGTGAGGTTTTTCCTGCCCTTGAGGGTACACTGAAGATTGACACCAAATTTCTCCCTTCCTGATAAGAGACTACAACTTCCAGATGTAGTATAAACAGAACTCTCTTTAAAGTAAGAGGTTGACACCCTTTAGTTTGCTCAACATTGGCCACCATGACAATCAGAACATTCTTGCCTCTTCCTGGGAATGAATATATGACCTCTGCTCCCTTTCAAAACCTCTGTTGGCTGAAAGAATTAAAGGCTAGGTCCACAAGTAGAACTTAAGTCTTCATAAATCAACAACAGCCCTAAAATCTATTTTGCTCCATTTGACATGTGCTAAGCGTAAGTGCAGACACTAAGAAAGGCACAGTGGAACACTAGTAAATCAATCTTAAGAGACCTTTAAGAGGTCTTGAAGTAACGTCTCTCATGTTTTATATACTGCCGCTCTGTGTGCAACCTCCACCGGGCGTAAGAAATGAGACATTTTTAGGGTTATTGAGCACAACATTTTTACAGCAGATCAGCATGAAATTATTTGGCTGGAGCACAGGTGTTTCTTTAATTATGTAACATTTGGAAAACTCACTTCAATTACTCTCAGATTCACACTCCTATTTGTGTGGTTTGGTGGGCTAGGATATAATAATAAATGTAGGGACACAGGCTGGCTCCAGACCTATTAAGTGTTTTTTCACATTGCCTGTGCTTTTTTATTTTAAGGTTTTGTTCCTGTAGGGGTATTGCTTCGTTTCAGCATTTCTGAAACAATGCAAATATAAGGAGTCAGTAAGCTTTGAGGCTGGGAATTCTGCACACTATAATTAAGGGCATAGACTGCAAGACCCGGATGTACACTATCATAAGTCGGTGAACTACTGTACAAGATGCTGGTGGATGCTACACGAGCAGGTATACACTCTACATAAGCACTTGAGAGTAGGATGACTACTGTGCCCACAATATATTAATCTCAATTTGCTCTTATGTATCTTTGGGTACTTTATTTATTAGTGGTCTTTAGAGAGATTTTTTTAAGCAGGTGAATACCTATTCCCAAAAGATCACTGTAAGCAGAAGTGACTGTGTGGCTACTCTCCCACCGCTGTTTCCCCATTTGCTGGTTGTGCACCACTGATTAAGAAGTCCTGTCTAATGGCTAGAGAAGGGCAGTGGAAATCAGGACTTCTGTGTTGTATTCCCAGCTGTGCCACTGACTGCTTCACACCTCCTCTGTACTTCAATTTACACCTCTATAAAAAGCAATGATAGTGATACTTACGTAAATCAAAGAAGTACTGTGAGGATTAATTCACTAATACTTGCAAAACCTTTAGTTATCTTTGTAGATGTTAGATAAGCATAAAATATTGTGTTCCATGCAACTATATAACTTCTTGATTCCTAAAAACTTGATCAGATATTTAAACACATAGAATAAATTAATTAAAGCTAAAGAGAAGCCCTTAAAGATGTACGGAAACCATCTTCTTCTGTCCCAGACAGACCATAGATCAACTGGACGCTGCGGAACTCTCCTTAATTCACCAGGCAATCTTGAGGGTTCCTATTGGCCACAACAAGAATTGGCACAGTATGAGCCTCCTTACCCTTCCCTAAGGATTTTCTCCCCTGGGACTCAAGTGTATGAAATCTACAAGGTCTGCATTTCATATACTTTCATTCAAGTCAGGCCAACAAGAGGGAGGCAATCAGGAATAAAACACCATTATGGCTGTGGAAATCTGACTGCAATGGTGGCCCATGAGAAAAAGCCTCTCATTTTAATGAGAGCTCAAAAGCGTGAAAAGGTTCAGGGGTGTGGATGTCACAAAGTAAAACCTTCCCTTCTTAGCTGTTAGTTACAAGACTGACGCCAAAGAGGAAGGTTTGTGGAGCCCAGAGTCATTAAGCATTCGTACCATGGCATATTCTAGTGCAAATTGTGAAGTAACTAACAAAGGCATGCATTAAGAGACTATTTCAATACCATTATGCAATAGCACCAAAACAAATAGAGCATAACAATGAACAGGAAGATTTGATGAGCAAAAAGTTACCGAGCCTTCCCAAGGAAGACACACACAATGTAAACTGCACCTTAATTGCAAAAGAAACAGCAGAAAGATGCATTGGGAACATCGTCTCTAACATTTTGCAATAGCATGAAAACACGTACTGCATTTATTAAACAGCATGAAATCCATTTAACGCTTCTCTGGATGCACTAATTAGGTTTTGTATATTGGGGCAGAGCAATACAGTACTGAGGGCAAAATACTGCATTTATTAACGTTTCATGCTACTGCTACTACTGCTAATACAATGTGATACTAGTGAGGTCAAAACACCCTGAATGAGACAGCAAAGGGGTATTTTTGGAAAAAATATATATTTAAATACACGGGTTGGAACATCTAATTATAGGAAATGTCAGCAAGAATGGGGAGGCTCCCTTTTTAATGTGATTTACCTTTAAAGGGGACTTCTGCTCCATGAAATTAGGCTCTGTTCTTGAAACCACATACGCTAAATCCTTAATTCTAGGCATGCAAATAGTCCCGGAGAGTTCAACAGGATACCTGCTTATGTGCCTAAAGTTAAAGATATGTATAAGCATTTGCAAGGTCGGGGGCTTAGTGATTGCTTTGCCAGTGAAATTTTGTGATATCCAAACTCCCATTTGGATGCTGCATTTAGAGTGAAAATGAGAGCTGGGAGAATGTTCATTTTTTCTTACATCATTCCTTCACTGAATCCAAGTTTATTTACTTACCAAAATAATCCCCTCAAAACTCCATCACAGCAAGCATTGTACCTACTTCAACACAGATGATAAATCTTGCCAACCAACTGTAATTTCTTCTTGACTCTTTTGCTGCAGGTGGAACTAACAATTTTAAATTTCTCTTGGCTAAGACCTTCTCAAAGTGAGTTTTCAAGTAAAACTAACAAGGCTGGATGATTGCAACTTTCATATGTATCACAAGGTCCAGGTATGTATGCTGGAGGGCATGTTCATCAGGATAAAAATGCAACTGTTAGATTCTGGCAGATGCCTGCACCCACACACAGCCCCAATTTCTTCAGCAGGGATCCACGTAGGTCCGGGATTCTAATGGGTCCATGGGGAGCAGGATCGGGCCTTAGACATCACATAATGGCTGAGATTTTTCAAAGAACCTTAAAGGAGGTAAGTGCAGCTGTGCTTCACACAGATATGATTAAACTGTGCAGTCAACAATGCAGCCTACAGTGTTGTTACAAACAATATGTGACTTTACTTGGCACTTCCTTGCAGGTATGTAGCTAGCTGAGATTGTGGAACATCACTCTTATGCAAGAGCATTCCGCAGTAGTTAAAGGTACTATATGTACCTATTGCTTCTAAGGACTTGTTTTTACAAGCAGCCAAGATTGTGCAGGAATAGAACAATCATTTTTCTTCAGTTTCCTAAGCTGTATTTTTGGCTCCAGCCAAATCAATGGAGCTATTAGCAGGATGAATATTATGAAATCTGACAAAAGTATCAATAAACCATTCTGTGTGTGGACTATCAATAAGTTCTTTTATATTCATCTAAATGTTTACATGTAACTAAAAACAGAAAGGATTCTTCAAGACTGATTTGTATTGAAAATGCAAACAATATTAAATATCAGATCCTCTGGCTCAGACTCCAAGATTTATTCTAGCAGTCAGAACTTTAATCTGGAACTCAATAAAATCCATACTATCTTCTTGCAACCCCTTCCTGGTACTAGAGTTCAAATGTGTACAGAATATGATCCAAATATATTATCTGAATAACAATCTTAAAAGAAAAGTAGAGATGCAATGTTCTCCTCTAGGCTGATAAAAATAGCTTAAAGGAAGAGTCAAGTCTCTCCTCTGTTTTGCAAGGGAGACCCAAAGCATATGTTAACCTCATGTTACTGCCATGATATGCTAGTAGGGTGCCTATGTGGAAGAGAGAATTGGCTGAGCTTACTCACTTCATTTATAACTACCAGTCTAGTGTCTGGCTTACAGAAGCACTGCTTTCCCTGATAAAATCAGCAGAACTTTGGGTTGGGAACATGATACAAGCGTAACCTAGTTTGGAAGGTGGAAGAACAAGTAATAAAAGAAGAGGCTGCCCCCAGTGATCAACACCTTCCACCCCACCCAACTCCCAAAAAGAGAGCTTTCAAAAGTCCCAAATCTTTAATATCAGTTGGCCTCTTGGCACGTGCCTGGCTGGGACAAAAGAAAGCCCCCTACTCAGGCAGAATGACACAAACATAACATTAGATTAAGGAGGGGTGCATACGTTCAAACAATTCAAGAACCTGTTCAAAATTTAGCCTAAATTCAAACAATAATGGAAAATCTCTTGAGAGTCAACAATGTTACATCACAGCTGTATAAAATGTGATTGGGTATAGGGATGCTACATGATTCCAAATACACAAGGGGTTAAATTAGGCTTCACTTCTCCACCGGCTCCATGCAAAATGGCTATAAAAAGGAGGGCACCTGGAGAGAGAGGAGGAGGAGAGTGCTTGTATGAAGGCAGGACACCACACACTCAGGTGCTGAGGATGGGGGTAAGCCCTGGGCTGAAGAATCTTTTTGTTAGGTTTGTTTTGCTATGGTAACTCATTTTAATTCATTCTGATAAAAAGTTGCTCCTGATAATTTCTGCTATTTATTTCGGCTGTGTACCAGCTTCCACTAGAGCTGGTGTGATGGATTAACAATTAAATCAATGCACACTGTAGGTATTCTCTCAGTATCAGGCTTCTTTTATTTAGGTGCCCTCATTGGGATTTGGGTGCCCAACTTTAGGTACCAGAGTTTGAAGTTTTGGCAGAGATTAAAATTTTCATGGGCCTTTGCTCTGCTTGATTATTGCCATGATCAGAAGTGTTGAAACGGAGAGAACGGGCCCAGCTCATCTCTCTGATACAGCAAAAATTCTGATTTACTAAGGAATGAGTGCTTTACTAATATCTATCTATCTATCTATCTATAAAAAAGGAAGAGAGACATGTACCTGTGGAAAGCTGTGCAGAAATTATGTGTGCATGGCAGGACTCTTACACTGAGTGTGGCAAATCTATTCCAAACAGATTTTTCAATCCATTTCCCCCAACTTGATCTTTCCACTGCTACAGACACATCCCACTTGCAAGAAAAAACAAGTCTCCACCAGCTAAAGCATAATTTTTTACAGGGCAGGCAAAAACTGTAAGGTTGGTGGCCTTCTTAGTTCCCTGGTCACTAAAAGGGACCTAGTTATTGGATCTGTGGTAAAATACTTGAAAAGCTCCATTTCTAAGACTCTGGACCTTATTAATAAAAGACTAGACAATTTACAACAATCACAAAACCTAGAGTGAAGAGGCTGTAGAACATTGTCACAGAATCAAATTGAATGCTATGAAGTCAGCAGCCTCATATCATTCTGATACTGTTGCAGATCTAATTACAGATAGTAAAACATTTCTTTCAGAGATGGATGAAATGTAGAACAAGCACATGTTCAAGCATTAAGACTTAATGGTACTCTGGAAAGAACTAGAGTCCTCTGACCCTTCCTCCTTTGATAATTGGCTAACTGAATTATTGCATTTGTCTAATCTGGAGGACTCTGCTCCAGCACAATTTGCCAAGACACTCTTCAAAAGGAAGGAACCAGCATCTGAATCTATACCATGCAGTGTACTAGTAATATCCAGCTCCCTGCCACTCTACAGAAGGATTCTTGAGGGAGTTATAGTTCCACTGCTCTAAAATAAGAGTTGACATTCCTGGTGCTACTTAAAAATGGAAAGACTTTGCTTCAGCTAATTCTTGGGTAAAGCAAAATCAAAACAACTATGCTGTATCCCTGCTTGGTTGATTTGGGGGGAGGGGAGAATGATGGCCATTCCTATTTCTTTAAATCAGTGGTAGAAGCAGAGAACTTTGCTACTTTGGACAGGGAGGGACAAGAGGTAGGTGGAGCAGTGACTCTGTCTTGTCCTCTCCCACACCAGCTAAGAGAACTGAGCTGATTCAAATAGAGAAAGTAACTTGCACCCAATAAAGGGCTGAAGCAAGCTGTTTATTCCTGGGAGCCAGTCGGGGAACAGAGAAGGAATTGCGATTCTGAAGAGGGTGCTACTTGGGACAGTGCCATAATGCACTGCCCTTCACATAGGGCCTGAGCAAAGAGCGCAATCTAGCTCTAAATCAGCAAGCACAAGAGGAAGAAAAGAACCATGAAATTCAGGAGTAATAATCCCTTGAAGCAACAACAACAAAGTGTTATCACTGGATTAGAGCATTTTATCTGCATGTTTTTATCTATAGATCTCAAATCTTACCTGAGTGTTTCGCCCTGAAGAACCTATAACATGAACCTGATTTAAAAATGTCCATTTACAAATAACAATTGAGCCTTTACCCTTAGCCTCATTTCATCACTGTGCCGATAATTTAAAAATGAAAAAATATAAAAAATACATAGATGGCTAAGTCACAAACATCGATCACTCCTTAAAAAAGGTTTATTACTACTACTACTACTACTGGAGTGTTGTCATAGGCCTATACTAATAAATTTCCCTGAACATGCTTGTATAAGAACAGATCTATATTTCTCATCATGTTACCACTGCTCTATATTCACTGTAGCAGCTGCAGTGTAAGAGCTTATGACATCATCTCTGTTATTTCAAAGCACCATAGTTCTGAAGATTAGGTCTACTGACTGCATGGTTTGGTTTCCATGAAATATCATTCCCGACAAAGAGTATGTTGGAAGGTTTTCTGTTACAGGACTTCGTTTTTTGGCTTAAATAATCATATTGGAAAAGTCATTAGCACACAGATTTTTTTTATGGGAACAAATTATTTGAAATGTCTATAAATGTCTATGATGGAACCTATGTGGAAATGAGGGATTTGCTGGTGACCAGTCCATCATGTCCAGTATTCAGCAGCAAGCAATAACCCCTCATCCCTTTGCTGTGACAAAGGCTCCACAATGCATCCAATCGATTGTGCAAAGTTGCTCATGGAAGGAAATATTCCCAGTGTCACCAACTCTTGTGAAATCTCATGTTTTTCTGTAAGTCCCAGCTCCTGTAGTCCTGTGATAATGTAAGAATCTCAGCTTTCCTTTAAAAACAAAAAGTTTCTAACCCTTGTGGTAGTGGAGAAAAGCTGTAAAATGTGAACCTGAAAGGTTCAAAAACCAGAAGGCAAATAAAAACCCCCAAAGATAATTATTTTGTAAAATCTCGTGATTTTAAACCAATCTCTAGATGTTTTGCAAGGCCTGACTAATGATTTTTGAATACTGGCAATATTGTATTCCCTCCCATTCCTGAACGGATATAACCTAAAACTTGAGGTGTGATGGTCTTTATTTTCTTGTCTAACAAGGTATAATATTAGTCATAATAAATAGCAGATAAATGATAATAAAATTACCCTAAATTTTTAAACATCCAGTTAACTTATTTATACATATATAACTGAGCAAGACTTGGACAATTTGGTCAGGTTACCTTTCTCCTCCTCTTATTCCCAATGAACTCAAAAAAAATTTGATTTGTTGTAAATTTCTACCACATTTAAAAGGAACTATTAATTAAAAGATGTCTGTCTTATATTTTAAATAATTTAAAATAGTAGTAAGAAGAAAAATGTTATGCAGCAGCTTTTGGGCCAAAGAATCCTCAAATGATTTACAAAGTATTGGCTTAATTTGCCCAGGCATCTGAGCTCTGGTGCAGGGGAGAGCTGATATGGCTGCCTTATTCTGTTCCAGTCTGTTCCTGGTGATTGCTAGAGCAGTCTAAATTACTCTCTAATTTATGCCACTGTTATAAAGTTCTCAATGGACTGTATGTCAGCAGAAGAGTTCTTTCACAAGAGGAATTATCTGATGACCTTTCACAGCCAGAATCTGGCCTCTTTGCCCGTAAGCACAATGGGGAGTCTGGCCATGTGGGAACTGAGAAGAGTAGCATAAATGTCATCCATTTTTCAATTTGTTTTACATCATTTTTTTTAAATGACCATCTCTGCTATAGATAGTAGAATAATACCACCTGCCATTATAACAAAGCCACATCTGGGGTACAATATGGTAGATGCTGAACAACACACAGTTTAGAACTATCACATGATGGAAGGGAGTGAAGGACTCTGTATCAAGATGAAAAAACAAGAGGATGGTAGTTAGTTACCTAAATTGGATTTTCATAGAATCATAGAATATCAGGATTGGAAGGGACCTCAGAAGGTCATCTAGTCCAACCCCCTGCTCAAAGCAGGACCAATCCTCAGACAGATTTTTGCTCCAGATTCCTAAATGGCCCCCTCAAGGATTGAACTCACAACCATGGGTTTAAGCCAATGCTCAAACCACTGAGCTATCTCCCCCCCCCCCCCCCAGTTTACTTTTAAAATACAGAGTGAGGGGAAGAAAAGTGTAAAGAAAAGGGAGAAAATGAACTAAGAGACAGGAAGAAAACCAAAAAGAAAGGACAGAGAAGAGGAAAGATCCAAGTTGCCAGACAGAATGACTTTGGTCAGTTACATATAGGAAGGGCTACCTTCAGAAAGTCACTTAATTAATAAAATAGTAACCACTACCACTTCTATACACCTATATAGCACTTGAGCCCCAAATTGCAAGATTTTCTGAGTCTCCTGCTCTAGCCAAAAAGCTACAGGAGGCATCATCAGGAACTAAGAATAAAGGCTGGTTCTGGCAGTAGCAGTGCCCCAAAAGCAGTGCCAGGAAGGTATACAGACGTGACTACAAAATCCAGAGGTTCCACATGCTAATTAACATAAAATCAGCACCACTGCCTTTCAGCAGCATGCATCTCCAGCTATTCCTGTAATGCAGCAGCAAAATACTCCATTCAGTTTTCCTGACTATGACAAATGCATAGAAATTATTGCTACTGGGGCTGGACAAACATTCTAACTAGATTTTACAGATTGTTTAAATGTACAGTTTTCGAATATACAACCACCACATAGATGCAATTTTATAATACACATATTGTGCATTATACATATACATACGTCAAAGAAAAAAGTACACTAAGAGATCATTAAGGTTAGATCAGGCAAAATGGACCCAACACTCAAAAACTTACAACCAAGGGTACTGCTTACTATGGTGTATATACCCATTGTTCTGAACATAAAGAGAATGGTTCAGGTGTGGGAATCTCCCCCACATCCTCTGCAGAGAAGACAGATGCAATGAATTCATTTAGCTTCTCTGCGATGGCCTTGTGTTCTCTGAATCCTCCTTCAGCATCTCGATCATCCAGTGGCCCCACTGACTGTTTGGCAGGCTTCCTGCTTCTGATGTACTTTTAAAAAATGCTGTTAGTGGTTTTGCCCTTAGCTAGTCCTCTTCAAATTCTTTCTTGGCTTGCGTTATTATACTTTTACACTTGACTTGCCAGAGTTTATGCTCCTTTCTATTTTCCTCACTAGATTAGGCTTCCAATTTTTAAAGGATACCATTTTGTCTCTAAGCGCCTCTTCTACTGTGCTGTTTAGTCATGGCATTTTTTTGGTCCTCTTACTGTTCTTTTTTAAATTTGGGGCTTACACTTTGTTTGAGCCTCTATTACAGTGTTTTTAAATAGTCTCCAGGCAGTTTGCAGGCATTTCACCTTTGTGATTGTTCCTTTTAATTACTATTTAACTAGCTTCCTCATTTTTGTGCATTTCCCCTTTCTGAAGTTAAATGATACTGTGGTGGATTTCTTTGGAATAATTCCCCCTACAAGGATTAAATTATGGTTGCTGTTATCGAGCGGTTCAGCTATATTAATGTCTTGGACCAGATCCTGTGCTCTACTTAGGACTAAATCAAGAACTGCCTCCCCCCTTCTAGGTTCCAGGACACCCTGCCCCAAAAGAAGTCATTAATGATGACTAGAAATTTTATCTCTGCATCCCTTCTTAAGGCGATATATACCCAGTCAATATGAGGATAGTTGAAATCCCCCATTCTTATTGGATTTATCAGCCTTAGTACTCTTTCTAAACTCCCTGAGCATTTCAAAATCACCACCACCATCCTGGTCAGGTAGTCAGTGGTATATTCCTATTGCTATACTCTCATTGTTCAACCATGGATTTTCTATCCATAGAGATTCTATGGTACAGTGTGATTCATTTACTCTATACTTTCTTATACAGACAGTACCACCCCCCAACCAGCATGACCTATTCTATCAGTCCTATATATTTTGTACCCTAATATTACAATGTCACATTGATTATCCTCATTTCACCAAGTTTCATGGCAGATGAAATTTAATGTTGATAAATGCAAAGTAATGCACATTGGAAAACATAATCCTAACTATACATATACAATGATGGGGTCTAAATTAGCTGTTACCACTCAAGAAAGAGATCTTGGAGCCATTGTGGATAGTTCTCTGAAATCATCCACTCAATGTGCAGCGGCAGTCAAAAATGCAAACAGAATGTTGGGAATCATCAAGAAAGGGATAGATAATAAGACAGAAAATATCATATTGCCTCTATATAAATCCATGGTATGCTCACACCTTGAATACTGCATGCAGATGTGGTCGCCCCATCTCAAAAAAGGTATATTGGAATTGGAAAAGGTTCAGAAAAGGGCAACAAAAATTATTAGGCTTCTGTATGAGGAGAGATTAATAAGACTGGGACTTTTCAGCTTGGAAAAGAGGCAACTAAGGGGGGATATGATAGAGGTCTATAAAATCATGAGTGGTATGGAGAAAGTTAATAAGAAAGTGTTAATTACTCCTTCTCATAATACAAGAACAAGGGGCCAGCAAATGAAATTAATAGGTAGCAGGTTTAAAACAAACACAAGAAAGTATTTTTTCATGCTGGGCACTGTCAACCTCTGGAACTCCTTGCCAAAGGGTGTTGTGAAGGCCAATACTATAACAGGTTCAAAAGGAGCTAGGTAGATTGATGGAAGATAGCCATTGATAGACGATTAGCCAGGATATGCAGGAATGGTGTCACTAGCCTCTGTTTGCCAGAAGCTGGAGTTGGGTGACAGGGCATGGATCACTTGATGATAACCTGTCTGTTCATTCCCTTTGGGGCACCTGCCATTGGTCACTGTCAGAGGACAGATAGGATACTGGGCTTGATGGACCTTTGGTCTGACCCAGTATGGCTGTTCTTATGTTCTATGTTCCACAATGCCTATTGTATCAATAGCCTCATTTAATGCCAGGCACTCTAGTTCATCCATCTTAATATCCTGAACACAAAACATTCTATTAGTGTGTAGTCTATTAACATACTGGTAAGTACTGTATCTAATAATTACTGTCAGCAGGATTGGTCTTTCAGGCTGCATGCAACCTTAACTCTGCCTACATGTGTTCTATGATACAATTGTTACTGACATGATCAGATACCATTTCTCCAATAGTGAAATATATCATACTGTTCTTGTATAAATGTGGGAAATTTTTTTAACTCTCCCCATATATTCTATTAAATACTAATTAATTAATTTCACTGTGTTCAGGCGCATAATTTGAAAGAATTTCTAGTATCCATAAGCCTAAATGCTGGCCTAGAACTACAACAGGGTTCTTTATTTAAAACATAAATTTCTGAGTGTCTACAGGAAAAATCACAAATACATAAATTGATGCCTTTAACCAAGTATAAAACATGCTGTTGTGGTTACCAGAGCTATCCATCCTGTATGATTTATTCATAAACAATGTAAGACCAGATAATCCATAACACTGCAAACAAATGTGGTCTGGTTTCATTCATATCTCCCATGCAAACAGATGCTTATCATAGTTTCCCCAAAATAAAACAGATGTTCCACAGTTGAAATACTAGGAATATAGGTTTAAAAAATACAGTTTTCAGTGCCTATCGTGTTATATTTTGGGTATTTACATCCATCTTTGACATGATACTTTGATTCAAACAAACATAAAACAATGAAAATTAGTTATTTTGATCACCTAATGTATCAATGAAAATTATCTTTTCTGGGCCGACATTTGCACATTCACATAATTTTTTAATGAAAACTGAGGATAGATTTGAAAACATTAGTAGACATCAAAGTGCACATTAGAAAAATCTTTAAGATTTGCAACTGACATGTAAATACCGTGTTTTGCAAAACTGCGATTAAAACTGATCAAAAAGGGTTAGTTTTGCAGTATTAAAAATGGCAATTAGAGCATTAAAAAAAAAAAACAATTGGTGTTTGTAGCACATTTGGATTTTCTCTGAGACATGAACTTGAACACAGTCCAGAAAGAGTAACCAAAGTCATTCCTCATTTTTACTGTAGCCTTTGCAAACCCCATTTAATAACATCACATCATTCCAGTTTTGCTCTGAGTAAGCACTTCGTACTAATTTACCAGTCTGAGATGGAGAATGCCTTGAAATAAAGAGAACAGAAGTAATTGTCCTCAGAGACAGCAAAGGCTTTTTATGTTGACTACAGTAGATGAAGATAACCTGACAAGGGTGGGAGACGTTCCTTCATCCAGTCTTCCATAACTCCTAAGAGTACAAAAGGGAAAAAAGCAAGTGCTACTGTAGCAGTCAGGCTAACATAGGTTTAGCCCAAGGAAGCAAGGCTCTAAGGATTAATGTTTAACTAAGGTAGCTATCTTCTCATTCTCATATACATTATATATTAAACTAATTAATTTATTTTAAGAACTATAATTGTGCTTCCTCCATCTTCCCTTCAGTCTGAGCTCTGCTAAGGACACTGGGACACACAGAAGTATTTCCAAGTTAGGGCCATTCATGTGGACTAAGTAGTAGCAGTAAATACTAGTTTGGTAGCACCCAAAGGACCCAATTGGGACTGGGTCTCCATTGTTCTGAGGACTGTACAAACAGAAAAAGAGACAATCCGTGCATCAAAAGGCTTACAATGTAAAGACACAAAGGGTAGGGGATGAGGATCACAGCCAGCTGCCTGCGGTGACACTTGTAATGAAGCACTGCCCCATGATCAAAATAATTTAAACAAAATAAGATGGTTCCCTGCCTCCTCACAGGCTTCCCAAAATTCACTGGTTGCTGTGGCTCCCTTTCAGGACACTACTGACCCTAATGCAAAAGACTCTGTGGGGGTGGATAAGTGATGGGATTGGGGGGCTGTTCCACAGTGTGGAATACAACTCCAGGTCAGCGATAAAGGTAATACCTTACTAAAAAATTCTCAATAAACAATAGGTTAAGAGAGAGACAAATGTCATACTGGAAATAAGATATGAATATAACAGGGATAGGTAAAACCTATTCTGCATTCAGTTACATGCATGTAGTTACCATTTAATGGGAGCTGCTCATGTGTAATTATACTGAATTAAATCTCAAGGCCCCAATCCAGCCAACACTTATGCATATGCTTATCTTTAAGTATATGAATTGTCCCACTGAATGTAATGGGCATTCTCACACTTAAAGTTAAGTTTTTACACTGGATGTTTCAAAATAGTGTCCTCAATGCCCCGAGATTCAGCACATCTAGCACAGAACGAGAATGAGTTGGAGAGGAAGGTATTATCACAACTCAGCCAAATAAGAAGAGGCAAAGTCCTTATTGGAATAAACACTAGCAATAATACTTTAAACTCATTCTTACAATGAACTGACATCTAGAGAAGTGATATTAAATATGATGTACTGTGTTCAGTTTTCTTAGTTTTTTCTCACTAACTGAGGTAGCTATGTTCTGCAGACAGCATTCCTAGCTGAAAGACTCTCGAGTGAAAGCCAGTAAAAAAGGGCATTAAAATTGTCAATTTTTGAGGTATTCAAAACATCTATCAAAATGTCTATATTCCAAACTCTGTATAAAGTTAAGTCACAATCTCAGTAATGTTATGCAAATGATACAAAGAAACCTTAAAGACATGAAAAATATTATTTATGTATATTTAATATATCACAGTATAACAAAAGCAATTAGACTATATACGATAATATTAACATACAAGCCATGTTATCATCTCTGCTAGAGCTTTTGGATCCTTATTCAAACTAGACATCTAAGCCTCTCAAGGTCCACCCATCACTAAGTCATATTAACGTTGATTATGTACCAAAATATGTATTTAAACATAGTAATTGCAAACCTGGTAAAAAAGAAAGAGCTATATACCACAGACTTTCAAGACAAGCACTGTACTTGTCTCGTCTCCTGGCTAAAAGCATTGAGTTGTGCTAGAATGCAAAAAAAACTGAAGTCAAATCCAAATAATATAGTTTTTGAAATTCTGTTTTTTATATTATGTGTAGATAATTCATGCAGACAATATACACACTATTTTAGCTATATATGTACACATATTAAACATAAAAACATTAAGGTTGCAACATACAAGTGCTCATAAGTCGTGAACTGTCAAAATTAAGGTTGTACATACCTCCTTCGATCTGACTACCGTGTGTGCATGCATTACAATGTAGATCACAGACTATTTCTCTGATCATGCAATATAATATACATAATTTTTTTTATTTCTCCAACTTTAGATATTCCTTGTATTTTTTTATTTTTGTTTCCTTACACTACTTTCATTGTTTTATATATTTATTGACAGACTTTTTAATGAGATCTCTCCTCTCTAATGTTAATTACACCTTTACCCCGATATAACGCAGCCCGATATAACATGAATTCACGTGTAACGTGGTAAAGCAGCGCTCCGGGGGGGGGGGGGGGGGAGCAGGGCTGCACACTCCAGCAGATCAAAGCAAGTTTCACCTATAACGTGGTAAGATTTTTTTGGCTCCCAAGGACAGCGTTATATCGGGGTAGAGGTGTATTTGACTAAGTTTGTCAGGACCCACTTACTACATATTTCTTCTCAACCAGCACTAGGGATTTTCATATGTACTGTTCAGGGGAGGAGGTAAATACCAGCTAAGGTATTTTGGATATGCATGCATTTACAATCTGCCTAGGATAACATGGAAATGCACAATAGAAGCAGAATGAAAAGCTAGCAAAATGACATGGGAAGAAGCTAAGACTGTAGCAGGAGGGAGACGGGAGGCAGTGGTGAAGGCCCTACGTTACACAGGGAATGAAGAGGCATATATGAGAGAGAGAGCATGCGTAGCACAGTCTTCCTTAAGTGCAAATATACGGAATAAAGAAATTAACTATGCAGGTAACTTGGCTAAGAACCAAAGTGGGTCTTCCTAAGCCATAAAATTTCATTAGAATTAGGTTATTCTATTTGAACTGTAGTCTGTTTTGTATAGAGCTACCTAAAAATATTTCTCAAATACTTCATTCAACAAATGAATACTCCAGCTCAGGAAAACATCCCTGTTAAGGAAAGCACTTCAGCATGTGCTTAACTTTAAGTCAAAAGGACTTAAAATTAAGAAGGTGCTTAACGGTGCTCCTGAAGAGAGATGGACTTAAGCATTGTGCTTATGTACTTTCCTGAATTAGTGCCTAATTCAATAAAAGTTTTGGAGTAAATTAATCAATGAATAATTGTACTTCGATTAGCAAGCCTGAGTAGTGCATAGCACTATGAGATTTTGCAGGGGTGCACATAAGATTGTAGAATAAACTCATATATTACGTTGTATTTGAGAAATGGCATGTGATCACATAATTAAAGACTGCATTATAATGAATTTGCACTAGTGAAAAGAGCTATTTTGCAAATATAATATTTGGTTAAACATCAACCAAATGCCCTGTTCCACGCATGTTAGACCAGGAGGGTTGCAGGATTGAAAACAAGATTAGGGGCAGTAGTAAAAATCCCCAGCCCATGTGGACTTCAAATACACTTTCCACTGCATAGCTAAGCATGCATATGTAGTTTAAACCTCCTTTTTCCATGAGCTGAATTTGCAAAGGGTTTCTGGAACATGCACCTGAGACATTTGCGATTGCATCTGTTTGTGCATGAAAACACCCTTCTTTGTGGATGTTGATTACCAAGCTGCGTAGCTACTGCCCAGTTGCACGTGGAATTATGTAATTTGTGTATGCAAATTACAGCTTTTGGATGCACGAATGGACATATACACAGTTTGGAAAAACAATTTTAGAGCCTTATGGAATATTTGACCCTATGTGTTCAATTTTTTTCCAATACTTCCAAATGTATTATGACTACACAGGGGTCGTTTATCCCTGGTCCCGCAAAGCATTCAACCACATGATTAACTGTAAGTATTTTAATAGTGCCATTGACTTCAGAGGTGAAATCCTGGCTTCACTGAATTCACCAGATGGGTGGTGGTTCAGAATTTTACCTTCTAGGACTTCGCAGAGTCAGAGAGATTGCTCAGAAGGATCTTATCATTTTATGCCCAGGATAATTTCCAATCTGTTCTGTGTCAAATCTAAACCAATTTCAGAATGCTCAAAGACACTTATCCTCAATGAAGATTAATTCCATATGATAATTCTAGTTTCTACCCCCAAAATATTTTTGCTGCAGAGATGTTGGAAAGTGTCACAATATTTTTACAATGTACTTTTCCCATTCTCTTTGTACTTCAAAGTGGCTAAACATGTTTATTTAAGCTTTTAAAAACCAAATCAAAACAACAGTTACTCGCCAATCTCCTAGCAAAGACCAGCCTACAAAATTTCAGACAGAAATGTGAAAGTTTTACCAAGTTATGAGTAATTGAAAACATGGGGTTAGAATGGAAAAGCTCACCCAGCCTGAACCATAATTACTCCCACTGATTTAATCCACACTGATATAAATAATAAACTCACAGATTAAATTACATATTGCCATAACAGATAGATCACTGGTGTTAGAATTGAGAAACCCAAATTTAATGTCAGCATGTTTAAGTAATGCCACTGCTAGTAATTTTCAAAACCATAAGTATGATCTGAATATAAAAAAAGTTAACTAAGTTTAAGAGAAGTAGGTACATTTCAATGCAAAAGAATTGAGAGGCTTGATTAAGGGACTAGTCAACTATAATGTCCACAACCTGTCTAGTGCAATAGGTTTAATGTCTGACACATTCTTCAAGTCAGACATCAAGTCATGAAAGGCAGGTACCAAAGGACATATTCATAAGTAAGAACAATAAAGTCAGTAAATCAAATTGCAGTGCTGTGCAGCATATTTAATAGAAATTGAAGTGTCTTTTGTTATTACCCTCCTACAGGCAATTGTTTACTGAAACAGTTTTTTTAAACTGAAAGGCATTAAGCCACATTTAAAGTTGTGACACTAACCAACAAAGACTGAGTCTTCTTCAAGCTAAGGCTGACAAATAGGGGCTTGAGTTGTCCACTCATACTGTTCATAGGCACTCATCAAGAACAATTTAACACAAGAAAACAGCCAATCAAAAAGGAATGTGTCATAAACACACAGCTAAGGGTAGCATAAAATCCCTCTTTACCCTGTAAAGGGTTAAGAAGCTCAGATAACCTGGGTGGCACCCAACCAAAAGGACCAATAAGGGGAGAAGATACTTTCAAATCTGTGGGGGAAGGTTTTTTGTCTGTCTCTCTCGGAGCCAGCCAGGAAACAGGACAGGGAAATTACATCTCCTTAATCATATCTGAACTAAGCATCTAGTATTGCAGAAATAGTAAGTAATAGGAAAGAAATGCGTTAGGTTATTTTTTGTTTTAGCTTGTGAATTTTCCCTGTGCTAAGAGGGAGGTTTATCCTTGTTTTTGTAACTTTAAGTTTTGCCTAGAGGGGAAATCCTCTGTGTTTTTGAGTCTTTTGTTATTCTGTAAAGTACTTACCATCCTGATTTTACAGATGTGAATATTTTACCTTTTCTTTACTTAAAAATCTTCTTTTAAGAACCCAATTGATTTTTCATTGTTCTTAAGATCCAAGGGTTTGGGTCTGTGTTCACCTGTACCAATTGGTGAGGATATTATTCTCAAGCCTCCCCAGGAAAGGGGCTGTTGGGTCTTGAGGGGATATCTGGGGAAGGTAGGGCTCCAAGTGGCCCTCCCTGAATGTTTGTTTAAATCACTTGGTGGAGGCAGTGATACTAAGGCAAGGAAGGAATGTATGCCTTGGGGAAGTTTTCAACCTAAGCTGGTAAAAATAAGCTTAGGGAGGCTTTCATGCGGGTCCCCACATCTGTACCCTAGAGTTCAGAGTGGGAAAGGAACCTTGACAAATTTATAAATATTGTGTGCCAAATTATGGCCACTCTAGCATAGCTGTACTGGGGTGAGGGTGGACAGAAGGAATATACAGGGAGCTTCCCTGTGCACCTACATGGATGACGAACAGGAGCTCAAGGCAGAGTGAAATACAGCACTAGGAGGAGTATAGCTATAGGTCAGATTGTCAGCTGGTGTAAACTGTCACCGCTCCATTGAGTACTCTGGTGCCTCCCCAGTTGATATCAGCTGATGACCTAGTACCTAAGCTTTTAAAAATTGTGTAACAAGATCTGCTCCTCAGCACACTCTCTCCATTGCCTAGGGAGGTATGATGTCTTACATGGGTAAAGCATTCCTAGGAACCACTGCTAAGGATACATACTTGCAGTGTTACATACATTTTGATTACATCTTCTACCTCCATTTTAGATCGTGCCTGCTGTGACTTTAAGGAATTGTCATAAGTAGCAAAATGTCTTCCACCTACCCCTGAGCTTCCTTATATGCTGGGAGAATCTGCACCCTGTTCCATCCCTTTGGCCAGTGCACCATGCTGCCCACTGTGTGCCAAGCCAGCATCGTGCTAAACTAGGTTTGAAGATACCTTAGAGGAGAGGAAAGTGATCAGGAACAGTCAGCAAGGATTCACCCAGGGCAAGTCATGCCTGACTAACCTAATTGCCTTCTATGAGGAGATAACAGGGTCTGTGGATGAGGGGAAAGCAGTGGATGTGTTATTCCTTGACTTTAGCAAAGCTTTTGATATGGTCTCCCACAGTATTCTTGCAAGTTAAAGAAGTCTGGGCTGGAGGAATTGACTATAAGGTGGATAGAAAGCTGGCTAGATCATCGGGCTCAACGGGTAGTGATCAATGGCTCCATGTCTAGTTGGCAGCCGGTATCAAGCGGAGTGCCCACAGGGGCGGTCCTGGGGCTGATTTTGTTCAATAGCTTAATTAATGATCTGGAGGATGGCGTGGACTGCACTCTCAGCAAGTTTGCAGATGACACTAAACTGGGAGGAGTGGTAGATACGCTGGAGGGTAGGGATAGGATACAGAGAGACCTAGACAAATTAGAGGATTGGGCCAAAAGCAACCTGATGAGGTTCAACAAGGACAAGTGCAGAGTCCTGCACTTAGGATGGAAGAATCCCATTCATTGTTACAGACTAGGGACCCAATGGCTAGGAAGCAGTTCTGCAGAAAAGGACCTAGGGGTTACAGTGGACGAAAAGCTGGATATGAGATGTCAGTGTGCCCTTGTTGCTAAGAAGGCTAACGGCATTTTGGGCTGTATAAGTAGGGGCATTGCCAGCAGATCGAGGGACGTGATCATTCCCCTCTATTCGACATTGGTGAGGCCTCATCTGGAGTACTGTGTCCAGTTTTGGGCCCCAAACTACAAGAAGGATGTGGAAAAACTGGAAAGAGTCCAGCGGAGGGCAACAAAAATGATTAGGGGGCTGGAGCACATGACTTATGAGGAGAGGCTGAGGGAACTGGGATTGTTTAGTCTGCAGAAGAGAAGAATGAGGGGGGATTTGATAGCTGCTTTCAACTACCTGAAAGGGGGTTCCAAAGAGGATGGATCTAGACTGTTCTCAGTGGTGGCAGATGACAGAACAAGAAGCAATGGTCTCAAGTTGCAGTGGGGGAGGTTTAGGTTGGATATTAGGAAAAACTTTTTCACTAGGAGGGTGGTGAAGCACTGGAATGGGTTACCTAGGGAGGTGGTGGAATCTCCTTCCTTAGAGATTTTTAAGGTCAGGCTTGACAAAGCCCTCGCTGGGATGATTTAGTTGGGAACTGGTCCTGCTTTGAGCAGGGGGTTGGACTAGATGACCTCCTGAGGTTCCTTCCAACCCTGATATTTTATGATACCAACAATCCATAAAACCTGCTCCCCCTGGGGGCCTGCATCCTGCCAGCTGGCAAAGCACAAAGTGGGAAGAGCCAATAGGCTCTGATCAGGCTGCCTATGCCAGCAAGGATCCTATGGAACATTGTCCACATTGTAAAGCTGCCCTTCCTCCCCTGATAGGACTTCAAGTATGCATCTCGGACTGAATTTAATGAATCAAAGTATAATTTAAAAATGTAGCATTAAACCCCTTTTCTTTTGTGGTGTAAGACAGGCATTTCAGCTTTCCAGAGATGGACCCTCACTATGAAATTTGGATCTGGATTTCAAACTTTTCAAAATTTGGGGGTGCTCTTATTCAGCTATTTAGCTCAACATAAAGACCAGGACCATTTTCAAAATCTGGTTCTGGGTTTGGACCTTGTATACCCCCAAAAGATCAGCAAAATTCAGCTGGAGGATCTTCATTTGGGCCCATCTTCGTTTTTACCTCTTCAGTGCTTTCTGCTACTGTAACTCATCAGTGGCACTGTCTATGTTTAAAATGCCAGCATCCCTAGGGGACATATAGCAACAGGTATTGAAGAAAACACTGAATGTACATTTTGTATCATGTACCTGGTACATATCATATATCTGGTACTTTACACAGCAGGGAAACAGTTCTGTTTTTTTTAATGTAGTGGTTTGCAATTTATACATTATGTGACACAGTAATACCCTTAGGTAGTACGTCTGTTTAGTGAAAAGTTTCAGTTCAAAGCAAACTGCCTTGCCAAATTTTTTCAGAATTCATTGCATTTTTTTTCCATTTAATGAGCAGAAATCAGTCTGTTTTTTTAAACATACTTTGCTTTGGACTCCACACCAACTGTGAGCATCAGTGAGAAATAAACTGATGGAGAGAAGGATTTAATGAATGTGAAAGTGAGGCAATGAGAGGTTGTTGGACATCCTACACATATAATACATTTAGTTTTTGTTAAAAAAAGAAGTTTGAAATAAACTGTTTAATCTGGTTTCTCAAAACCCTACTGTGGTTTTAACCATTCTAAAATTAATACAAGTGTATTGCGAATAACTGCCATCTCCACTGCCTTACAAAGTTTATATAAAGAATTTGATATATATATCAGATTCTTTTTTAAAAAATGCATGTGCAAAGGATTCTAAAAGCAATCTGAGTTCATGTTAACATTTATTCCCAGTTTCAGATTTGCATAATAGCCTGAGGAATCGCTTTCTTAACTCTTTAGTAATAAAGAATCAAGAAAAAGATACTTTTTTCAATTTCTTTCCATTATATTTTATGTCCACATTTAGATGTATATGGCAAAACCTGAAAACTGACACCAATGCGAGAGTCCCCAGGGAATCACAAATATAATTTCCATGCCACTCTGAAAACTAGGGGGAGAAAATGGAAAATGCAAACTGTTATAAATTTGAGCTAATCCCCTCATGCCATAACCTAAAATGATCCTCAGCAGCCCAGTAATCTTCTAGTATTCTACACTGTAAGAAAAGCTTGCCTATCTGAACCTCAGTGGCTGGTAAGGATGTCAGTATCTCCTGAAATACATGTACAAAGAAATTTCCTTGTGACATTTCAATTCGAGAGCTGCATACTTAATCCGGGGGAAAACGGCAACAATATTGTGAAATTTCTGATTGCAGCATTTTATTTTCATGGTTAAAAGCAAAAACAGCTACACAGAGATACAGTAAGGATTATAAATAATCATTAATCTAAACGACTGTAATCCAAGACCAGGAATCTTTTAATTACCCTTGAGGTGATAGTATTTACTCTTTAATATGCACGGACCAAAACGTATTTTACAATATGCTCACAAAGGATTTCTAATCCCTCCTGATACCAACAAAGCAACAAGGTAAAATTTTCAAAAGCACCTATGTGATTCAGGAGCCTAAGCGCTATTTTCAGTGACTTAGGCGCCTACATTTTATTGCAAGTCAATGAGACCTAGGCTCCTAAATCAATTAGGTTATTTTGAAAAGTTCACCCCTGGATAAAAAGCCGAAGAATATGATAGTTAGGTCATTTTAGCACTAAATTACTCTTTTACTGCCCCCCCAAATTAAAAAAATTATCTCAATCAGAATTCTAGTTAGCTTAGTCATTTCTAAGGGACATGGCACCAGAGTTAGTGTTGTCAGCTCTCTCAGTTTTCTGCCAAGTCTCCATACTCTCCTTTAAACCCAATCACTGGAATCAAGAGATTAAAAATAGTGAAGCTGAGATATTCATGCAAAGTAAGTGTCCAGCTCTCATGGTTGTGAAGACAAGCTTGAAAACATGAATGAAGTGTACTCTAAAGACTCAGGATGAAGAGTAACAAAAAGATCCCAACTTAAAAAAAAAATCAAATGATTTTAAAGCTAATCGGGGGGGCCTGACTCAGGATTATTGAATGGTTGGAGTTGGAAATCCTGGATAATATTGATCAAATGCTTAAAGGGGCAATGTGTTCTTGGAGGCACCATCTTCCAGGTAATGCATGCAGCTTCGTTCACCAGGGCATTACTATCTTAATCAGATTCTGTTATGGGTAATTATATTCTGCCTAGTGCGTACTTTCAGCTGGATACAACACTCTTCACCTCCTGTACTAGATTGTGTAGTGTCACTAAATGCCACTGAAAAGCTTGTGAATCCTTTGATAGATATGAAAGTGCTTCAGTGCTGGGCAAAATAATTCACTTCATTTTGTAAAGTGCTTTGGGATCCTTCTAACTGGAAGATGCTTTTTTTCCTCCTTCTTATTAGAATACCTAGCTCTCATATAGCTCTTTTCCTCAATAGATCAAAAAAGTACTTTAGAAAGGGAGGTCGGGATGATTATCTCCATCAAATCAGACTATTTAGAATCTTTCCCCTATGTCCATAGAAATTCTGAATACATATTTTAAATGAAGTTCTGTTCACATAGTTACTTGCAGCCATCTCGTGCTCCATTCTTACAGTTGCAAAAACACAACAACCAAAAGCAAGTATGTTTTAGGTACCAAGCCATTACTTGATATCTGGGATTTCGGAACATTCTTGTGGCACTCTTAATTTACTAAGAGTGCAGTAAATGGTGTCCCAGTATAAAACTAAAGATATTACTATGAGGCAATATGTAGAACATCCCGAAGTGCTTCACAAGATACATGACAATTTTGTCTCAATAACTGAGCAGAAATATCAGAAAGCTCAACTCATTACTTTTGGTAGCATTATCATCATACATACATAACTGCATATGACTTACATTCTTATTTCTCATTTTGATGAGTAGTTAAATGATTTTTTTTAGTTTAGCTCTGATCAGCTGTAAGAACTCAGAGTGATGTCACTGATTAGACTAATGACGTCATCAGTTTGCTCATCTCTGTAATTGTAGTGCCTTCAGTCACTACAATAGTTGAGATGATAGCAAACGGCACCAAGAACAATATTTTAGCAGAGACAAATAAGTAATAAGCAGTGGAGTAGTGATATACTAGTATAGTCATTACTCTGAAGTGACTTGGAAATGTGATGAGATGAAAGAGGGTGAAGGAAGAGAAAAAAAACAAGGTATAAAGAAAGGCACAGGGATTTATGTATCCAAAGTAAAAACCATCAATAATCAGAACGTCAACATTCATCTTATCTGAAGTCCAGTAACAACAGCCTTCATGATCGCAGCTTTCCAAAGAGCACAGGAAACAGAGGACAGCAATCACTTCATCAATTGCTATATTTGCCTAAGCATTTGTCCAAAACAAAACATTTAATAATAGGAAAGCGTAGTGCTTATTTCTTATGTTTCATTCCACCTGCACTCCAGCAGAAGTAACCAAAACCAGCCAAACAAAACGGAAATTGTGGGTGGCACAAATCTCTCTTCAATGTTGCTGGGGTAACTAAATTATGACGCCTGCTGATAACTGCCTTGGCTATTGTGGAAACTAGTTCTAAAACTGATATTGTAGAGTACCTGCTCTTTGATCAAGGATATCATTGTACTAACAAATAATGATGGAAGAGGAATAAACATGAAATTCCAAAAGGGACTTTGTAGCCCAAGTTCTTATAGGATGGCAGTACTGTAGTCAGCCAATAATTATTAATTAAAGTTGATGTTAACACACATTTTTCTACTATTATTGTGCCAGAAAACTTCTATAGCATGAATAAAGGAGTACTAAATTGAACAGAAGTGTGGTTTGATATCTAGCTTATTTCAAGGTTTTCAAACCACAGAGGAATCTGAAGGTTAAAAAAAAGTGCTTGGTTAGATAGGTATGTTATTTCAGAGCCTATAGCTTTTCCTTTTAAACATTAGAACTCTTTACATACCTTAGACATACCAACAATTCACCACATTGTCTGTAAACACCAGACTCTTCCATATCACTACAACAGCAGCAAACTAACAGAAACTTATATAATAATTCTCATCCAAGTATCTCAAAATAGTCTTACAGGTATTAAGTCTGCCTCAGATCTCTCCTTTGAAGATATTAACTTCACTTTACAAATAGTGAAAACAGTGGCATGGAAAGTTTAAGTGACTTACCCAAGGCTACAGAGCATGTCAATGGCCATGCTGGGACTAGAATTACAAGTTATTTATTCTAATTCACAGATCAGGTTCCACCCTCTCCCCAGCTTCAAAACTTTGGTTTGATATTAAAGACACAGTGCAGCGCATAAGTGTAGACTTTAACTTCTTTACTCCTGTTGGTACATTTCATTCTTTTCCCGTTCAAGCTTGATTCTACGAGCTACTAACAAAGCATCAGATTTAAAGAATACATGCTTCTTGCTAGCATCACCCTAGCTAAACTACAGTCCTGACAGTGTCACCATGTTTGCACTAGTTATTGTGACTCAGGTTTTCAAGTTGTAACCTTTTCTCTCAAGTGAACAACCTTGTAGAATGGAGACATCTAGCCTCAGGCTGTTGAAAATAGGTCCCAGAAAACTGTGCTCAATTGCTACTGTAGCAAGCCATCAAAAAAGGTAATAACTTTAAAACCTTGACTGATGACATTATGTATTAATTCTACCATATGTACATCTGTACATTACAAATAAACCCCCCCCCCCCTTCCTAAAAAAAGTCCAAAACAAAACATCTTTTCTGGTATCAAAACTACCATTTTTTATTTAATGTGGGAGTTGGGTGCATCCATAAGGCAGAGTGTGAAGGCTGTGCTTTATTCCTCTTTGCTGGAGGTTGGTCAGAAAGCCTAGTTGCCGGTTGTAGTGAGCTTTCTAATCTTCATATGCCCGATTAAAGAATCACTCCTCTCTACAGGACAGTTGCTGCAGGATGGAAGATAACGCAGATGGAGCAGTTTAGAGGGTCCAAATACAGCACAACTGGGCACATGCTAATGAAGCAACAACAGAGAGAGTTTCAGCTGAAGTTTAGAAGCACAGAGATTTTATAAAGCCACTTTTGAACGTACACCTTTTGAGGGTCACAGATTACAACCTACCTCCATTTAGAGGTTATTTCAGCCACAGTTTATAAACTACAATGATTTTCTACTCCATTACAGTGGATATTAATGGTATTTTGATGATTCACCAGTCTGTTCAGTTAGCTATTAAGCACCTTTGCCAAGGGCCCAGTGTGCAGGACTCTACTGTAATTCTTTGTGTCAACATTAAATGTAGACATAGTGAATGATTTAAAAATTAAACTTAACAGAAGCAAGAGTAATCAACTAGGTCAACTCTAGACTAATTATTTTTAGTTTGTAAAGTGCTTTGAGATCCTTGGATGAAAGGTGCTGTATAAGTCCAAACTGTTATTTGCCCATGTCCTACGAAGTGCTGGACTAAGAAGTAGAAATATGACAGTAAAAGACGGCATGGTAAAAATGTTAACACTACATTTGTTGGCTATAACAGCAGTTAGTTACCATTATGCAGAGGCAACATAATGCTTTGAAGACCAGAATCTTCACAATTTTCCCGTGATGATTTGATAATTAAATTCCTATCATCATTTAAGTATGGGACACTTTTGAATAAGAAGTATGTGTGCCCGCTAAGTTAAATTATAAAATAGCAATGCTATGTAGATATGTAAGATATGGTACATTAAGAGATCAGTGTACTTCAACTACTTGTTTGTGTATACATGCTTTCTAATTATTTATTTGCAAGCATCAGCAGGACCAATTCCCCTATTAGTGGTCTAACCCAATACACATCACAGTGCCCTTTCTGTTGCAACTCTTGTTCTAGGTCTTATGAGTTCTGCCCAGTTGTTCAAGTTACACCAAAGAGCAGCAGTGATAAAGGACCCTGAAATTACTAAAAACCAAAAATGGTATATTGGAATAGCCAGAATATAGATTGATAGATTTTCCCTCCCCACAAAAGTGAGATTTTTCAGAGGACATCTGCTCCTGTGACCCTTCTCAGGGCATTTTCCCAAGTGCAAAGTGAAAAAAAGTCATTTGGAGTGAGTGTCCATGGCCAGTCATGTACACATTTTGTTTTGTTTTTTAAAATTTTCATCAGTTCCAGGCAGAATGTGTCTTGGTTCAACTGGCTCCCACTTCAAACAGCTTTGGGTGCTCTTCATATCTCTACAAGTGAAGCAGCATTAGTGTCACAGGATTTGACAAATAATGTAAACATATTAGTAAGATCTGGAAACTGTTATGATTGGTAGGCCAAAGAGACATTCAGTTATTGTCTATCACTTTATTAAACTAGATACTTATGCAGAATACACTCTGATGAGTAATTTAGGCAGCTTTAAAAACATTGTATTTGGGCAGATGTGGGTGGAGCCAAGGATTCTAATGGATGGGACATTTTATTAATTTATTTCCATAATTGTGTTTCTTGGAAGGGAATGAAAACAAAAACAAAGTAAGATAAACCAACAACAACAAAAATCCAACCCTTGAAAATGGACATCATCAAGGAAACAAATCTTTTTCATCCCCACTAACACATTAAAACTGCTTCTTTAGCAAGAAAGAATAAACTGAAGACAAATGATGCAATGGTTACCATTAAAAAAAAAGCACCTGCTTCTGAGGCAGAAGAACATCATCTTCACATATGACCAACCAGATTAAGTTGGAGTGATGGAATAGTCAACAATTGAGCACAATGGGTGCAACTATCTAAATTAGTTACAGTGTCTCAGGTACCATTGTTCAGCATCAGTGGCCAAGTACTGAATTACTAATGGTGACAAGGTCACACCAAATGATTTTGATTGGGCATATGTAAAGGTGACATCTTCACCCTCAGAAAGAGAAGTACTATGGAGTCAGAACTTGAAGGATCTCAGCCACGAATTTTGGATTAAAGCCTACAATTTCTTACAGCTATTTCATGGTGGTTAGTCCGCTAGGATTCTTTCACCACCAGTTTTCTTGCATATGTTAAGGAAGAAGTAGCAAAGCAGGATAATCAAAGCAATAAACAGATGTGAATAAGAAAATATGCCTCACAAGCAGTATCCCTGTTCCTTAAATGTGTTTTCGCCAATTGTTGTCATTCATCAGGCAAGATAGCTGAGCCACTAGAATATCAGTTTAAAAACCTGGCATGGTACCTCTTAAAATGTTTGGAAAGACATTGCAACATTGGTGACCCCTATGCCTGGACATGAAGGCACTTTAAAACACCTATGACTATGCCATTAGCAGAGCTTTATCAAAAAGGAAAGCCGTATATGGAAAGCTAAAATAATCTCTTCCTTTCCTCCTGTGCCATTATTCCTCCTTTTGCAAGACTATTATCCTATTCCAAAATGTTCAGGCAGGTGAAATCTTCATTATCTTTTAGTACAGATACTCAAATAGATATCCGTACACAAAATACCCAATCTGGCACATCAGTGTTCTGGCCCAGCATGGTAAATGCTTTATTCCTAGTGTTCTTAGTATCATGAAATGGGATTCAATATCTATTGAGTAGATTTCCCTCACTATCATGCAAGAGTACCTACAGAATCTATCACATATCACATCATTATTATTCCTTAAACTGGAGGGAGGGAGGCAAGCACTGGGATTTGGATTACATAACAGATGCATTTGCTCGCAGTTTAAAACACACTAGACATTTTGTTCCTAAACGTGCCTGAATTATGTTGACTGTGACACACCCAAGAGTGACTGATTGAAAAAACCCTGTGGAACAGCTAAAGTTCAAATTAAATTTGACCTCTGTTGCACTAGATAAAAAAGCATTAAAAAGGCACAGGAGAAAATATAGCATGCCGAAGAAAACATTGGTAAACCACCAATCAACTTTTATTTCTGTAACAAACTAATTATGTTAAATTAAAGACTAAAATACAAGGCAGTCTGTCAGTTCCAGGTAACAGAAACAGAATGAAGAGGTTTGGAGGGCAGAGTAGTTATGCTAATGAATAAGAGAAAATACATTCATATTTTATTAATTACAGCAAAGACAATAGTGTTTTATACACTGTTATGCTCTGACACACATTTCCAGAGATAGATTGGTACAGATATATCTAGATACTGCAGACTTGATACTCATTGTGCACAGAGCTCACAATGGGGAGAGGGCAGGAAAAAATGTCTCCAATCCAGGGCTAGTCATAGGGCAACACTACTCTATGCTGCTGGAACAGTCCTCTGGATACTTTTTTGGCAGTGTGTTCAGGCCACACCTCCTCCCTCTCCTGGTCACACCCAGAAATGCTCCCGTAAATGGAAGCTGTTGGAGATCAGCTGGTGTGGAGACTTAAAGAGTACTTAGAGCTGTCTCTGGAGCAGCGTAAAGTAGACTTGAGCTGAGTATCTGAAACTCCATGTAATTATAAACATTTACACACAAGCACAGCATAGTCCAACATCCTTTTGTAAAGATGAGTTCCCTGGCAAATGTCAATTATCTGTCTCTACTGATTTGTGACTAGAGATGTTCCAAAAAAGGGACATGTGTGTGTGTATATTTTATTTTCAACTTCTTTTTTAAATATTTAGGAAAAAAGAAATCATAGCAATGGTATAGGCCCATTATTTGATGGAGATGATAAAGTTGTTAATAATGATGGAGATACGGAAGAAGTGTCAATAAATACTGTTGTTTTGTTTTTGTTTAAGAAGCAGGATTACGCAGTAATATCACATGAGATTAATAAAGTACTTCCCAGTACATTAGTAACTAGGGAGGAGGTTAAACAATGTCTAATAGGGATGATAAACATTTATATCAGCCAGCCCTAACTTGAATCCAAGAGCCCTAAAAGAGTTGGCTAAGGAGATCTCTCAACCACAGATGTTAACTTTTAATAAATCTTAGAAAACTGGATAAATTTCAGAAGACTGGAAGAGTGCTAATGTGTCAATATTCAAAAAGGACAAGTAGGATGATCTACAGGCCAGTTAGCCTGACAAGAATCCTAGGCAAAATAATGGAAAAACTGATACAGGAGTCAATAGATAAAGAATAAAAGGAAAGGAATATAATTAATGCCAGCCAACATGGTTTTATGGAAAATAGACTTGTCAAACAAGCTAGATTTAATTCTTTAATAAGAAAACAAATGTGTTTGAAAAAGGTAGCTGTGTAGACATAATATACTTTTATAAGGAGATTGACTAAGTGCTGTATGGCATTCTGATTAAGAAAATAGCACTATACAAGATCAATAAAATACACATGAAATGGATTAAGAAGTGTATAACTGGCAGATCTCAGAAAGTAGTTGTCAATGGGGAATAATCATCAAATGGAGATGTTTCTAGTGAGATTCCACAGGAATCAGTACTAAGCCAACAGTATTCAACATTTTCATCAGTGATGTGGAAGTAACTATAAAATCACTGCTGACAAAAGTTGTGGATAACACAAACATTGGTGGTGTGAAAATGAGGAGGAGGACAGAGCAGCCATTATCTGGATCATTTTGGTAACCTGGGCCCATTAAAAAAATGTGTTTTAATAAAGCCAAATGCAAAGTTATTCATCTAGGAACAAGGAATACAGCCCATACCTCTGGTATGGAGGCCTGCATCCTGGAAAACAGTGACTCTGAAAATTTTTTTAGGGGTCATAGTGGATGAACAAAAAGGGCTCCCGGTGTGACAAAAAGGGCTAATGCAATACTTGGATGTGTAAAGAGGGGAGTAGAAGTAAGGAGGTGATTTTACCTCCATGTACAGCATTGGTGAGATCAATGCGGCAACACAGGTATGGTGTCCATTTTAAAAAGTATATTGAAAAATTGGAGAGGGTGAAGAAAAGAGCCACAAAAATGATTCAAGGGCTGAAGAAAATGCTTTACAATGAAAGACTTGAATTCAATTTGCTTAGTTTATCTAAAAGAGGATAGAGAGATGACTTGATTAAAGTGTATAAGTACCTTCACAGGGAGAAAATACTGTGCACTAACAGACTCTTTAATCTAGCTAAAGAAAGGCACAACAAGAACCAAGGATTGGAAGATTGGAAACCAAACAAATGTAAATTAGAAAATAGGCACAAATCTGTAATCATGAGGATGATGAATCAAGTACAACAAACTACCAAGGGAAGCGGTAGATTCTCCATCTATTGATGTCTTCAAATCAAGGCTGGATGTCTTTCTGGAAGATATGTTTTTGCCAAACACACGTTATGCTTTACTCAAACACAAGGTATTGGGCTCAATCCAGGGGTAAATGGGCAAAATTCAATAGCCAGCAACACACAGGTGGTCAGACTAGATACTGTAACCTAAAGGGCTCTTCTGACCCTAAACTCTGTGAATCTATGAGAAACAGTGGAACTATTTTGCTAAACCTTTCAAAAGAAACAAGCCCCAAGACCAAACCCACCTTTGGTCAGAGACTAGGCAAATACCAGTTGGATAGTTGACATTTCAAAAAGTTATAAATGGCTGAAAAATGAGGCTCTAATGGAAACACTTTGGAAGCCTTAGCTAAAGCTGTTGCTATTTGTTCTAGTTATAATTATTCACATGTGAACATGCATACATACATATTAGAGGGGGGCAAAAGTGGAAAATTGTATTCCATTCCCCACACCTACCAACTTTTGAGGTTCAGATAAAATGGAACTATTATCCAACACTCTGGTTCTCAGCTTGCAAAACCAAAGACCAATCCTTAATATAGAAATCTGTGACCAATCCTTAATATAGAAAAATATGAAAAACACCATTAACTGAACTGGAAACAAAACTCCAGCCCATTAACTGAATACTTTAAAGAGAAGTGTATATATATATAAATGTTATCCAACATTTTCCAGGCTCATTCTCTAGATATCAGTGTGTGTGTGTATATATATCTAGAGAATGAGCCTGGAAAATGTTGGATAACAATGAAAACATCTATCCTTTATGAGCTCTCTCTGATTTATCCAGGAAGGAAATCTAGATTTTAAAGAAAATACACTAAACTAGGCTAGGGCTAACCAGACAGTTATAGAAATCCCTAAGAAATAGTATTTCTATAGCTCTCTTCTTCAGAGCGGGTTGATTACCAGATAACCACTGCCTATTCCATTTTCTCAAATAAACAGCTTGACAGGCACAAAGTGACAGACATCAATACTAATCTTCCCAGCCTGCCTGTAACTGGACCCCGAGACAAGCCAACCTACACCTGCCTGTCCGCAGGATGTACTTCTGGTTCTTCCCCACAGAAACCACTAACAACACTTATTAGCTGCTTCCTTCCCGGATAAGTGGTTTGTGCTATTTTTTGGTTCCCATTGTTATATTCATTTCAATGTGGTTCCTGAAGCCTTATACCTCCGTACTTTAGGGGTTCTGCATCTGCCACCAAACAATGATTTGACATGACATTGTGACAGAAAACAGGGAGAAGGGATGGAAATAAAAGAACAAGGGATCAAAACAACCGCATTTGGCTCTCTATGTGGGGTGTGCCTATCAACACCAATAACTGTTAACAGTGACCCAGGTGTCACATTGATAGAGGAGTCAGATCACTCACATCAGGGCTCCATTTGACTGGAAGGTATCAATCTTCTTCCCTTATCTAAAAGGACATATACAAATATAATGGGCTATTAGCTCTTATTTTTGCATAACCCTTTCAAGTTTAAGTAGATTTTGGGAGGATGGAGGGGGGGTTATTTTTTACTCTTTTGGTGAGTGCCCTTTGCACTTCACTAATTCCATACTGACCCTTGTATATACTAGCTTCCTGGAATTTTCTTTCTCCCTCCCCTTCTTTCATAGCATAAAGGCTGCATTCTAAAGCCATGCTAGTGACTATGACTACATTTTTTTTTTAACAACCTTGGGGCTGACTTTACTGCCTTACGATTTCTTTAGAGTGCTTAATTAGAGCAATTTAAAAATCACACTTCTCTGACCTTTTTTAACCTACTATATTTACAAGCATCACCTAATAATAATGGGCCAGATCTTTACACTCTTTACTCAGGCAAACTCCCTCTAAAACCAACAGTCCCATTGTTATTTTATATCAAATGGAGAAGCCGTGGTTAGGGCAACTGAGTAGGGTTCAGGAGACCGGGCTTCTATACCCGGCTTCGCCACTGACATGCTGTGTGATACAGATCATGTGCTTCACCTTTCCTATGCCTCTGTTTCCCTCCCCACATTGTCTGTTTAGATGGGAAGCTCCTGGGGGTTAGGCCCATCTCTCACTGTGTCTTTGTATAGTGTCTAACACAACAAGGCTCTGATCTCAGATGGAACCACTAGGCAGTACTGTAATTATCATAATACTACTACATTTCCACTTTAAACAAGCTTGAGTTTGCCCCCTTTAAATTCTGTGCCACATAGCAAAATTGCCTTTTAGTGGAGAAGATGAGAGAACACATCACAGCAGAATTTGATCTCCTACACTCTAAATATACAGGTCTCTCTCTCTTTTTTCCATTGTGTGTCCTGATATAATCATTTTTATCAGAGTCAGTCTTGAAAGGATGCAGTGGTTAATTTTATGTTATAAATTATCACCTTCATATGTATGGCCCAAAATGATATGATAAGCTTTTTCTCCTTCAAGGCTGTTATATCTCAGTCAATTACTTAACCATGAAGATTTAAAGACTCCTGAAGCCAGTTCTTCACAAGAGATATTCTTTTATTAGGATTTTCCACTCACTAAATGGACTATAGAGCTTCTTTACATGCTACTCACCCAAAACCTTCAACTATATTTCACTACACAGAGTAACCCAAACAGTGTTTTGGGTTGTTTTTCGTTTAGTTTTTTATAAAAAACTGTATAGGTAAATCACCAGGAATTCTTAACTAAATGATCAAATAAATAATTTGCTTTAAAATATATTGCAAACACTTCCAGTGTTATGTGCAACAAAATGGGGGGAAAAGCTCAGAGAAAGAAATATGTGTTTCAAACATAATTTTTAAGCTGTTTAAATATGAAACAAAATCATGTCAAACTACAAGTTTCCAGCTGTTATGATATCATAAGACAAATTTAGAGTTACAAAACAGCTTGGTGAAGGAAAAAAATTGCCTTTACAAAGTATGGAAATGGAAATGTTTCAAGTATTGCAACTGTCCAAACAAATGAGCACAAGCAAAAACAGTTGAGTTCAGTGTGGTATGTTTTTATACTAGCTTCATAACACTTATAATAACTGCTTAAGGAGTTAGACAAAATGTGGTTTAAAGCTAAGTAGGATATATCTAATATTCAACTGATGCAATAAAAATATACAGTGGTCTTGGTGCCTATTATTTTTCTTGTACTTCATTAATTGAAATAATAATTTATTTCATTAAGACTGAACCTAGGTAGCTCACTCTGAAAGCCTAGCATGCATTCTTTTTTTAAAAAAATTCTCAAGCAGGGCTAAAATGAAAGCGGAGTTTTTTTCCTCAGTGACTTTGAAAAGAATAGAGTGGTGATTAACAGCAATATTTTTTTTAATGAAACACAACCTTTCATCCCTGTCATTTTCTGACCATCCTTGCTTGTACGCCGCTCCCTGACAAGTAGAATAATAACGGTCATACATCACTGCCCTGAAAGTCCAATCATCTAAATCTTCACTCTCTGCAGCCTCTGAGACTCAATTACTTTATTGACATGCAATCTTCATAAGGAGAGAAATATTGTGCATGTAAGGTCACTTGGTTATGAAGACATATTATCATATTATCTGCATGAGGGTTGCAGGGCTAAGACCTGACAGAGCTAATTATAATGGTACATGATAGAGAGCTCAGTACACATTATTTGCTTGGCTGAAACTAAAGGTGAGGTAAGACCATGACATCATGGTTTCACAAGAAAATAATGTGCCTTCCCTTTGAGGTTATAACTTTAATGTCTAATGTTTTATATCCATTATATTCATACTCTATACATAGGCAGGAAGGCAATGAGAGGTTCTTTAATCTACTGAGTTCACAATGGGTAATATTTGTTCTCTGTGTCTGCAAATTAAGGGTTCACCCACCCAAGTAAATCCACAGCTAAAGATGATACAAGAAAAGCAGGCAAAACTAGGAAGGGTCAAATCAGTTTGCAGAAAGCAATTAATGCTCTGTCTTTTCCCGGGCATCATCAAGGCAGAGCAACCCAATCAACACACACAGCCCCATGTCATCTTAAAGACTAACAGATTTATTTGGGCATAAGCTTTCATGGGTAAACAACTCACTTCTTCAGATGCATGCAAGTGGGCTGTTTACCCATGAAAGCTTATGCCCAAATAAATCTGTTAGTCTTTAAGGTGCCACCGGACTCCTTGTTGTTTTTGTGGATACAGACTAACACAGCTACCCCGATACTTGACAGCCTCTTGTGCATGCCTCAGTATTTGTGGTCCTTTAGTGATTTGCTGAGGAACACTGTAACATTCCAAGCCTTTCATGGTACAGCACTAGCTCACCTTGCTTTACTCTGAAGCACATTCTCTTCCCCTATTATACTTTACTGCTCTACATCAGACTCAGTCCTCCATTGTAATTGGCACATGGGCTGAGTGGCATGAATGTAGCTGTTAGCCATACGTTGGTCAGTAGCCACTCCCCGCCTGTTTGCCTCCCTTCATAACTTTTTGTCATTTTATTTTTAGCCAAAAAAATTCACCTACAGGGTCACTGCACCCTAAGCCTGGGCGTTCTGCACCTCTTGGTTAATACAGCCTATGCCTCAGCCTAAAATGCCACCTAAAATTGAGCCTTCCTTGAGGTTTGGAAATGCTTGCATGATTGAAAAACAATATATTATTCATTGTTGTTCACCTTTACCCATCCAGTTTCTGAATCAGAGCAGAAATGCTAAAATACCCTGAGTTAGCCTGTCTTTGTATTATTACCAGCTGCAATTGGAAGTAGATATACTAGAAATATATTTGGACGAATGTACAAGGTGAAAGTTCCAGTCAAATCTTTTAAACTCAAGATGTTTGTGGCAAGTATGGATGGGTGGCTTTGCAAACCCAAGGTGAACTGCACACATTTCTTTATTTTAATACAGGGGTGACCAACCTGAGCCTGAGAAGGAGCCAGAATTTAACAATGTATATTGCCAAAGAGCCACAGTAATACATCAGCAGCCCCCCATCAGCTCTCCTCCCAGGAGCGCCGCCAGCCTTTTTGCCGCCCTAGGCGGCGGAAGGTCCCGCCCCCGACAGAGGTGGCGGAGGTCCCGCCCCCGAAATGCCACCCCCGACAGAGGCAGCGGAAGGTCCCGCCCCCGAAATACTGACAACGACTGGGGTGGCCAAAGATCCAGCCGCCGTGGTCGCTGCCCCCCAAGTGTTAGCACCCTAGGCGACCGCTAGGTCACCTAATGGGTTGCACCAGCCCTGTCTCCTTCCCCTTCCCCTCCCACTACCAGCACCTCCCGCCCACCAGCAGCCCCACTGATCAGGGCCTCCCCTCCCTCCCCGCACCTCCCAATCAGCTGTTTTGTGGCATGCAGGAGGATATGGGGGGAGGGGGAGGAGTGAGGGCATGACAGGCTCAGGGGAGGGGGCAGGAAGCGATGGAGTAGAGGCAGGGTCTGAGCAGCGAGCACCCCTCCAGCACATTGGAAAGTTGGCGCCTGTAGCTCCAGCCCTGGAGTCGGTGCCTATACAAGGAGCCGCATATTAACTTCTGAAGAGCTGCATGTGGCTCCGGAGCCACAGGTTGGCCACCCTGTTTTAATATGTTGATGGGCTCATTCCTGCTCTGAAATTTGACATGTATCATATGACTGTGTATGTTATAAAATTTTCCCTTGTGCATTTGGGATGAAAATTTCAAAACAATGGTTTCAAAATTATACTTATTTTCTTGTGCCTGCAAAATGAATTCTGGTCAAGTCAGGTTATTCAAATATCTAAGTACCTGAGCACAGGTGCAAATTAGATAGATAGAGGAGTAAGTGCATTACTTTTCATTATGTCAATGCAAAATCTGTGCCCACAAGAGAGAAGCTGAACTTCTACCCTTTTTGACAATTGATCCTGAATTATGCAGGCACATGTGCTAGTCAATTATTTGAGGGTAGATTAATGCTCAGTGAATGAGCCTATGAAAGAATGGGTGCAAGAGAATAAATAAATGTATTTCTTTCACTTGCATGAGTTAAATAGTATCAGTTCTTACAAGATACTTAAAAAATCACAACAAAATATAAGACCTGTTGAATTCTCCTCTCTATTCAGAGATCTGAAAAGCAATTAAAATGCAGTCTCCATGCACAGTAGTAGTACTCTTTGTCACGGTTCTGGCTTGTTGATTTTACTGGGTGCCAGTCAAGTAGCAATTGGTAGGGCTGCACAAGCATATCTTTGGAACTACTAACACAACACAGAGCTGATCACTCTTTGATGCTCGTCTTTCCATTTGCTCCCTCAGCAAGGGATAGAAGCAACAAAAGGAAAGCAGGACAGTGGAGGGGGTAGTGTAAGCAATTGGTGTGACTGTAAGGCAAAAGTAATTTCATAGATCTTGCCATATTAGTTTACATGCTAACAAGTAAAAATTAATGGTATAATACAAGAGCTACATTATTCTCTATATAGAGAGATTTTTGTGTGCATCACTGAGTCAGATTTTGTTTCGTTCCATTTTATGGCCTTGGTGTCTAGATGCCAGATTGACAGAAGTTCATTATTTACAAAAAAGGTACAGTCCAGGCAACAATCATGCAGGTTTTCCAATCCAACCCACAATTATATCCCAATCCCAACTTGGTGGGGCCAGCCCAAGGGGTAAAAAAACAGATCAGTTTCTGTGATCATTGAGTTCTGAAGTCATAGCTGTTTTTGCAAACCAGTAACCAACTCTACTGACTGTGTAATGCAGCACTTAACTAAAAGATGCTACAATCTCCATGCTGACATGCAAAATACACATGGCTATACTGTATATATCAAACCCTTAACTGCCAGCCTACATTCCAGCTAGAGAAACACATATAAACTACTGTATTTTAGCCGTCAATACCCCCTACTATCAGCCTTGGCAAATAACAGAACATGGAAAAACAACAAATACCACAGTCCCACCACTTGACAGTTACTTTAAATGTAACATCTGCACAGATTGTGGAATCCAAACCTCAGGATTACTTTTGTTCTTCTGTACTTTATGTATTTTGTTTTGAAAAGTCGTTGGAAAACAGAACATTATATTAGAAACACACGTCCCACTGTATTATAGAGAATGTCATATCTCAAAGAATAATTACTATATAATGAAAATTCAATAATTTATATTAAAAAGCTCCACATTCAAATATGTTGAGTCAAGCAAGCCCATTTTTTAATCAGTTAGTACTTACAAGATTTATTCTTTGCTGGCAATTTGTTCCTAAGAGATGTGCATATGACAGTGTTTTCTCTCAGCTGTCTTTATAATGCACATGGCAACTATTATTATTTAGGAGAGAGTCCACTTTCATATGAAATTATTTAGCATTTTTCCACTGTGACCCACCAAAATTTTTTCTTAACTCAAACCCTTTCAACGAAGTTAAAAGGTGTTTCCCTTTGTATAGCATTAAAACACTGGTACGGATTTTATATGTCCCCTTTGTGCCCTTCTTCTGCATCTGTCTTCTTGATTCAGCTTTGTGTGAATGCAACACAATGCTGACTACTAGCAGTCATTTTAAGAAGGCCTCATCATATGACCAAACTGGTTCTAACAGCCCATTTCTCATGCTAATATTGACTATCCCTTAACTGTAACCCCACTTTCCCTTGGGTCCGAGAAGAGACTATGGTTAACTCACAGAATCTGTCCCTTTAAGGCCCCCCTATAGCTGTAACTGGGGAACCCCTGCAGTGCTGGCAGAAACAATCAGTAGCAGTGCACAATTTCAAGAGCATGAAGCAGTCTTGGAGCTCTGCCAGTAAAACATGCTGGATCTTGCACTGTTGTGTTTGCCTGAGCTTACTTCCTGCAAAACAGTAGAAAAAACAGCCCTGCAGGTGACTGGTCCTGGTGGTATACCTGGGTTGGATTCTGAGACCAATTCTGTAGCTCTCGGGTTGATCTAGAGGTAGGAGAGGAGAAGTATCTTGCATCACCTTTGTGATCTAGTAGCCAGTTTAGCAGTGATACTTATGGGTCCCGAACAGACTCCTGTCCATTCATTTTAACAGGAAGAATGGAATTAGAAAACAAGCCCTTGAGCATCAATAAGTTAAACAGGGAAAATAGGGGGATTCTAAGGACTTCCATGAGAGTTATCATAGATATCCCCCTCCCCCAGAAGAAAAACAAACTTCACACACAATGTGATACACTTGTATGAGCTGATCCTTTCCCCCTGTCCACTAAATCTTTGAATTTTATTCAGATCTGATCTTAAACTTATACCATATGTTAAACACTGACAAACAAACGAATAGAGCTGGAAACGGAATGTTGTGTGTGTTTGTTCCATATTTATAAGTAATTTCTATTCTGGTGTTAGGAACCTGGCCTAGTGGTCAGAGCAGGAATCAGATCTACTGTGCAGAGTAGGCGTCCAGATCAGGAAATGGAGTCGAGGGACAGAATCAAAATCAGCTACCAATTACCTGAGCCAGAGGCAAGCCAGAGTCAGAGCCAGGAATCAAAGCTGAGGGTCAGAGCTGTGGTCAGATACCAAATGACAGAGCCACGGGTCAAGCCAGAGTCGAAGTCAGAGCCAGGACTAGTAACCAGTGGTCGGAAGTAAGGCTCAAGGGCAGGCACAGAGTAGTAGGAGCACAGTGGGAACTAGGAACAAAGGCAGGGGCGAGGCAGAAGCCAGGTGCAGAGCAGGATTCAGGAACAGGGCTAGGGTTCAGAATGCAAGAAGATGGCACAAGCAAAATCCAATGCAGCAACAACAGGGAATCACCTAGTTGCTCAGACAATTTCCTGTGCCTCTTTTTGGCTTAAATAGCATGGTTGGACCAATCAGTAGAGCCAGGCAATCCTCCAATCAGGGCTCCTGTGGCTGGTGCTTTGGCTGAGGCTGTAGTTCTGCTAGCTCCTTGACCCACCAGATTTCAGGACACATCAGGTGGTGGACAGGATGTGATGACTGTCGAGGAACTCACAGATTTCTTTATTCATTGATAATGTCACAAGGGTGCCCAAAACAATACTGTATGAGCACTAAAATAAATAGTGCTCTAGAGCAAACCATTGTATATTTTTAAAATCACTAAGCAGATTAAAATAGTGATGTGACAGCTGGTTATACTGTACGCAGGCCTGCACTAAAGCAGAGGCATCCACACAGATCTCTCTCTTTGCCCTGGGCAACAGTGGGTGGAAGCTGTCCTAACCAAGACCCCAATCCTGCAGCCTTTTCTGTATGGGCAGGCCCTTGCACCCACGTGAAGTTCTATTGCCTACCACAGGGATGTGCCTGCATGGAACATGTTGCAGGATCAGGGCCTATATATTTAAATAATTACAACCATGCTGCTTTATTTAGATTATTTAGCTTTGAACAGATGAGTTAATAGACTTCTTTACAATATTTGGAGTACCAGGAAGCTTTGGGTGGGCAGGGTGGAGTTGGCAAATACTTTGTATTCCCTTAAACAGATTCAATTTTTTTTTTGCCCAAATGCAATGCACCTGGTTATGCCATTCAGAAACTATAGTCTGACAGACATAATGCCATCCATCTGTTAAAATGGTTTACTGTCTGCTTATCTTTTAAAATATGTCTATATCTTGCTAACTCCATCCGCAGAGCTCAGTTACTGAAACAATCCCCTCTGAAGCTGGGTTGCATACGGCAGTTCCATGTTTTTGTATTTAAGTATGAGATAGCCTGCAGAGTGCTTTTTAAAACAAACAGATTAAATATATGCATCTGTACTGGCATGGAGGTGGAACAGAATTGCATGGAAAATGACTGCAGCTTCATAAAGGAATATGTTGAGACCATCCCTCTTCCGCCCTCCCCCGCCCCGCAAACATGTCAAAAGAATGACATGTTTGTAGATTTGTGGATGAAAACATGTTTTGTTGAGGGTAGAATCTAGGAGCAATAAGCAGACAGTGAAGTGATAGAGATCTGGGGAAAAGATTCTAGAATAGCATGGCAATAACTGGCAAACTGGCAGCTAGTCAGTTGATGAGAATTACCAGTCAGGGAGTGAGCCATTAAACCAGGATGTAAGGGTAAAACCTCTCCTGAGACAGCTGCAAAACACTGCATATAAAGTCAGTTCTTTATTTAAACTCTCCCATGTCCTGCCGGCCCCTTGAAGCTGAGAGAGAACTGACATAGCACAGAAGTTAGCATGAATGCAAAGACAACAAAGTCAATAAAAGTTAGCAACAGGACAGAGACCAAGATGCAGAATGTGAACAGGAGGGCTACACATGTAATTTCTTAAGTGACTACACAAATACTTTATTGATAAAAATATAAAGGAAAAGGTCACCCCTTGGACATCAAAGACATTTATCAAGGAAATGGAACAAGAACTAAGGGGAAACAAATGTTAATGTCATGCCCAAAACTATGAAATATATTTTATTGCCAAAGTTACTTTGAAACTAACAAGGCCAGGCACATGGTATCAGCTCACTATATTTCAGAGCTATGGAACATAAGGCACCTAATTCAAGTTACAGAATGCAAGAGGCATGTGTTTAGGTGTCTCCCACCTAGCTGTAATGCAAGTGAACAACATGACACTGGTGATATCACCCACAAAAGAGATGGGGCTGGGATGGTCTCCAGAAAATTGGCACAGGCTAACAAATGAATGACAATGAGCAGCAGTAACCAAAGCGGAAAAAAACAAGAACCCCACATTGGGTGTGGAACCCAGTCTTGTAGACAGAGAACCAAAACCAAGAGGATGAGATGGAGGAGAAAGACTCATTTTAAAAGTGCAGGTGACAGGTGTATTTTGCTATATACCAGGTCTTGAGACAAGTAGAAAAGGTCTATAAGGCTTTATAGAAAGAGAGAGGCTTTTTTTAGTGTGGGAAATACGGGTAACAAAGGCATTTCACCATGTTCTTCTGACAGCATGAAAAACTTTTGGAAGTAAGGGTGAGAAGAAATGTCAAAAAGTGGGCAAGAAAATGGTAGCAAAATGTATCATTGATACAGGTTAGAATATATTAGCATACATAGAATGTTGTAGTTTAACATGTCATAGAAAAAAAATTAAGGATTTCCAGTTTGACCAAGCATGCAAAGCACAATATTCAAGAACACTTCGCTCTGAAAAGAAAGCGTATGCAGGTGATATCTGGCATCTTATTAATATTAATTTATTTTTAAGGAAAATATATGTTCCTCACCTACCCATTCATATAATCGACAGCTGTTTACCTGTGACATGCTATGTGACATCGGATATTAGCAAAACTCAACAGCTGATGTATGGAGGACTCTGTCATGACACAGTGCAGAAGAATTTGTGGTCAGTGGACCACTAATGTTCCATGTATAACTAACTCTCTAGTTTAAGCTGGAGAGTTACATGAGGCTGGCTCTTCCTGATCATTTCTAGTTGCCTAAACTGCACTAAGAGCCAGTTAAGCCATACCTAAATATTAATGTATTCCCTCATTATTATTATATTTCCAAATATTACTTTTCCATGAAAGCAACTGCTATAGCTGTCACAAGGATATTACGTTACAGAATGGTAAATGAGATAGCAGTCTGTCCATGAAAGAGTCTCTGTATTAAAACACGGCCCACACTATGAAAAAGATTGGGAATGAGTGATAAAGGGGTTTCGTTTAAAAACAACGAAAGACCTTTATGAAAAACATGAGCCATGGATAGCCAAATTACATATGTATTTTTATTTACCATCTAAAATAGAGATAATCAGAAAGTGGGCTTCTTTTTCCACATAAAATGTTGATGAACACGAAAAAAATTGTTTTGGTCACAGTTTTCGATGACGAATTCTAACTTTTTACCAAAAACTTGACATTTTTAATCTGCAAAATGAAATAATTTGATTTGGAAATGCTGCCGTGGTGCCCCATGGGAGCTTTCATTCAGGTGCCTCATGCTCCTTTACAGGCTGGGCTGCTTGGCCAGACTCTCTCTCCCATTTTGCAACATGGTCTCACCTCATGATAAGAGAAGATGGTTGCATCATGGGAGATTTAGTTGGCTGGGGAGCATGGCCCACTGGGGACAATGGGAACATGAGGATAGCAAACTATGGCTCCCATGAGACACCACAGCAGAATATCCAAACCAAAATATTTTGGTTTTTGGCCTAAACAGTTCAATTTAGGGATGTTTGTTTTTTCGGTGAAAAATCATTTTTTTCTCTGTGGAAAGCAGACACTTAAAAAACCCTGGTGTGACGCTTGGCAGATGAGATGCCAGATCATGCCAGAGCTCCAGGCCAACTCGTGTATTAGTATAGATCAAAGTGATTGTTAAATATATGAGATTGTATCAGGTGTTTAAACTTCATGAAAACTAGTAGGATGTTACCTGTATTATTTTCACTTATCTGTATCCCATTATAATGGATTGAGCAAACATTTACATTGTGTATAACCCTGTTACTAAATAACCCATCAAACAAAGAAGCCGCCTTGTGGAATGCAAATACAGAACTTTAACAGAAAAGTGCTAATTTCAAAGCAAGTGGTCATTGTGTTTGATGACTGGAGGTCAAAAACTCAAAATGCATTCCTCACTCTCCCACATGGGTAGTGACAGTGTCAGTTTGTTTTCTGCGAGAAGAAGTTATAAGTATGGTTTCAAGGAAAGCTCTGGCATCCCTGGACTGTTTGGACTCTTACAGGGAAGTGTAGCCGATGCAAAGCGGAGATCCCCAGAGACAATCTGGGTACCCTGAAAAGATTTTTGGGAAACTGGCAGTTTCTTACATCACTGCCACCATTTGGAATTACAAACTGTGACTCACCTGTGCATATATTTTACCTGCTTTCACCTCTCAATAACTCATTTCCTTTTCTGAGCTAATAAACTTTTACTTAGTTTACTATAGAATTGGCTGCCAGCGTTGTCTTTGGTGTGAGATCTAAAGTACCAATTGATCTGGGGTAAGTGACTGGTCTCTTGGGACTGGAACCAACCTAAATGTGATAAAATGGCTACGTACACCAAAAATCACATCACAAAGTACAGTTTGTCAGGGTGGCAAGATAGACTGGAGAATCTAAGGAAATGGTCTGTGACACCCAGGTAAGACCGATATGGTGATCCAGGAGCTCATATTCTGTTACTGGCTTGGTGAAATCTAATGATAGAACATACCACCTGCTTGGGATGTCTGCCCTGTTTTCTGACAATCTGCCTTGAGGCAGGCACTCACAGTTGTGAGCCACTCCAGACAGCGTGATGCCTGGTTTTGTTGAAAACCCAATTTTTTATTGAAAAAAGTTTTGATACAAAATTTTCGAGCAGCCTTCATCTAGAAGTTGTCCACCCAAGGCAAATATTCCTAAGATTGCCAGCATCCGAAAAGAACAATGGTCAACACCAAGAGCCCCCTGCTCGTTCTTCCTCCAATCAACCACCAGTTAAAGGACTAACAACTACACTAAATAAATTGACCTGATGTCTTAGTTACCTTATGAACCTAAAGCATAACTAGTATAGTATAAATCCATGAATGTATTTGCTCCAGACTCCAACTGATCCAATAACATAAGTAAATAAATCTAACTGCACAATACATTAATAATAGTAACAATAAAATAAGTCATGGCACTTTAGCCTTCCCCCATTTGTACAGTTAGGGACTGATTCTGCTCACCACTCAGGTCAATGGCAAAACTCCCGTCGACTTCAATGGCTATAGGATTCAGCCCTGAAATGCATTTGCAAGAAGAAAATATAAGCTTCCTGCTCTGATTATTTCAAATAGTTTTACCAGTTCAAATTTCTGGAACCCTTCTAGAAATAACTCCTTGCCTCTGACCCATTTCCCAATTCAGTTAGCTAGATATACTGTTAAAAAGAGGAAAAAGAAGCCATAAGAAAAAATAACAAATATAAGCATTGATTTAGTGACCTGTATTCCATTAAGAATTTCAGCAGCAAGTATTGCCAACCTTTCAGGATCTGGAGTCTAACCATCTCTCTTGACATGGCTTCAGGGGCCATGTACATATTTCATCCAATTGCCATGTACAAACCAGTCGGGAGCTGTAATAAAGTTCAAGTAAGGTTGTAGCAGAAGGAAACTGTTCTTAGAAATATATAACAAAGGATATAAAGGAAAATATTGGGAACAAAACTGGTAAAATTGTAGTTGCCAAAATCTAGAGACGTGGATTGCTCAAAAGGGAGACTATGATACTGTGGATTAGACTGTGCTTCAGGTGCACATGGAATACATTTGTTATCCATGTCCGAGGCTGACCAAAACAGATCCACTGCCAAGTCAAAATAGAAGTAAAGACTAGAGCAACAAAAATATGCTTAATGCTGTAAGAGGGTCTGATGTACACCTACTTAACAGATATTTCCTATACAAATTTAAGCCCTTGAATGAAAAGCTACCACAAAACCTTAGGCATACGTTCACTTATAAATGAATACATACACACACAAACATACTTAATTCGTTAGCATTTTGGAATAAGTATACTGTAAATCAGGCTTCTTAAATGTTTACCCTCTCCTCTGCCTTCAGATAAAGACTATTTAAAAACATAAATAGAATTTCATTCCCTTTCAGCATGTCAAATTAACGTAAGCAAATATAGAGAGTTATGCATCTCTATCTTCACCAATATTTCCTTAACCCTCAGAGTCAGCAGTTTTCCAACGCGATCCAAATTTTAAATAAATAACATATGCGAATGTAAACTAACTCTACCAGCTGAATTTTATTTATTTTTTTTGTTTTGTAATTTATTGAGTTTCATCATTAATCAGACGGGTTTTTATAAGGAAAATAAAAGGAAAAATCTGAGGCTTTTTGGATGTTCTGATCACCTTCTTAAATTACCAATTTTGCAAAGGCAGAAAAAATTTTAAGTGCTAGGGTTAACCACATAATTACATATCATTTCATTTCTCCCCATTGGTTAAAATCAAGCCATTACTAGGTAAAGTAACAGTATTTTGCCATTAGCTGTTAGGTCTGACCTCTGCAATTCACTCATCTGAATCTTCTTGAAGTGACATTGCTTGTCAAAACTCATCAGCTAATCAAGTTCTTAAACTAAAGTGAGTTATCCTTTCAAATTAAAATAATACCTTATTGTAACCCCAACTGCATCTGAATGCAAGAGGACAAAGGGCTCACTAGTATCTGGTAGTAAGTTTCAGCTGCCCTGACCAGTTCAGTGTACCCCAATTCATTAATGTCATAAACTGTATCTGACGTGTGTCAAGTGAAGTATCATTGGAAACTGGTAACACACTGATCATTAATATTCTTGCATGTTGGGTGTATAGTAAATGCTCAACAGACCATACAAATATGAAGGATCTGTGGCACTAAAACGTGTTTACCAGACAAGTCTGGGGAGTAGTTAACAGGTTTCTTCCAAACAAATGACAAGCCGATACCTCCAGTTAGCTGTTATTAGTGTCAAGTGGCAAACACATGGTTTGGGTAAATTTAGGACTGGAAGGCATTGGGGTCATCTTAACAGGTGTAAACCAAAAAGCTGGTGGATATGAGTGTGTGGCTGGAGTTTAACAAGAGGCCTGCTGGAGCCAGAGTTGCTGGTCCAGGGCTGCTTATCACACAGACACTCAGTCCATGCTTGCATGCTGCGTAGGAACGTCCAGAGAAGAGAACTACAGGAACACACTAATTTAAGTCACATAGGGTTACAGCCCCTCACTGGACTGGATTGCACTCCAGAAGGTGTTACATACCCTGGTTTTTCCATTTTAAAGTAGCATTGTACTTCCTTATCAAGAACTTCATTCCTTTATAAGATCCCAAGTCCTAATCCCTTCCCCCAACCAAGGAAGTGAACAATCAAACAAAAATTCCCATAGAATTCAAATGATGTTGCATTTGGTTACATAGTTTGGAACAACTGATACGGGAGGTGAGAATGTTTCCAATGTATTCCAAGATGTTTCTTTATTTTGCAACCAGATGAAAAACAAAGGAAAACTCTTGTCAATTTGTGAACCCTCAGGAACTATTTTCCCCAGCACCCCGAGGCACTGAACTTTAAGGCAGCTCTGACCAACTTTACGAAAATACTGCAAAACCTTCCTCTTTGATGAAGTCTTTCCAAAGACAGAAGAATGACAATCAAAAACTCACTGGTTCTGCCTATGGCTCAAATAAAATACATAGAAAACATTTTTACAAAATCTAAAACAGAACAGACTTGAAACAAACAAATCATTCAACCAACCAAAAAAGTAGTCCTATCCCAAAGTAGACTTTCTACACTCCCAAAAGGGATCCGAGCCAGAGACTCCATCAAGGCTACCAGAGGTCACATGTGTGTGGGTAAGTCTCATTGACTTCATTAGGGTTTAGGTATGTGCTTGAGTGCCTTTACTTAATAGGGAAGTCTTCCTGAATCAGGATCTTACACATTTTGGTTCTATTATTTTTGGATAAGATATTGAAATGGTTAATTCATCAGGAACAAATCAAAATTGTTAAAAAGGACCAGCTTTGTAATTTTCATCATGGTTAACTGATTTCTTCCTCTCTTTGGTTGGTGACAGTAATTGTTTGGGGGGTTGCATGATGCTTATTTATTATATATTATGTTTTGGTAGGGATTTGGTGGAAGTGTTAAATAGTTTGGAAAATACCAAGGAGAGAAGAAGTCCTCAAATGAAGAGCCAACAGAGGCTGTAAAGAAACTGGAACACTATCAGCTTAAGAATGAAGACCTTTTATATTTCTGAGCACCAATCACAAACTGTGTTCAGCAGAAACAAGATTTCAGGAGCAAGACTAGCATTGACAGAGTGAAAGTTAACAGTGTTTTATAGTAACAAAAATAATTCTCTCAGTCATACACCTTTGAGGATTGGTATTAAGGGGGGGGGGGTTACTTGTAACCAAAAACAGCAGAGGAGAAATTCAAGGGGAAATATTGGCGATATGGCCAGTCCTGAAAGTAGTGGATACACCCTACGTTTTTCACATCTGTATCTGCAAATAGACCTACAGTCCTTTTGGTGAGAAAGGGTCTTGTACGCGGCTCTAACACAATGTATAAAGGTGAACTGTCATAAATATACACAGGGCAGTTGTACTGAAGGCAGTTGCCTTACTTGTAAGGGGTTAATCAGTTCAATTAACCTAGTTGGCACCTGACCAGAAGGACCAATGGAAAAAGAAGATACTTTCAAATCTAGGGGTGGGGGGTGATTTTGTTTGTGCTCTCTTTATTTGTTCCCTTTCTGGATGGAGAGAGGGGTCCAGGCAAGAAAAAAACATACCAGAAATGAACATCTAAGATTACAAAAATTGTAAGTATCAGAGGGGTAGCTGTGTTAGTCTAGAACTGTAAAAAGCAACAAGGAGTCCTGTGGCACCTTATAGACTAACAGACGTAAGTAAGGCAAATTGTAAGTAAGGCAAGAAAATGCGTTAGATTATATTTTGTTTTAGCTTGTGAATTTTCCCTATGCTAAGAGGTCATTTCATTCCTGTTTTGTAACTGGAAAGCAGAGTCAGAGGGGAATCTTCTGTGTTTTAAATATTTTTATTTACCCTGTAAAGTTACCTTCCATCCTGATTTTGCGGGTGTGATACTTTTACTTTTTTTTTTTTAATAAAATTCTTCTTTTAAGAACCTGATTGATTTTCAGTGTCCTAAAAACCAAGGGGTTTGGTTTGTGCTCACATTGTAACCAATTGGTTAGTATATTATTCTCAAGTCTCCTCAGGAAAGGGGGTGAGAGGGCTTGGGGGAATATTTTGGAGAAACGGGGACTCCAAGTGGTCCATTTCCTAAATTTTTGTCTAAATCACTTGGTAGTGGCAGCAATACCGTCCAAGGACAAGGAAAGGATTTGTGCCTTGGGGAAGTTTTAACCTAAGCTGGTAGAAATAAGCTTAGGGAGTCTTTCATGCGGGTCCCCACATCTGTACCCTAGAGTTCAGAGTGGGGAGGGAACTCTGACATGAACATAGGCCATTGCCACAAAGAAAGGGTAAAAAAGACTTGCCTCAGTTATGCACACCAATCTGCTAAAACAGAGAAGTACTCTAAGCTGTAGAGACAGCACTAGACACTACGTCTCAGTAGCAAGATGAAGCATCAGTAAATAAGTATCAGAGAGACTGAATTGTAAAATTAAACAGGTGTGTGTAAATATATATATATTTTTAAATGTCCGCTAAAGGTTTATTTCAGGAAACATTAGGCAATAATAAAAAAAAGTGCCTCCAGGCTTTTCCAGTACTGGATACATCAAAGGGATTTTTCACTAGTAATTTGGGGAGTTTATGCCTCTGGATGCCACTGCTGTGATTTCAAAATAGAATTATCTGATGCTATGTGATTTCTTGAATCATTAGTTTTCCATTATACACATACATACATACATACATACACACACACACCTGTATTGCAAAAATATGCCATGCAAGAATAAGAAAAATGCCCTTGAGAATAAAGGGTTACTTAGTGCCCTATTAAAATATAAACAGATATATATAAATATCCCTTAAGTGATTATGTGTGGGGAGCTCTGTAATTATATATATCTAAAGCTCTAATCTACATCTAATGGCTTCAGAGGAAGTTGGGATACCTCACAAAAGTGAGCCTTAAACTACTAAAATAATGATGATTTGGGTCCTTTGCTTACTAAGCTACATTCACATATAGGGCAAAATTCTCTCTTCCAATGCACACCAGTATTGACTTCAATGGGGGGATACTTGTAAATATCTCGGGGCAGAAATTGGCTATAAGAGCTAATACACAAAGATTAAACTACTTCAATGGGCTTTAGACTAGGCCACTGACCCTTGAAATGTAGTGAACGATTTCAGGGAGGGAGTTCTATAATCAGAATCCCTGATTTGAGAAGTTTTCACCTGGCTTTGATTCAGACAATCTCACGGCTGAGAACATGAGTAATCCAGCGGACCTCAACTGCACTCAAAGGACAGAGCAGGAGAGACTGTTGATCGGGTACTTCAGTCTTATGTTGGTGGCTTTACATGACAACAACAATAGCTAGACCTGAACATGGTGAATTACAGATTGTTGCTGTTTGCAGAAAGCATTAGTTACCTACTTTTTTGCTACTCAATATCTAGGTATAAGTGGATAAAGGGGAGTTTGATTCTGGATACACTTCTACTGTCATGTGGACTTATATAGTACGGAGCTGTTAAGTAATTACACTGGTCTACAATTTTTGAGAAGTCATCTGCTTCAGAGATAAAATATGCTATTTATTATGTATTTTGATGTGCTGAATTCAAATATGACAATTAAAACAACTGATTGGCTACTGTTTCTAAGATATTTAAGTTTTTACATTTTATGTCTATGTATATTGTGTAGATAGTAGAGTTTTAATCATAAATTGTAAATCTAGGTCTTTTCATGTGTTTATGGTTGCTTTACATGATAATATTTCACCTGTCCTGTTTATGGAACACTTTAAAAATCAGCAAAAGGGTTATATAAATAAAATTTATTATGAAACAAAAGGCAAAAAACTATTATGTACATAGTTTAGTCCTATTCAGCTTCTATCCTATTGGCGCTTCTTGGCTTGTCTCTTGTATTCATTAAATGGAGCATCTCTTGTCACTGTCCAGCAATAGTCTGCAAGAATTGATGGGCTCCATTTGCCCTGATAGCATTTCTCCATTGTTGCAATGTCCTGGTGAAATCGCTCGCCGTGCTCGTCGCTCACTGCTCCGCAGTTCGGTGGAAAAAAATCTAGATGAGAGTGCAAAAAATGTATCTTTAGTGACATGTTGCAACCAAGGCTTTTGTATGCCTTGAGGAGGTTTTCCACCAACAACCTGTAGTTGTCTGCCTTGTTGTTTCCGAGAAAATTTATTGCCACTAACTGGAAGGCTTTCCATGCCGTCTTTTCCTTGCCACGCAGTGCATGGTCAAATGCATCATCTCGAAGAAGTTCACGAATCTGAGCACCAACAAAGACACCTTCCTTTATCTTCGCTTCACTTAACCTTGGAAATTTTCCACGGAGGTACTTGAAAGCTGCTTGTGTTTTGTCAATGGCCTTGACAAAGTTCTTCATCAGACCCAGCTCTATGTGTAAGGGTGGTAACAAAATCTTCTTTGATTCAACAAGTGGTGGATGCTGAAAACTTTTCCTCCCAGGCTCCAATGACTGTCGGAGTGGCCAATCTTTCTTGATGTAGTGGGAATCTCTTGCACGACTATCCCATTCGCAGAGTAAACAGCAGTACTTTGTGTATCCAGTCTGCAGACCAAGCAAGAGAGCAGCAACCTTCAAATCACCACAAAGCTGCCACTGATGTTGGTCATAGTTTAGGCACCTCAAACGTTGTTTCATGTTTTCATAGGTTTCCTTCATATGGACTGCATGACCAACTGGAATTGATGGCAAAACATTGCCATTATGCAGTAAAACAGCTTTAAGCCTCATCTTCGACGAATCAATGAACAGTCTCCACTCATCTGGATCGTGAACGATGTTGAGGGCTGCCATCACACCATCGATGGTGTTGCAGGCTACAAGATCACCTTCCATGAAGAAGAATGGGACAAGATCCTTCTGACGGTCACAGAACATGGAAACCCTAACATCACCTGCCAGGAGATTCCACTGCTGTAGTCTGGAGCCCAACAGCTCTGCCTTACTCTTGGGTAGTTCCAAATCCCTGACAAGGTCATTCAGTTCACCTTGTGTTATGAGGTGTGGTTCAGAGGAGGAGGATGGGAGAAAATGTGGGTCCTGTGACATTGATGGTTCAGGACCAGAAGTTTCATCCTCTTCCTCGTCTGACTCAAGTGAGAATGATTCTGGTGCATCAGGAACCAGCAGTCCTTCTCCGTGGAGTACTGGGCATATAGCTGATGGAATGTTTGGATAATGCACAGTCCACTTTTTCTTCTTTGACACACCTTTCCCAACTGGAGGCACCATGCAGAAGTAACAATTGCTGGTATGATCTGTTGGCTCTCTCCAAATCATTGGCACTGCAAAAGGCATAGATTTCCTTTTCCTGTTCAACCTCTGGCGAAGATTTGTTGCACAAGTGTTGCAGCATAAGTGTGGGGCCCACCTCTTGTCCTGATCTCCAGTTTTGCAGCCAAAATAAAGGTGATAGGCTTTCTTAACCATAGTGGTTAGACTGCGCTTTTGTGATGCAAAAGTCACTTCACCACAAACATAGCAGAAGTTATCTGCACTGTTCACACAAGTACGAGGCATCTCTGCTCACTTTGGCTAAACAGAAATGTGTCCCTTTGCAAAATCAAACACTGACGAATAAGAGAGCACGACACTGTATGATTTCTAGAGCTGATATAGGGCAATTTGTTCAGCAGAGTGATGTAAGCTTCGTTATGATTGCATCATCAATGACTTCTAGGAATAACATGATGCAATTCATATCATGTATGATGCAATACCAGCTTCAGATTGCATCATTCATTGTTTTGCCTAAAAAGCAAGTACTGTCCAAACCCAGTCATAGATTTATTCATAGATCCAGTTAAAGATGTATTTTAGTCATTTCTGGTTTAAATTGAGATCCCTTCCCTTTATAACTCACTTATCCTCCGCCATTCCCAAGTCAAGGGTCGTATATACTGACCCAATAGCATATCTTGAAAACTAGAGCCAATCAACAATTTTAAGCATCATTTTCGTTCTCAGTGACCCAGAATTAGTAAAGTTTGACTACATTTATTTCAGAAGCAGTTTGGCTGTAGAGCAGTGTTACATGTGGAGAGTTTTACAATTACATATCACATTTTAAATTTGTATAGAAATATTACTGATATTTATTTTGTGAGGCAGATAGAATTCAATGGCAGATGTTATAAAAATCAAAATACAAGATCTCATGTCATCTGTACAGACAATTTTTATTTCAATTGAAAAAAGATTATCCACCACACTAGTAAATGTGTGGTGAAACCACGCACTGTGATGGTGTGAATCCAAACTGTACGGAGAAAAAATCCCTGCAAACCATTCAGAAGTTCATCTCCACTATCAGTTGCAATTGCTGGTTTCCTCCCTTTCCCCACACACCACCTTTTCAAGAATATGTCTATGATAGATATACAGCCATCCAGCCAATGCTTTCTTTCTCATTGCCAAGAGTAACTAAAAGATAATGTAAGTGTGTTAAACCCCAGCAGACTTAGCATGTTCCTGACCTAGAACTACAGGGAAATAGTTCAGAGAAAATAATTGTTTTAAAAAAAAAATCACCAATACCACCTTCATCCATTCACTTGAAGCCACCATCCCCTAACACATCCTGAACATCTAGAGAGGTTCACATAATGAAAAAAATCCCGCCTCTCTGTACCTTCCTGACTATACAATGATCAGAAGCTGAACCACCAAAATACAATGGGAAAAACTATTCCTGTGATATTTCAACTTGACAGAAAACAGGAAGCACAAGAAATTTCATGAAAAAACCCTATTCTCATGATATTTCCAAACTGATTTACCATCCAAAGATGGTCAGATAAGCATGCCAATGTTCAAATGCTTATCTGTAACAAGTTTCCAAAGCTTTCAACATTCTTCTGTCACCTAACAAGAAACCAGAGAAAAGTATAGCCTCTCTCTTACTGAACATTGCAGTGCTTTACAATTACCAATTTATATCAAAATCAATGCTGACTTAAAATCTAAATATGATTTGAATGAAAACATTCCAAAGCTTATTTCCCAATAAATCTGGTCTATGCATAATCAAAAGCATTTTTTCTGGCCCAATCAGCACAGACTTAGCAGAATAAAGGCCTTTGGTATAAGCAAAAAATTCCAAACTTGAATCTTGCAATTGCCCCTTTGAGGGTCATATATTGTGCACGTTTCTCAGCGGTGTGTCTGAAATGAATACTGCCTCTATGCAAAGCAATAGGAGGTCACATTATAATTAGAATGCAATCAGTGGAATTGGTTATGACTTGGTTTTCTTTCTGCAATGACAATCTATGCCGCATATGCCATTACATTAATATTTTCTGTATTACTAAAAGGAAAAAAAAGCTTTTTCATTGAGCAGCTGATATAGTTGTCTTTAACTAAAAGATCACATGAGCTAATCAAGACCCAAACAGTTCACCTTTAAAATACCCAAACCATCTGGCTGGCTGTCCCATGATAAATCTCAATGATAAATGTCTTCGTTTTGATGTTACAAAGGAACCACAGATCTGCTCAGTTTTGGCACAGCTGAAAACACACTGGCAACAGTAGAATAGAACTCAGATGTCCAAAAATATAGAAGTAAATCATTTTGACCTGCAGTGCATAATATATTTAGAGGAAACCTGATTGTAATAAAGAAAAGGTTTGGACTCATAATTTCTCTCTGGAGAGGAGGCATTTAAAAAAATGTTTCTTTACTACATTTTACCAGATACAAATATACTGAAAATCTAATATGAAGCTCTGTGTAAGTTTTTGGATAGCCTCTAAGAAACCTTAGAATATGGTGGGTTTTTTTACCTCCACACTTTTCTATTCATCCAGATGACAAAGCAGAAAGTTTGAACTGTACATAATCAGAATGATTAATAATCCTTTCACACCAAGAGACTTATTTTCCCAGAGCTTCATCATTGCTGAAAATGGATGAATTGAAACCGGAAGCAGCGTGGGGTTAAGGCAAAGTCAGTGACTAAAGGCTAGCATAAGATTTATATGGATCTAGAGTGACGTAAACGGCGTCTCATCTGAAGGTATACTTTCATGCTCAGCCAAAGCTTCAGAAACAAATTATTTAATCATAAATCATTTTACCTTTTTATGTTACACATTATAAACATTTTCTTATAAATCATGTGTGTGAAAGGTAGATGGAGAAAGTTAAATACAAACATAGGCAAATACTGAGTAAGCCTTTGCACAAAACTCAAACAATATGTCACCAGGAACATGCCAAAGGCAAGTCACTGTAGCTGTGGCAATTCTATCCAATCAAAAGAAAGGCTCAAACCAAAATGTTATGAAAACCTGCATGAGATCTCATAATCATTCAGCAATTTGAATTTATGTTTGCCAGTTGAAGCACCAGTTTTATTGAAGAACCTCAGATAGCTAGTTATGATCATTTGTGTGAACAAACAGGAAAGTCAGGATTCAAACAGTTTTGCTCTCAAACAATCTCTGTATAGTCACAAATGCCAATTTGTATAGAATCTACCATTGTAACTATCAAAAATGCTAGTACATCTTGATTACACATCAAAATTAACTCTGAAACCTGGAAATTAACCACAGAAGAAAAAAAACAAATTCTAAATTATCTTACCATTTTACCAACATTCACTGTTGAAAATATTTTCTCAAAACGTTCTCTCTAGCTACTTGTTCAATTATGTTGGTGTTCGTTCAGTTCTCTCTAATTTGTATAATCACCTGTCCTGAGCCCTGGTCTCAATCCAGTTTTAAACGATTTGTGCAATAATAGGGGTTTCAACCCTAAGCTTAGAAGGCTATATCCAAGCTAAGAGAGCACAACACTTGGAATTTTCCCCAATATTTAGTTTTTATTTTTCTTTACAGAATTTCTTCCCATTGCTTTGTAATATTCCATTGGACAATCACCCTAGAAATTCTTCTGTTGAATTGATTTAGAGAGTTACATCCCCACTTTATCATTGGCTAGCCAAACTATACATGTTAAATGATTTTTATCTTTCCTCATAAGTCCTTTCTGCTAGGTTCTTATTTTGTTGTTAAATTCCTCCCAATTTCTTGATCACTTACTAAAAATTAGGTGGTCACTACTGAAAGTCAAAATGATATCATTAATACCTCACAGTTACTATCATCTCTTTGGTGATCGGTTTATGTACCTTAACCATGGTGTGTCTGAGAATCCGTTAGACATTTACAACACTTCTTCATTTTACTTCTTTCTCGTACTGCCGTGTTGGTATTAAGTTTCTGAATTCTCTAAAATTTGCTTTCTTGAAATCGAGTAGCTTAGCTTCCATGCATACATTTCTTATAATGAAACAGCTGATTTTCACACCATGATATGCTGGTATGCCAATAGATATGTTGGCACGAAATGATGATTGAGAACAAATATATGAATGAACAGGCAGAAAAAGGTAAAAGGAGTATCCTCATTAAACACATATTGCGGTCATTGAGTTCAGGGCATAAAGTCTGTAGCAAATAGAATAAATGACAAAGTTTGAGAGAGCAACAACAAAAAAGAAAAAAAAATGATCAGGTACTATAGGTTGTACCACCATAGGTTTAAGAAAAAGTAGACACAGTAAAGGTGTTTAAGTAAATGTCATGTAGTCCATCTCCCTTGTTAGTGCCGAGCTGTTCCCTAAAGTATATTTGTTAATGTCCTGAGCAATATGGACTCCACCACTTCACACAGGGGACTATTCCACAGTCTAATAGATACCTCACTGTCAGGAAGTTTTTCCCCCCGATATTAAGCCTAAATTTCCCTTCTTATTCCATCCTACTATTCACCCGGTAGGACATACATGATTCCTCTCTACCCTTCCTTATAAAATGTACTTCAAATACTCAGACACTTATAATTGACCCCTACTCACCAAACACACACACACTTCATTGTTGCTTAGTCAAACTATACCAAGCATGCGGGATTTAGTTCTTAGTTTTTCTGCATAAACCAGTCCTTCCAGGCCCCTAATTATTTTTGTTGACTTACACTGAACTCCTTACAATTTGTCAATATCTTTCAGATGCCCACAAAAGAATAAAATATTCCAAGTGTGATCTCTCACCAAAGCCATATAGAGAAGGACTTATGCTTCCTGTGGTGGGGCTTGATGCTCTGCCTTTGCCCCCCTCCAATTACATCAGCTTTTTTTCCACCACAAACTCAATTTCTGATTTCTTGTCCGCTATCATTCTTATCAATGGGCCTCTTTCAACATATTTTCTTTTCTACATTTGTCCCACTCACTGAATATCTCTGTTTTGGTTTATTGACCCCCCTCAACATATTAATCTATTTTTCTAAGATGAATTACATTGTTGTTTTCTGCTGTTATTTTTAGCCCTATTTAGGTCACTCTGTGTTATTTCTCTGGCCTCACTAGTGTTTGAAATACCACTTTAGTATCATCTGTGGCTCACTGATTATATGCCCCTCAGAGCAGAGGGCTTTTACAAAAGATCCAGGACACCACCTAAGTCCTGCACTAAGGCTAAAATGGGGCTTAAGTGGTCATTAGGGTCCAGGGGAGGAGGGGCAGGGCAAACGATACGAGGATGGCTTTCATCCTCGATCATGAGTGAGAACTAGGCCAGAAACATTCTGATGAAAGATTATGGGGCTATTCCATGCTAACGAGGGCAGTCCATGCTATACTGGTATGAATAAGGGTACAAGGAAGTGTGTGGAAAAACAACAATAATCGAACGACTATGGGAAATGTTTCATCCAGATGGTTATCAATAATTGACTTTTTTATTATTATTCTGTATGGTTTTATTTTTGTTTTGAATCCAGGTTCAGAGGTAAGTATGTGATTTGCTCTATATCTTATTCCAGTTCATTTATTATACCTATCACAATTATATCTGACTCTCTGTGGGATGCGTACAGCAAGTGTAGCCGAGTCATGATATTATCATACTGCTTTCCTTGCATTTGCTGCAGTAGTTTTGGGAATTATGCCCAGCAGAAGGTATAAGAGAAATGAATCGCAGCTCTTTCATTGTTTGATTTGAATTTCATGTTACATGCCACGTGAGTAAATGCCTAACGTCTCTCAGAAAACTACAATAAGATAACTCCTTAGGGAGTTTAAGTAATTATACTCTTCCAGTGATTACAGAATGCCTGTGAAAACTGTAGTCCAAATGGGAAGACACTTTCTCTTCCCACCCCAAAACATTACTAGACTATAAGAAGATATGAGACCAATGTTTATATTGATGCTCTTTTATAAAATTTACATTTTTATCTTATTGTAAAGATCTGTATTTTTTCACCAATTTGTTTCAGCTTCCAATGAAAACCAACTTTTAGTACCAACACTGGGTTCACTGCTGAAATTGAAGCAATGCATACTGAGTTGCAAAATGTTCAGTTGATTGAGCCTTTTATGACCACCAACACTGGAAAGCGGGACAAATGCTTAGTGAAATACAGTACAGAATTCCTTTTCTTTGGAGCTAATATGGATTATTTGTCTATTCACTGCAAGATCGTACTACCAAGTTTTCACCGATCTTTGATCCCTTCAATCAATTCCTCTAACAGCTCTCTCTAATTTCTGAGAAATGATACTATTCACTGGACAGGAGAACAATTTTCGAAGTTCAGACTACCAAACATCAGATGAAATAATTTATTTGGAATATAACAGGACAATACCCAGTGTTATGGTGTTTTTCCTCACTGTGATAACCAGTAAACTAAAAGTATTTGGCAAATGTTACTTGGTGGAGCAGAAATAGACATGTAGGGTAGAATTTCTCCCTAACCTGTTGGAATAAAGAAGGCAGAAAGCAGGAGAACTTATTTCATGATCCTTTGAAAATTTACTAATGCTAATATTTATTCATAAAACTCTATGTGAACTACTGTCATTTCCCTTTTATAAACATTAGCTACAGTAGCGATGGACATCTCAACTTTAGTTCATCCAGTCATTAGTTTTCAGAGTAGTTTATAATTTGCTGAGACCTGCATGTCAAATATACCCTGATACAGCAGATAGTGATGCTGACGGCCTGAACACTCAAACCCACAGGTTAATTTGCATAGCTTCATGAAAAGAAACATGTGGATGTTCTTGATGAGTGAACCTATCCTCTCTGTAATGCTGGAAGTGTCTCAGAATGAGGTTAATTAAGGAAAATGAAAACATAAAGGCCTTTTGAACCATAAGAATATAATAGTAAGGAATGCTCTACCGGATAATGATGTTCAATGCACTCAGTCTATGAACTTGTCATTAAAACTATGTAGTGAAACACAGGTTGTTAAAATGTATTTTTCCTCTTATCCACTGTACTTTCCTTCAGTGTTAATACTAAATAGCTTAGGAAAAAGCCCTTGCACCACTACCCCGAGACCTTGGACTGCTACCCTTTCTTACTTAGCCACGTGGGCACCAATGATACCATCAAGATTGAGAGGATCACTGCAGACTATGTGGCTCTGGGAAGAAGGATAAAAGAGTTTGGGGAGCAAGTGGTGTTCTCATCCATCCTCCCTGTTTAAAGAAAAGGCCAGGACAGGGACTGTCAAATCATGGAAGTAAAAGTGTGGCTATGCAGATGATGTTGGCAAGAGAGCGTTGGCTTCGACAGTGAGCTAATGCTCCAGGAAAGATGATTACTGTGCTGTATGGGATCCATCTATCAAATACTGGAAAGATCTTTGGACATTGTCTGACTAACATGATAAGGAGAGCTTTAAACTAGGTCTTATGGGGGATGGTGACAAAAATCCGGCCAATATACATCTTTACTCAAGTAATGAAGACAAGGGAAAGGGCTAAATTCTGGAGAAGGAACTAGAAACCACAACAGCATAAAAGAGGCATGAAGAAAATGCCTGTATACCAATGTATGGGGTAGGGGGAACAAGCAGGATGAACTGGAAGTCATGGTAAATGAAGAAAAATATGACGTACTTGGCATTGCAGAGACATGGTGGGATAACTACTATGATTGGAGTACCTCCATTGACGGATATAACTTGTTCCGAAAGAACAGGTATAGGGAAAAAAAGAGGTGGTGTTGTGCTGTATGTCAAGAATGTATACACTTGCTCTGAGGTTCGGAAGGAAGAGAGCAGCAGATCTAGTGAGAGTCTCTGGGTGAGGATAAAAAGGGAAAAGAATAGTAGCAATGTTATGATGGAGGGAGTCTATCATAGACCACCAAATCAGGAAGCGGAGGAGGAAGTCTATGAGGCATGATACAAGCAGGCAATAAATTTAGCTAACAAACACGAGCTAGTATTAATGGAGGATTTTCACTTGCCTGAGATCTGTCAGAAGACTATTACAGCAAAGCATAATATGTCCTGCCAGTTCCTAGCACGTGTAGGGAAACAACTAGTTTCCATTTTGGATCTGCTTTTGACCAACAGGGATGAATTAGTTGTGAACACGAAGATGGTCGGGAACTTGGGAGGAAGTGACCATGATCTGATAGAATTCAAGATCCTAAGGAAAGGAGGGTATGAGAACAGCAAAACAAGCAAAACACTGAACTTCAGAAAGGCAGATTTCAACCAACTTCGGGAAACAGTAGGCAAGATCCCATGAAAAGACCAATTAGGAAGACAAGGAATCTAAGAGGGCTGGCAGTTGCTAAAAGATGTAATATTAGATACTCAGCATCAAGCTATTCCGATGCAAAGGAAAGATAAGAAGAGCCAGAGGAGCCCAATGTGTCTGCACAAGTTGCTTTTTAGCTATCTAAAAACAAAAGGGGATACATACAGGAAATGAAAGGAGGAGCATGTAACCAAGGAAGTATATATGGGAATAGCATGCACATATAGGGACAAAATAAAAAAAGAATGACATTCAGCTGGCAAGAAACGTTAGAGACAACAAGAAGGTGTTCTTGAAATATGTCAGACAAAAAAAAAAGATATAGGATGGTGTGGATCCATTGCTCTATGGAGAAGGTGATCTGGTAATGGAAGATGATAAGATAGCAGAGTTCCTCAATTACTACTTTGCTTCAGTCTTCTCACAAAAAATAACATGTGACTAGACGACTAGCAAAGTTACCATAGACAATAAAGTGGAAGGGACGCAGAGTGGGATAAGTAAAGAACACATCCGAAATCTTCTGATCAAGTTGAATGAATGTAAGTCAGTGGGGCCTGATGCTATTCACCTCATGGCGCTCAAAGAATTAGCAGAAGAAATCTTAGAACCACTGGCAATAATATTTGCCCACTCTCAGATGTCAGGAGTAGCCCTTGAAGACTGGAGAAGTGCTAATGTAGTGCCCATCTTTAAAAGGGAGAAAAGAAGGGGTCAGTGAACTATAGACCAGTCAGCCTGACCTTGATACCTGGGAAGCTACTAGAACAATGCAAAAACATTCAATTTGTGAATACCTGGTGAATTTACTAACAAAAAGTCATGCCAAATCAGCTTCTTTGACAGGGTAACTGGTTTGATGGATGGGGGAATGTGGTGGACATAATACACCTGGACTTCAGCAAAGCTTTTGACACAGTCCCGACATGACAGTCTCATAAGTAAGCTGGAGAAATGTGGCCTTGGCAGAACTACCATTAAGTGGATACAGAATTGGATAAACAATCACAAACAAAGAATAACTATGAATGAAATGATGTTAGATTAGAAGGAAGTCTCAAGTAGGGTTCCACCGGGATCTGCTCTGGGTCCAGTGCTGTTTAACATCTTTATTAATGACCTGGATGTAGGAATAGAGAGCATACTGATGAAATTTGCAGATGACACAAAGCTGGGGGTGTTGACAACACTTTGGAAGATAGAGCTAAAATTCAAAGGGATCTTGATAAATTGCAGAACTGGGTTATTGACAACAAAATGAAATTCAACAAAGACAAATGTAAGGTTTTACGCACAGGAAAGAAAAATGAAATACACAAATACAGAATGGGGGATAACTGGCTTGGCAGCAGCACCGCTGAGAAGGATCTGAGAGTTGTGGTGGATCACAACCTCAAAATGAGTCAAAAATAAGACACTTTTGCAAATAAAGCAAATGCAATTTTAGGTTGCATTGATAGAGGCATAGCATGCAAATCATGGGAAGTGATGGTACTGCTCTACTCTGTTCTGGTTAGGCCTCAGCTGGAGTACTGTGTCCAATTCTGGTCATCAACTTATAGATAGGATGTAGAGAAACTGGAAAGGATCCTAAGGCGAGCAACAAAGATAATCAAAGGGATGAAATTTAGGCCATATGAGCAAATGCTGAAGGAACTGGATATGTCTAGTTTGGAAAAGAAGAGATTAAGGGCGGGGACATAACAGTCTTCAAATACTTGAAAGGCTGCCATAAAAAAGATGGAGAAAAATTGTTCTATCTTGCCACAGAGGGCAGGATAAGAGGCAATGGGTTCAAACTACAGCATAGCAGATTTAGATTAAATCTCAGGAAAAACTTCCTAACTGTAAGAATAGTAGGACAATGGAATAGACTGCCTCGGGAGGTTATGGAAGCTCCTTCACTGGAGGTTCTCAGAAACAAGATGGATAGCCATTTGTCGTGATTTAGACACAACAAATCCTGCTTCTTGGCAGGGAGTTAGACTAGATGACCCTTGCAGTTCCTTCTAACCCTAAGATTCTGTGATCATAACAGCTCACTGGTTAAGATTGTCTCAGCACCTGACCCTAGGCAGAGTGGGGAAAAAAGTGGATTTATGCCATCTCTTAATTCTTCTGATCCAGGGATCAGTCAGGAGATGATTCAAACCTCAGTACAACTTATAATAGCAGCCTCAGGTTATTCTAAATTGCACTCCGCTTCATACAGCCCTACAGGGTTGTTCCAGAAGCCAGAAATAGCTTTAGCACGGTGGTACTGCAGTCACACCCTCTCTTGCTCAGGCAGACTCCCCCTACATAGCTTCCCAGGTCAGGAGCACAGAGCTAAGGGAATCCTCAGGAGTTGCGTTAAGATGGCTTTAGGACTCCTTTTGCCACTGTACCAGTGCAAACAGACCAAAACAGGGTCCAGAACCTGGCCCCAAGTCTAAAGTTGTACGTCTAATACTATGAACCATTTTCTAAACAGTTTTCAGAGTGGTAGCCGTGTTAGTCTGTATCAGCAGAAACGACGAGGAGTCCTTGTGGCACCTTAGAGACTAACAAATTTATTTGGGCTAGAAACCACTTCATCAGATGCATGGAGTGGAAAATACAGGAGCAGGTATAAATATATGAAAGGATGAGGGTTGTTTTACCAAGTGTGAGGTTAGTCTAACGAGATATATCAATTAATAGCAGGATACCAAGGGAGGAAAAATAACTTTTGAAGTGGTAAGAGAGTGGCCCATTACAGACAATTGACAAGAAGGTGTGAGTAACAGTAGGGGGAAATTAGTTTTGGGGAAATTAGGTTTAGGTTTTGTAATGACCCAACCACTCCCAGTCTTCATTCAGGCCTAATCTGATGGTATCCAGTTTGCAAATTAATTCCAGTTCTCCTGCTTCCAGGTGAAATTGCATTACATTTCCAGATTTACATTACCAATCATCAATACCACCTTAGTTTAATTGGCTTGCTTTCCAACTTACTCCTCTGCAGTATGGCTTCTGTCTACTAGTAACTGTGCATGTTAGGGATCTAAGTTTATATCTTTACTCCAATGTTCTGCAAGTTTTCACAGCCAGCTCCTCCTCACTTCCTACAAGGAGCAGCTGCAGCAAGACTCCTCATTACCCTTCATCCATTACCCGACATCGAGAGAGGGTAACTTCTCCCCACTCACCCACAGAGGTGGTGGGGTGAGAAGGTGATCATCCCCTTTGGAATGCAACATATTGTATCTGTCTGGGGAGTGATACTCACTGGATTCCATCATGATCAGTACTGTAGTATCCACTAATAGTGGAGTAAAACTTTACTGCAACTGGCGTGAAACCTCACTATAATATTAGTGGACATCCTTAGAAAAGCACTGAGACAACTTGCAACTTTTACTTCACTATAACCACATTCACTACATAAAATGACTTTCATATCAAACTACTCAGCATACTTTGAAAAACTGCTCCTTGTGTTACCATGCAGTGTCCAGGCTCAAAGCACTTCCATTTCATCAAACAGGCCAGCATTCTGTTAATCGGTAGCAACCAAGCTGCATAGTCTGAAGGTAGAACATATACATGGATTTCCAATTTTTGTTGGTGTTTGACTCCATCTTTAAACTGATTTGTACATATCTTAGTTCCTAATAAATTCCTTGTTAACTATGTCTCTTACAACAGCAAATCACATCAGCTGGACTGAGGATTACCAACGACAGCCTTGCTCCTAAAACCAAGGAATTGGTATTAAACTAGTCTAGAGCAGTGGTGCTCAACCTTTCCAGATTACTGTACCCCTTTCAGGAGTCTGATTTGTCTTGCGTACCCCCGAGTTTCACCTCACTTAAAAACGACTTGCTTACAAAATCAGACATAAAAATACAAAAGTGCCACAGCACACTATTACTGAAAAATTGCTTACTTTCTCATTTTTACCATATAATTATAAAATAGATAAACTGGAATATAAATTCACCTCTACCCCAATATAACGTGACCCGATATAACACGAATTCGGAAATGACGTGGAAAAGCAGCGCTCCAGGGAGGCGGGGCCGCGCGCTCCGGCGGATCAAAGCAAGTTCGATATGATGCGGTTTCACCTATAACGCGGTAAGATTTTTTGGCTCCCAAGGACAGCGTTATATCGGGGTAGAGGTGTATTGTACTTACATTTCATTGTATAGTATAAAGAGCCGTATAAACAAGTCATTGTCTGTATGAAATTTTAGTTTTTACTGCTTTGCTAGTGTTTTTTATACAGTCTGTTGTAAAACTAGACAAATATCTAAATAAGTTGATGTACCCCTGGAAGGCCTCTGCAAACCCCCATAGAACATATCCTCCTGTTCTAGGGACAGAATTATTGAGCTGCTGAAGCGAGAACCTGAACTCATGTGAACTGTCCACTAAGCACTTAGGAACCTGGTTAATTCTCCCCGGTGTATGTCACCTAGGGAGAAGGACTGGCTAGTTTTTGATGGGCATGCAGATGCACAGCATCAGTTTCTGACCATTATAAATTGGAGTATGTCATCTTGCACAGAGTGAATTCTTGCCCCCTTCCTACAGGAAATCCTCTCTTGTGCTCCCTTTTGCATTCCTGATGCAACCCACGTTGTGCTGGTGCTGTTCCCAACCTCTTCCTTAAACAAAGAAGCAGTACGGGAGAGACAGTTCACATCAGGGAGAACTGACATGGCCCTAGCAAGTGGAGGAAGTTGGGGAAAACAAGGGGATGGTGCCACAGCCAAAAGGGAAACAAGGGGTGTGTAAAGTTCACAGTGATTGTTTAGGAAGCAATCATAGCACATATTTCATATAACAGAACCACCAAAATGAGAATGTCAAATCTGAACCCAACTGAATTTTGGATGATTAGATTGAGATCTCCAAACCTACATCAATCCCTAAGATTTAAGTTGCATCTTAGATTAAAACAAAGAAACAAACAGTTCCCGTTTTCCAGCTCCAGTTTGGTTACAGTCATAATCTCATGAGATCAGCTGCTTGTATGATAGTTCAGCCCCAGATAGTGGAAATTTTGGGGGAAAAGGTGACTTCATGAGATTTTCATCAATTAAAATAGAGGAAATATCCAATAATTTGGGCCAAAATTTCATTAAGACAATTATGGGATTTTGAAATCAAATCCAAACTCTGATTCAGCCTCAAATCTCAAACCTTATATTTACACTTTATCCCACTGCTACTCATCTCTATATATGAAATTCAGTGCATATTTCCACTACAACTTCTTGTACAGAAAATCCCTGTTGGCAAGCCACTGAAGTACTAAGACATGTCACTGCAAAAGACCTTGGCATTTTGAGGCACAAGTGTCCATATACACTTCCAGTTGGTTTATATTTGGATATTTACACTCAGATAATAATTGAAAGATAAAAGGGATGAGTGACAATATAAATAAGTATAGAATTACTTGGACCATGATTATAAGCAGTAACAGTAAATATTTATATTATGGTAGCACCCAAAGGCCACAATACAGAATAGGGCCCTATTGTGCCAGGGGCTGTACAAAGATGTGAGAGAATTCTTGTCATGAAAGGTATACAATCTAAAGACTACTGATGGTTTTGCCATCTTCCTACCAATAGCAAGTAGCTAATAATTTGTAATGATAAAAAATTAGTCACAAAAGTACAGTAATATTTTATAATACACTGAACTGTGTTGTAAAATTAAAACTAAAAATGTTGTAGCTGAACTGAAATAAGATCTGAGAATTTTATTGTTCTCCTTGTACATAAAACATTTGGTTTTATGGTTCCTGCACTTATTAATGGAACCTAGTGTGTTCGAAATATTGGATAGTTTAAAGTCATTATTTCCTTTAATGTTCCAAATTGGTTGGCTACAAATGCTTTATGTGGATTATTAATGCATCTCCTGTTGGCATTTTGCCTTCACCATTTGTCTTTGAGATCTTACTCCAAATTCAAACTTTGCTGGATTCCGGCAACTTAAAAGTTCCAAATAGCATTAGCCCTTATTCCATACATAGGCCCTGCTTGAGTAAATCTTTCAAGCACATGCTTAAGTCCATTCATATTTGCCAAAAGATTTTAAGCACATGCTTAAAATTAGGTGCAAGCTTATGTGCTTTGCTGAATTGGGGTCATAGTCCTTAAGCTAGTTATATCTTGCTGGATAAGAACAACAAATCTTTACAGCAATTGAAAGGGAGTGTGGACCTCACCCTCACTTTTTGATTGGTAAGCCTAAAGTTAGCTGGGAGGATCACTTGGAATCTTTTGATTTGTGAATTTTTGCACTGGTGTTTTTTTCTTTATGTACATGAGCTCAAATGATTCAACATATTTATAAGGCTTCATTGTATATACACTACTGCATAAAAAATGAAACAAGAGATTTTACATACCTCATGGTGCCTGGATTCCTCCCAGTTACTATCGTGGGTCAGAGATAAGGTTGTTACTGGAATATAGTATGTCAATTTTCATTTTTTTAAATTAACTAACAAATGAGGAATCGGAATCTTTAGAATTGGAATCAGTTCTGACTGCAGAATCAGGAACTTGGTAGGTAACTTTTTTTTTACATGTACAAGCTAAAACTTACATTTAACATAATTTTTTGGTTTGAATTGTTATTAAGCTTTCTAGATAATTAAAAAGGTTGACGGCACTCAACAAGAGTGGATATTTATTTTCCACTTAAATAAATGTCAGTGGTGACACTAAATGGCACAATTGGGTTAACGTATATTACCCTAAATAGATCACAAAATCTGTTTTCATTCCTTCTTTCCCCCAATGAAATTATTCTGTGAAAATACCAAAGTTAATGATGACTTTATTGTAGACATTTGATAAATCATTTCCAGTATTGCTTTAGCTGCCCGCTTCATTATAACATTCACACAAAATGATTATTTCATCTTCCAGCCATACACGCTGGACTATAGGAAAAGAAGTTTTATAAAATATTGTTAGTATTTTTCTTTTCAATTTTCATCAAGTCGTCAGCACTTTAAGAAACTAACAGATAGTTCAGAGGTGAAATTACTATCCTAAAAAACATCTCCATGTTGAAACAGAGAGGCAGCAACATTCCTTCCAGATGTGCAATAAGAAGAGAGAGTCACACTATTCCCTGAGGATGTAAGAACTCTTAAAATTTCAAAGGCTGGTGCCAAGAAGCCTCGCCAGATTCACTCCACAAAAATGTTTGATGAATTACTTTGGTGAGCATCAACTTTGCAGATAAATGACTAAAAGTAGACTAGTTTATGTCTCAGTGGAGGAGGAGAATTTTCCCTTTTGTTTTGGGAACTTGAAGCATGAAGAATGTTATTGACCATTCTACCTTTCACTGAGCTAACAACATTTTACTAAGGCCTGGTCTACACTAGGAGGTTATGTCGAATTTAGCAGCGTTAACTCGAATTAACCCTGCACCCGTCCACACAACGAAGCTATTTATTTCGACATAGATGTCTCTTTAAATCGATTTCTGTACTCCTCCCCAACGAGGGGAGTAGCCCTAAATTCAACATGGCCATGTCAAATTAGGGTAGGTGTGGATGTAATTCGATGCTAATAGCTCCGGGAGCTATCCCACAGTGCACCACTCTGTTGACGCTCTGGACAGCAGTCCGAGCTCGGATGCTTTGACCAGCCACACAGGAAAAGCCCCGGGAAAATTTGAATTACTTTTCCTGTCTGGCCAGTTTGAATCTCATTTCCTATTTGGACATCGTGGCGAGCTCAGCAGCACTGGCAACGATGCAGAGCTCTCCAGCAGAGGTGACCATGCAATCGCAGAATAGAAAGAGGGCCCCAGCATGGACTGATCAGGAAGTCTTGAATCTGATCGCTGTGTGGGGCAATGAGTCTGTGCTTTCGGAGCTGCGATCGAAAAAAAAGGAATGCGAAGATCTACGAGAAGATCTCCAAAGCCATGCCGGAGAGGGGATACAGCCGGGATGCAACGCAGTGCCACGTGAAAATTAAGGAGCTGAGACAAGGGTATCAGAAGACCAAAGAGTAAAACGGACGCTCCGGATCCCAGCCCCACACATGCCGTTTCTACAAGGCACTGCATTCCATTCTAGGTGCGGCCGCCACCACTACCCCCCACTGTCCGTGGACTCTGACGATGGGGTATTGTCAACGGCCGCTTCCTCAGAGATGTTCGCGGACAGGGAAGATGAGGAAGGAGATGAGGTGGACGAGGCAGCTGACAGCGTTTTCAATGCTAATTTCCCCGACAGCCAGGATCTCTTCATCACCCTCACGGAGATCCCCTACCAACCCTCCCAAGGCGGTAACCCAGACCGTGAATCAGGGGAAACATCAGTAGGTAAGTGTTTTAAACATTTATTTTGAACAGAATAGGAATGGTATCTTTTCATGATTAGTTTGTCCTAGGCGCTTTAGTTTCTAGTCCTTGCCAGTGCAGTTACTGGAAAATTCTGTCAATATGTCCAGGGATAGAGCAGAAATCCTTCTGGGACATCTCCACGAAGGTCTCCTGGAGGTATTGTGAAAGCCTTTGCATCAGGTTCCTGGGGAGAGCGGCCTTATTGCGGCCTCCATGGTAGGAAACTTTTCCGCGCCAGGCTAGCAGCAAGTACTCCGGGATCATTGCCTCGCAAAGCATGGCGGCATACGGCCCTGGTGCTTGCTGGCATTCACGCAGCATGCACTCTTTCTCTGTCTCCGGAACCCTCAACAGAGTGATATCACTCATGGTGACCTGCTTTGAATTAGGGGAATGTTAGTATTGGGACTGATTGCCTGTTCCTTTACATAACTGTAACTGGCCATTTACAGCCAGGCGGTGGAGGCGTGACAGGGGCAGCATGGAGGGATCTTTCCTGGGGACAGCCGCGAGGGGGGTAGGACAGGGGCAGAGTTCATGCTGGCCGGATCGCCGGCAGCAGGAACTGGCCAACGCTAGGAGCATTGCTTGGAACATGAAAGGAGGGCACTGCTATAAATTAAGCTTTAAGCAGCCAAAAGTCCACGGCTTACTATGTCTGCCTGCTAGCCGAATTCCATTGTCCGGCCCCGCTTGTGTGATCTGTACAGCAAGATCCCAGGCACTCAATGGGAAGGCCGAAAATTCGACCTTGTACTGAGCGTGCATGTGATAGGTACTGTGCATGGTCTTGTTCACAGAGAGACTATATTCATTGTTCGCAAAACTGTATCTTTCTGAGGAATTCACTCCCTTTTCCCCATCCCACAGCTGCAAGTGTCTCCCGAGCTACCCCAGCATCCCCCTCCCAGAGGCTGGCGCAGATCAGGCGACAAAAGAGAAGGACACGGGACAAGATGTTCTCCGAACTTATGGGCTGCTCCCGAGCCGAGGTGGCACAGCAGACCCAGTGGAGGGAGAACATGTCGCAATACCAGTGATCACACAGCGAACGGGAGGACAGCCGGCGGCAGGAAGACCAGCAGGCGACTCAAATGCTGCTTGGACTAATGAGGGAGCAAACGGACACGCTCCAGCGCCTTGTAGATGTTCTGCAGGACTGGAGGCAGGAGGACAGAGCCCCGCTGCATTCTCTCTCTAACCGCCCTCCCCCGTCACAAAGTCCCATCCCCCCCTCACCCAAAGTCCCAAGAAGGAGGGGTGGCAGGGGCTGTGAAAACAGTCACTCCACCCCTGCAGACTGCTCAAGTAACAGAAGGCTCTCATTCCCAAAGATTTGATAAGTCCTTTCCTTCACTCCAAAAGCACCTCACCCAAGCCCCCGTCCCAGTTTCATCCCCTAACTGTGTAGTTGTTAATAAAAAATATGTTTCTGTTAATTACTGTTTCCATCATGTTCTTTTAGAGGAGTGTGTGTTTGAAGGGGGGGAAGGGGGTTGGTAATTGGAGAAGACAGTCACCTTTACCAGGGTACAGACACAGGGGCAGGTTCAGCAGAAGGTCACACACACATTGCAGTCACTAGGCACCCTGGTCAGTCTGGGAGGTGGTTTTAATGTTCTGTGTGGGGGGGCTATGTGAGTTTGTGGCGGGGTAGGGCGGTTACAGATCTTATGCAGCGGTCCTTAGCCTGGATGACAGAGTCACGCAGCAGGGGATCTGTAACCGCCCTCCCCCGCCACAAAGTCACATAGCCCCCACACACAGAGTCCCGAAAAGGAGGGGTGGCAGGCTCCGTTGAAACAACCAGTCCACCTCTGCGGACCACTCTAGGAGCAGGAGCCTGTCATTCCTCGAGTTTAGAAGCGTCATTTCCATCACTACACCCGCTCCCCACCACAGTCTGCGTCCCAGTTTCAACACTTTACCACAAAATCCTTAATAAAGAAAACGGTGTTAATGAACAAAGTTTCATTTATTTTATTTTTAAAGGTGTGCTGGAAGGGGGGGAAGGGGGTTGCTAACTGGAGAGGATAGTCAACATTAACTGGGTAAAGAAACGGGGGCAGGTTCAGCTTCTGTTTAAACAAACTTAATAGTCACAGGTTACCCTGCTCACTCTGGAACCTAGCTTTCAAAGCTTCCCAGATGCACAGCGCGTCCCGCTGGGCTCTTCTAATCGCCCGGCTGTCTGGCTGGGCATAATCAGCAGCCAGGCGATTTGCCTCAACCTTCCACCCCGCCATAAACGTCTCCCCCTTGCTCTCACAGAGATTGTGGAGCACACAGCAAGCTGCAATAACAATGGGGATATTGGTTTCGCGGAGATCAGAGCGAGTCAGTAAGCTTCTCCATCTCCCCTTCAGACGTCCAAAAGCACACTCCACCACCATTCTGCACTTGCTGAGCCGGTAGTTGAAGAGTTCTTTTTCACTGTCCAAGGCGTCTGTATAGGGTTTCATGAGCCAGGGCATTAGCGGGTAGGCTGGGTCCCCAAGGATGACTATAGGCATCTCCACATCCCCAACAGTTATTTTGTGGTCCGGGAAGTAAATACCTTCCTGCAGCCATCTAAACAGACCAGAGTTCCTGAAAACGCGAGCATCATGAACCTTGCCCGGCCATCCGACGTTGATGTTGGTAAAACGTCCCCTATGGTCCACCAGTGCTTGCAGCACCATTGAAAAGTAGCCCTTTCGGTTAATGTACTGGCTGGCCTGGTGGTCCGGTCCCAGGATAGGGATGTGAGTTCCATCTATAGGGGGAGGGATAGCTCAGTGGTTTGAGCATTGGCCTGCTAAACCCAGGGTTGTGAGTTCAAACCTTGAGGGGCCACTTAGGGATCTAGGGCAAAATCAGTACTTGGTCCTGCTAGTGAAGGCAGGGGGCTGGACTCAATGACCTTTCAAGGTCCCTTCCAGTTCTAGGAGATAGAATATCTCCATTAATTTATATTTTAAAAAATGTATTTATAGCCCCACCACAGTTTGGGAATCCCATTGCAGCAAAGCCATTTATGATCACCTGCACGTTTCCCAGGGGCACTACCTTTGAGAGCAGTAGCTCAACGATTGCGTTGGCTACTTGCATCACAGCAACCCCCACGGTAGATTTGCCCACTCCAAAGTGATTCGCGACTGACCGGTAGCTGTCTGGCGTTGCAAGCTTCCCAAGGGCTATGGCCACTCACTTCTGGACAGTCAGGGCTGCTCGCATCCGGGTGTCCTTGCACAAAGTTACAGGAAAGTTCCCTTACGCATCCGAAAGTTTCACAGCCACTGTGATTCATCCCAGACCTGCAGCACTATGCGGTCCCACCAGTCCATGCTTGTTTCCCGGGCCCAGAATCGCCGTTCCACACCATCAACATGACCCATTGCCACCATGATGTCCACGGTGCAGGGTCCCATGCTTTGCGAGAGGTCTGTGCCCCTCTCGGACTTAATGTCCTCACTGCATTGCCGTAGCCTCCTCGCCCGATTTCTCAGCATCTGCCTCTGAAAAAGGTGGATGATAAGGTGCGAGGTGTTGACAACAGCCATAACTGCAGCGATGATCTCAGCGGGCTCCATGCTCACAGTGCTGTGGCGTCCGCGCTGTCAATCACCAGAAAAGTGCGTGAACTGATTACCCGCTGGCGCTTTCACGGATGGAGGGCGGGAGTGACGGTTGAATGACGACAGTTACCCAAAACCACCCTCGACACATTTTTTGCCCCAGCAGGCATTGGGGGCTCGATCCAGAATTCCAATGGGCACTGCGGGAACTGTGGGATAGCTGCCCACAGTGCACCGCTTCTAATGTCGACGCTTGCCCCGTTAGTGTGGACTCACAAAATCGAATTAGTGTGGATACACACGTTCGACTTTGTAATATTGGTTCCACAAATTCGCTTTAAGTAAAATCGAACTACTCTCGTAGTGTAGACATACCCTAAATTTCCTTTCAGTATGAGTCCATAAATTTAGACAGAAAGAGACAGCATCTCCACAAAACTTCTTATGCAATAGCACAGCAAACAATTGATTTGTAAATTGTCTGAGTCTCTACAGTAGGTGGAAATTATGGCCAACTCATAAATCAACCGGATGGAAACTTCAGCCATGGAAGGAAGGAAGACCTTGTAGGTAAGGCACAGGACAGGGACACAGGAGATGGAAGTTCAATTCCTGACTCTGCCACAGACTTCTTGTGTGACCTCGAGCAAGTCCTTAATCTCTTAGTGCCTCAGTTCCCCAACTGCAATGGGAATAATACCATTTCCTTTTTCCTACCCTTTGTCTGTGTTATCAATTTAGACAGTAAAATATTCAGGGCAAGGACTGTCTCTTACTCTAGGTTTGTACAGCGACTAGCCCAACGGGGCCTCAAAATAGCGACAATACAAATAAATAAATAATGGCAATAAGTAGCCTGAAAATAAATAAAACATGCATAATGTTTTTAAAAATCAACTCTTTGATAAGTTTTATCTAAGCGATATCTTCAAAATAAAGCTGGAGTTCTGAGTAAGGCCACACAAGATTGTTTTGTCTAGGCCTTAGCTACAAAAGCAATCTCTTCATTTTCTTGGGCACTTGGGAATCTGGGAAAAGTTAACGTTCACTTCGTTACCCAAGGTGCCTACATGCAATAATGCATGTCCCTAAGGGAAAAAAGACCATAGCAGGGAAACATTTTTCTTTTTGACAGACATGTTGAAAGGACAGGTTAAGAGAGAGCTTTCAGGATTGCTACAGGAATTGGCTAGTAGTCACTAGAGTTCATTTCTTGTTTCCAAAGTGATCAAAGATGATTTCTTATTGAATAAAACCAAAACAATTATAACTGCTTAGAAAATATTTCAGTATTGCAATATCATCTATGAAAGAGACAGGTGCAATTTATGATGGTGGTTAATCTGAATGTGAAGTATTGCTCCAAATGCAGTTTTTAATACTTTGCTCCCCACCCTCCAATCTCCTTAACATTTTCTGGAACTCTGATTGCCTCAAAACAAATAAAATCTTGTGTACAAGAAATTATTTTGGCAAAAAGCACAAGGGCGTATTATCACATTTTTTTACTGGCACAAAATCTAAGAAAAGCCTCAAGGTGCAAATGATCTGCAGTCTTTTAACATCATGGTTATTTATTTTTATTACTCCTTACCCTATGTTATAGGTACATTCATAGCTCCATTTTCCAGTGTTCTGCAAGCTCTGTAATAATGTGGGGTTTTTTTTTTTAAAGATTTCCAAATCACCCTCCATACCGTCAATCAAAAATGCAATGTAACATCTACTAGTCATTATAGTGGTCAGAGACAGCAAACTGTGGGGCACCACAATTTGGACCTCCTATAAGGACCTTTGCTCAAGACTGGGATAAATGCCATATCTGGGTAGCATTTGTTATAAAAACATGTTTTGCAATATCTTAAACAATGTCTTTGCATACAAACTGATACGCACTGAATTAGTGTTTAAATACCACAGTTCCTATTTTATTATGCATTATGTACTGAACTAGTTCTGTCAAGTTTAGGACGGTATGACATAATTTTGAGTAAATCTAAGCACATGCATCTTTTTCCATGGAAACATGGAAAATTACAAGTATGCCCATTTCTCCTGTCTCAGAAAATTTCCATGAATATTTTGATAAACAGCTGTTACGCTATAGTAGTTTATAGCCATAATAGCATGAGCTTCAGCAAAGAAATGACACCGCATCAGAAGCGATCACATCATTATTTTTGTGAACAACTTAGAGAAGTACGCTGTGGATCATTTCGATTTGGGGGTTTACTGGACAGAAAAAACAAAAAAAATCCCTTGTGCTTCAATGAAAAAGCCCTTGTATTGCTCATTATCTGCCCTCTATAGCAGAGGTGGTCTGCCTCTCCCTCTCCCTGCAACATCTTAAGGAGCACAAATGGTTTGAAATGTTTAACTGATCGGTATGCTCCTCCCCTGGGAAATGCATTTTGTAATTATTCAAAAATGAAAGGTGACAGTGTAAGGAAAGGGTGCCCCTTTATTTAAAAAATAAAAACATTTTTATACTGTGGGGGAACCACATGTTTAGGGGCAAGTTATTTATTCAAAGGAAAATGAAATATCAATAGAAAATGTGATATAGCTGGGATTTTAAAAGGAGTCTATGGGGACTAAGACACATAAAAACATGTGCTCCTTTGAAAAATTGCAGCCTATATGACATACACAGAGAAGTTAGCTAAAAACGAATATTTTTGCTGGAAGGTTGCAGTGTAACAACTTTATTTCCTAGAATTCAGAACCCTAAACATACAAGAACTCAAAACAGAGGGAGACAAAGAAGGCTGTTCCCTAAAGCAGAGATCCAAAACTCAACCCACCTTGCTCTATGCTGATCACTGAGAACACAGATCACACTCTTGCCTACATAGCATGCTAGCCTGCAAGCAGGTCTTGGAAAACCCTAATGTGAGGGTCTGCAGGGACTAAAACCTGAGTCTGCAGGATGGCCGACACACCGCTGTGCTGCTACGCAGAAACCATGATAGGGTTGTCTGCATTATCATCTCCATGGGGTCTATATGGTATTGTGAAATCGTATTGCTCTCTTTATTGACCTTTGCATCACATTGGTTGCCAAAAAAACAAAAAAAACCTCTCAGCATTTGCCAGTGGTAACCACACTGTGGTCAATGGGACACTATAGTATTCCTGATACTTCAAAAAAGAAATAGTGGTGGTCACTACTGACATTTTAATGGGGATCACTGTATCACTGACATAATGTTATATACTAAAACAAATCAAAATGTGGCAAACTCTACAGTAACCCCAGTAGTGAGGAGTGAGTTTGTTTGTTCCTTGTTTCTTGCACACTTATGCTAGAATATTATGGCTGTGAAACAAGAAAGGAAACATGGAGATGAGGCTCTGACAATGCTAATGTAACCAAGTTCTCCCTAGATAATGCCAGGGTCAATGAAGCATAGGATGTGTGTTATTGTACCCCAGGTACTGAGATAGATTTTGCTAGACGCAATGGGGTAAAGTAAGGACAGGGAAAGAGCCTCATCCCAGGAACAGGATTACAAAGTCTTTCTCCACCAGATACAAAAACTGGAGCCGGCAGGTGCCAGATCCTTTGTTAATTGTGCCCCAAGGCTCCAAACCTCCCTGCCTTATGACATTAGATCAAGCTCCTTTCTTTCCATATATTCAAAATTCCCATTATCTCAAGCTTTTGGACTCTGCAGATTATTGCCCCGTAAGGGCCTGGAGACGCTCTACATAAAAGATAATTTATAAATGCAGATTTCTTTGTTAATCGGAATCGCCTCGCTTATTACATCATAGCAATGGAAGCTCTTTTAGCCTTTTTTGCTTTTTTGTTTGTTTATTTTGTACACAAAGGCAACAGAATACATACGAGAAAAACAGAATTTTTAAAAAATTAACCGATTTGGGCACTTGCATGTCATGTGACAGACAAAAGAAAACCTAGGGGGACTCTTTAAATCATTTAGAAAGGTTTGTAATCACTCCAAAGCATCTCCAAATTTAGCGAGTGCAGCCCTCCTCTTTCCTAAGTCATGAAAGAAATCTGTGGGACTGAACCCACAGTTCCATGCATTAACCACAAGACCATTCTTCATCTATAATTGCTTTTGTGCTATGAAGAGATCATGCCCAATCCCACTATTTTAGGGTTCTCATAAGGCGTTAAAGTCACATGAAGAAAGGGTAAAAACCAAGAATTCACTAATGAATTATTTGAGAGAGAGCGGATTTGTCTAAATATTGTAATTGTCTAGAAGACAAAAGATTTGTCCATATTTCATCTCCAAGCACACATTCTCATTGTTCATAGACTGAAGGAAGTCTGACAACCATCTTGAGATGTCAGATTTATAAGTGTCTTTCCAATGACATATTTCAAAGCATTTGATCATTGACATTGTAATACACTCTATCAAGGACTTCTTTTTTTATTCCCTTTTCCTTTTCTTTTTAAAAACACTAATCATCAAACCATTTTTAATTAGTGGTGCATGAATCTGAGCAAGCTGTTTTTAAGGTATTTCCAGCCTGGCCCCAAACCGGTAAAAATTGGAAATCTCAAAAATAGATCTCATGGTGGAATTTCTAAACAGATTTCTCTCTTAAGAGATGCTAATAAGTTTGGATGCACTCCAGAGAGGATGCAGTCATAAATATTACTTTGTGCTGCTGGATCTTAGTAGTTATGGGTAAACTCAGCCAATATTTGGATGACAGATCATTAAGGAACACCTATGGACTGTAAGGAGTTGTACTAATGTTTTAATAAGAAGCAATCTTCCATCAAAGTCAGTACTGAACCAGTGTTGTAATAGGGTAGTATGGAGCATTTTGCCACTTAAAGGGACATTTTTTGAGGTGAGATATAAAGCTGAAGTCTTGTCCAGCTTGTGACAATTAAAGATTAAACTCAAATAATTACATTCTGTTTATATACGGTGAGATTTTCAAAATCACTGAGCTCTGACCTAAGTCTGCTCCCATTCCAGTCAATCCTGAGTGCTCCTGAAAATCCCCCTCATAATGACCCAATTTGGTGGTAGGGGATATTGCCACAAAGTATATTGCAGTGAAACAGAGTATTAGTGATGGAATCTCTCTACATAACCTATTACACACGCAGAGAAAGTCTGATACAGCTGATTTCCCCCCCTAGGGTATGTTCCTCACCAGCTCGATAGACAACGGCTATTAAGCAGAAATATATCTAGACAGCCAACTAATAATGAGAACATATTACACGTATACAGCACTTATCACCCTCAAGGATTTTAAAGTGATATATACAGGAATTAACCTATTTCTGGGGTGAGATGCAGCAACAGCTTAACAATGCACAACAACATTGCCTCAACTTTATATATTGCCATATATATTTCAACATTATGTTACTCTATGTGTGGAGATTTGAAGTTTCATATATCCACTCACATGTGTATGGCTTAAATGCTTGCACTTAGTTGCTTTTAAGCATGGAGATGTCTATCATGTACATAGATTTTTCTCCAATATTTTGTGCAAGTTTAACTACAGCCATAGGGGAAAACAGACTAGAAATTCCCCAAAGTATTAACTTAGATGCTTCCAAACACAGTATTTCAAACTTCAGATCAGAAAAATCATTGCATGAACTGATTGAAAAAGTCTTTTATATTAAACTTATTAAATCTGGGGATCTGACAGAGAACAGAAATCCAATGGCCTTTTAACTATGAAATAATGGAATAGTATTTGGAAAAATAACATCTTCAAATCCATAAAGCAGTGCTGTCCAAGAAACCTGTGAACGGATATTAAATAACTTATGCTGGAGCGTGAAAAAGAAATAAAGAATACACAAATAACAAAAGCAATCAAAATCTTAAAGTAATCCAAAATGCACTAGCTTCTTGACTTCAAGACTAGAAATATTAACTCTCACCACCCATATTTTATTACATTCTCTCTATTTTTGCTTTATATTTCATTCTTCACTCCATCATCATATTTAGAAAAATCTGTGATCAAAGATAAATTTAGTTGTACATTTATGTATCATGATGATTAGACCTTGCTATTGCTACTATTTTTTTCAACATCTTTGAACCAGGGAACTGGTTAAAAGTCAATGTTATAATATCAAATCTGTTTCGATTTTAAACAAATCATATCACATAAGAGCAAGATGTTCACACAGACTGGAAAATAGGGTTCAAGACCTGAGGTGTAGGGATTGGATCCTGACTGCCCTCACCAACTGCCAACATGCATTGAAAGTGCACAGCACCTTTCAAACTAATTCAGAAACTCTGACAACCTAGCTAGTTCTCCAAATTTTCAATAGAATAAAACCAAATTCAGCTCTCAGTTACATTGTATCCTGAGCAACTTCTCCATCTTCATGGTAATATTATTAGTTCAGCCTACATGTGGTATTGTAAATTAAACTTCTATGCTATTACTCCAGATTTACAAAGCTGAAACAAAGTAGAAGGTGACTCTGTGGTGCAATATTTTAACTGTGGTTAATATTTTAACTCACTCAAAAGTACATTGACAGAGAGCACATTTTTAGAGGAGCACACAATCATACTATAGCTTCACAATAGAATTTTAGAATAATACTCATAGAAAAGACCGTGTATTTTTAATGTTCCTATCATAGACCTTATTGTAGCCATTCCTTACATGGAATTCCCACTCAAGGTATTTCTAGTCGCCACCTCAGGCCACTGCAAGCCCATTTCTATGACTCTGTCCACAATCACCTCTAGGAATCTGTCAGCATTTTGTTTTTCATGTATTGTAGCAAACATAACTATATTTTATATGACTTTTCAACAGATATTCCAGTTTGCAATTTACCAAGCTGAACCTCATATTAACCTCCTGGTGTTCTCTAGTGTTATTTCTCCCTCTCAGATTCCCAGCATCACCCAATTGAATGTCATCTGCAAAATTAACATACTATTCTAATTTAGCCTCTTTTTCCAGATGATTAATGAGTCCAGCAACTCCTCTCCTCTATGGCACCAACACCAGTGAGTAGTGTGTAAGATCAATGAAACTGGAGAACTTACAGAGAAAAAAGCAGTTCTTGGAGCCTGATGCCTTCAATAGCATCACTTTAATGTTCTGATTTCTTTGACTGTGAGACCACTAAATAAATCAACTCTTATTTTACTATTAAATTAAGCTCATCTTGGTAAAGGGGTTAATTTTTCATAATGTCCTGGTTGGCATGAGAAGGAATGCAAAGCATTGTCATGATTAACAGTTGAGAGAGGAGCTACCCTCTCTCCCCCAATTACATCAAATGCTTAGAGGTTGAGTAGATGTGTACATATCTCCATTTTATTTCATTCCATTTCCCACCTGATATTTTTTATTCTTTGTGTATGTTGAAAAGTATGTTAAAATTACTCCGTATAAGGGGATTTCTGTTCCTGCTTGAAGGCTGGGGGGCTCTATAGGGGTCTTCAGCAGTCGGTCTGCAAAGAGCCAACCTATGGCAAGGTGGGTTGAGTTTGCCCCTTTGCCTTAGGGAGCAGCCTGCTTTGTCTCCCTATGGTTTTGGCTCTTGTGTGCAAAGGTTCCTAAGAAATACAAAAGTTGAAAACTTCTAGCAAAAAATACTTGTGTTTAATCTAACTTCTCTGTTTGTGTGCCGTGAAAATAATACTTAACATGTCAAATTCGTCACATCAATAATGGCTGGCTTTAGTCCACATTAAATTGCCTTTGACCGGTTTGACTAATCTAGTGTTATATAGTTAAAAAAAAGAATATAAACTATATATAAAATTTGTCCTTTTTTCCTGAAGAATTTATCATTCAATAACTTATTTAAAGCCAAGTCATTCAGGTAAATTTTTTCTTTTTAAGAGAGAGATTCAGGTTCTAGGGCAGTGTGTTGTGTTGATGTGATAGCTTTTTACATCTAGGACATGGATTCAAATTATATTTGGGTCATAATGAAATTACAATGAGTTTAGGGACCTCATGTTAGTCTCTATTTATTCATGACTAAAACCCATCTCGACTAGCCAGTGCATGTATAGGGAAACTGAGCTACGGACCCGCCTCTCTCTCTCTTCCACTGGGGGTACTGTGTGACACTGGGGCAGTGTGATAGGAAAACAAATTCAGGGACTGGAAATGTGCTTGGCCTTTAAGCGAATAGCACAAAGGCTCCTTGTTCCTCTTCCACATTGTGCACCTGTGGAAGGACTGGGCAAAATCAGACCCTTATTTATTAACCTTAAGTTTTTCCATCATCATTATATTTGCGGGTATTCTAATACACTCACATTACAACACTATGTCATTTCAGAAGTAAAGCCTATGGTTCCTTAGCTTTTATAACACAGAGCTTAAACAAATTTACTGAATTTTGCCAGTGCTTCACTATGTGATTTTAGGAGTCTATTTTCCCCAGTGGCACGTAAGTACTAAAATTGCACTGCATTGTATTTTGTTCTCAGCAGGTGGGAGAGTGCATAGTCAATGGGTTATTTTCCATTCTTCATTTCAGTTTTATGCAGCCACAGGTGGGGGGTCTCTCAGGAGGTTGCTTACGTTTACTAGATGCTTTAGAACCACACCTGAGCTTTCTTAAAAGGCACTTACAGAACACACGGATGTTATCAGTCATGCAGCTCTCAAACCATATAAGGCAAAACAATTGATGACAACTAAAAAAGATCAACTAACCTTCTTACTGTTAAGGCACACAAGGCAGCTTCATTTGCTGATACCTAGTGTTTTATCCTTTAAAATCACTGATTAGTCTTGTTGTCCTAGGGAGTACAAAGCTAAGGAAGGGTACTAAGATATTTGCCACCATCTAGTCTTCTGTCCAGTGAGAATACTAAAGACACACAAATTATTATAAAGCCAAAAGAGGAAAGTTGTTCAACAGTACTAGGTGACATTTGCTTTTGGAGCTTTGATCAGCAAACATATCATTAGATCACAAATACAGTCATTCATTTCCTATAAAATGTTGACAGCTTTCTCCACTCGCATAGGAACAGGCACTGAAACATTGCAAAGATACCTCTCTCTTTCCTGAAGGCAGAATTAAACACACACACACACACACAGCATCTTTTTGGCTGCTTCTGGATTGGAAGACATTTACATGTAATAGCAAGATGTGTGTGCTATAAAGAACCAACACGCAAGGGGATAAAATAGTTTTATTGCTCTGATGCAGATGGCTGCCCTTCTGACTGTGCAGGAAATTTATTTTCTTGTTCTTTTTCCTTTTAATTGTAAATAGGCTTCTACATGCATTCACCATGTGGGAATTAGTATTTTGTTTCTAATGACACTCGCCCACCCCTCCCCACAGTTGAGAAACACACATTCACTGTGAGACAGCAGGCAGAGGCCACATTAGAATCCTACTGGTAAGCATGAAACCAGAATGTGACTCCCACAGAGTATGGAAGCCGAAAATGGAAAAATCCAATTTATTTTAATTTTAAAATAGAATCATGAATAATGTGAAGATGCAGAAGTACTTTTTTGTTTGGGTGGTGGGGAGGAGGAAAGGGCTAAATGTATGGAAGGCCAGATATTCAGAAATGCATGGAATCAGTAAGGCGACAAAAATATGAATACACATGCTGCACTTCAAAAATCCTGTATTTGTGCATGCAAAGTGAGTACCTGGTTGCTTAATGGCCCATTTGCACAGTTAATTATCCAGTGTTTTAGGATTTTATTTGCCCACCTGTTACACCCAGCTCTGAATATCCGATCTATAGCGAGAGGTCTCATCTATGTTAAATATTGAGTCTTTCCTAAAATTATGCTTATGGAAGACTTCAATTTTTTTAAGTGAACCACAATCATATATTACACGATTGCTTTCACTAACATTAGTGCAACAATGTTAAACTTTGTATTTCCTGATTTGGTGCATGGACTATCTTTTGTCATGTGGCAGATTTTGATCGCGCCGTTAACTTCGCACGGCACTTTACTCCAAGAAATCCCAATGCGGTCAATGGGGATATTCATAGGGTAAGGGCTATTCAGTGAGAGTAAAACTATGAAAGTCTGGCCCTGCGTGTTTGTAAATCACCTAGCACATTCTGACTCTGATCTTGACTGAGCCTTCGGGGCAGAATTGTAAAAATGATAATATATTATAAAAGTGCATGTAAATTTCTAATCTTAATATTTCATTAAATAGATTTTGCATTTAAAATACATATTCACATGGTAAAGCATCTTACTTGAGACACCACTATATTAAAAGATTTAATGATACTTCCATTAGAAACCTTTATTTCAAAATGGTCAGAAATTTTAAATGAAGAAAAAAAAAAAAAAAGCACGTTTGCCTGGATTTTAGTACACACCTTAGTGGCAATGTTGGTTTTTGGCCAATTGTGTTAGCTATACACCAGGGTCACTGCTCATTGCATGTGGGTCAAACCCTCCTAACCCCTGGGTTTAGGCTGGCCTGGTGCCAACCTCGACAAGTTGACAGTCCAGTTTTGGAAGGATAGCTAGGTCTAGAAGGAAGCAAGGAAACAGACATCAAGAAAATATCAAAAAGTTAGGGGGACAAGCTTCTGTTTTCCCCTTCCTGTGGCTGCACTTACATAACAGTTTCCTTGGAGAAAAACTTTGTTGAAGGTTGAGTGTGCAAGAACTACTCATTTTTCATATGTGCAAGAATCTCCTTGCAAAAATACAACCTCTAGTTTCAGAACCTGCTTGTAAGACAAGAGTTCATCCAGCTTATTTTCCCACCTCCATCCCCATTACCCTCAAGTGCATGTTTTGTCATTGTTTGGCATTCAGAATTCATATTGACATTAGGGAAAGCTCAGTGCACAGAATAAAGGCAAAACAAGAACCTGCACTGCAGATGGGAGATGTGACTTTTGCCATTAACAGTTTCAAGACTAACTCTTTCTCTGCATTACAGAACAGTACATACGGTATTAATATAGTTGCATGTGTCTAAGTATTATATTAAAATAGTGTAAAAACCACACCCGGTTTCAAATTCCATTTAAACAAGGGTTACAATCTGTGTGCTGAACATTCATTAATGGTTATGAATCAAAATAGAGAGGAGGACTATAACAGGTGTGCACATCTAAGAATTTCAATACACTGTAAAACTGTATGTAGCCAACAGCTTCATCATTTGGCCTTTCTAAGCTTGGAGACAGGCAATTTTTCATGATTTTACCATTTTTGGCCAAATGTAAACTTTTTAATTAAATATCCCACATGATTCCAGATGTTTGTTTATTTGTTCCAACGAGGCTGTAAAAATGCCTGCATGATAAAATTGGAGGACTAGTGCTAAAACAGGCTAGACTGGAGCGCTAACTAAACATGGGAACTCTCAGGAGTATGACTGTACACAGCAGTGCTTGTGCTTTGAAGCCCGTTCCTCTGAGGGAGCTGAAATACCATGGTTACAAAAAATAGCATGACTGGACTTGTTTGTTCTAAAAAGGTCATTATTATAGAGCCAAATGGCTGGTTTACTGGCCAAGTTTTTTTGATTGCCAATTGTGTACACACTGAATTTCTAAGGCTCCTGAAAACCTGAAGCTAATTTTAATATAGGTTTACTTTGTTGGAGCCAACCTTTCCACAACTTTCTGACATTTTATAGAGTTGGTGTTGGGAGACTGAGCATTTTCATGGTTTCTTGACACTTTCATGACAAAATGAGCTATGTCTTGAAAAATCTGAAGCTTTCTGTTCCATTTAAGCTTTTGCAGCCACAGCCATTATCCATTTTCTCTCTGATCTGATAGGGGTGACTGGCAGCTAGGTTTGTGAGATGGTTGTGGTGAATTTTGGGAAAGTCATGATAAAAACTCAGAAGTTATGGAGATATTGGGGAAACTATAAAGAGGTTCAGGCATGCTTTGAGTAGCCTAATCAGGGAATGTAGAACTTTGCTAAGATAAACCTCTAAATGTAATTTGAAAATAAATGCTGGTATTTTTAAAGGAACCTAAGGATGCTGGTCATCCAACACTCACTGAATATCTATGAGACTTGGGCACCTGACTCCTTATGCTTCTTTGAAAATCTCAAACAAAAGTTTTAAATCTTATCCTTGAAATTTTAGGTACTTAACTACTTCTCTTCCCCTCTTACACAGTCTTCTTCAAGGCCTAAGATCTTTTCTTTATCCATCACAAAAGCTACCACAGAGCTATTTCCTCCTTCTGGTCAGCCTGCTCAACAACACACGAACAGTTTTCTCCTGCCCATGGATTCAGAACTTCTGGTTCAAACCAAGCAATGCAGATGAGACTCACAAAATAAAAAAATATTTTTTTATTTAAAAAGTATTAACTCAACTTTTCCGAACCTCAGAAAAGGTTTTATGCTCGTTTTGAGCAAAGCTTGGAATCAGTTTACATAAAATTTCAAGCTTGTTCACCCATCCCTAGTTCCACATGACTAGTTGCTCCCATCAATGTAATACACAAGATTTTTATGCTGAAGTTTTAATCTACAGTATCCTGATTCAAATCCAACATTCCCTTGAAGCACAGAAAAGAAATTTTGACTCTGTAAGTGACAAGAACATGAATCCAATGACCCCCAAAATGTATTTCTTGAACCATAGTAGTCAGAGTCAAAATCAAAACCAACTGCAATTTATTCCACTTTTGGTAAAGTCTCTGTGATTTACAGCAAAATATATGGACAATGAAACAGACTCTCACCACTTAACAAGTAAGGCAAATTTGTCCCACTAAAGGCCACTGCTATTCCAGAGCAGTCTCCATTCCAGTGGCAGCTGTGACAGTGATGGCAGCAGTGTCAACCTCATTACTCTGTGCCTTTTCATGAGATCCCCAGTAATAAGCCATTCCTTGGCACAGGGACTAGTGGCTCACTCTTCCTACATGAACATCAAATGCAGCATCAGGAATCATCCAATGGTAGCCTGTTAAATGACCCACATTCCTCGGAAAAGTCCCTCTTGAGCAGCAACAGCAAAAGCACAAGAAGTTCCTGTTCCCCCCTACAACACAGAGTTCCCGAATCTCCTGAAGCCATCTTCTCACCTTATCCGCATTGCAGGGACTTAGGTTGCTTTGACCACTCTCTAATGGAGCTAAGTACCATTGCCACGGCCACCAATTGACCCCTTTTAATTTATTTTGCTAAATCCCTGCCACCAAGTTAGTCTAACCATGCCTCCCACTCTTCACTCCACCCTCACCTCACCATTTCTTCTCACCATCACCTTCTCTCCCACCCCTTCCTGTGTGTTCGTGTACCCTTCCACATCCTTTTTAACATCCAGCATCTAAATTCCAAACCCAGCCAACCGTGACACTAGCATACCAGGTGCCAGCTCATGCCAAGACCCAGGCCTCAATTAACACTGACAAATGCATAGCTGAAAACCAGTCCAGCTTACCTGAGGGTTAGTTTAGTTAAAACAGATACTAGCATTTTAAGAATGTGTTTAGACTTTATGGGATGCTTGTAGAATATAGCATTCATTAATCCTACTTATAACTTCTGTATCCCATGTTATAATGTGATGTTTAAATGTTTGCTCTGTAACTATAAAGATGTTTGCTAAGAGTGTAAATTCCCCACAGTCAGGAGAGATGCATTACCAAGTGTGAAATACCAGTTCACCAGAAGAGGTGTTATGTCCTCCCCAGCAACAGGAATTAGATAAGCCATTATGGACGGATTTCGTTGATTGCTTCCCCTGCAACCCTGAAGAGGGTACATGCTCAATCCCTCATCCCATCACAGATTGAATGCTGGGGGACGGGACCTAAACCAACTGTCATAGAGAACTTATTTTTTTGCTGCTTGACCTCTGAGGGGTGAGGATTTCTAAGCATATGCAAGGAGTTCCCAGCTGTTTTGCCTGAGAGTAATCTGAATATTATTGTGATTTTTCGTGTACAACCATCTATCACAAAGTCAAGCTTGGCTGGGTGGCAAAATAGACTGGAATGCTAAGGGAACTGTCTGTGACTCCATGGTACAACTGTTATAGCACTTTAGGGGTTCACACTTGTTACTGGGTTGGTGAAATCAAATAATAAACATACAACCAATTTGTAGTTTTTGCCCTGCTTCTTGATAGTCTGACCTGAGGTTGACACTCACGATCACAAGCCTCTCTAGACAGCATGCCACCAACCAAAACACGAGAACCATCAAGCAACAGCAGCAGTAGATTCATATGGCTATGATGTAGCCATAGTGGCATGTAGAATGGATTTCCATCATGTCCTTTGCAATTCTTCCTTCAGCAGGAGTCAGCATGGTAGAATTTAGGTTTCTTAAATTCCTCCAATTCACATCTTCCAACTTCATTCATGATCAGCCTTTTGTTCTACTTCCTTTGACCTCAGCTCTAAAACCTTCTGTAAAAGTATCTTCTTCTGCACATTGGACATAACCACCAGTCCCATCACCTTGTTCTCAACTGGTGCAACACTGCAACTCACCAGAACCATCAGGATGTGTATGTAATAAACTCTGTGCATGGTAGCACAGACGGAACTTTCACCTTGAACTGCTTATTCCAGTCTTGTTATCAATAATGCTAACAATAGAGTGGGAGATAATTCTGGATCCTAATGCAACTTGCTGTTGGGAAGTATTTCCTGATATTCAACATAAAATTTCACAGTGACCTTGCTCCAAAACATGATCATTTTGACTGCTGCTGCCCCCACGCCCAATTCTGAGTTGTGGTTATTTCACTTATACTATACTAGCTAATCATTATTTCTATATTCGTGGGGTCTTGTTGCCACTTTGACCAGTAACTTGTGACATGGTGCTTCACTCTATATTGCATTACCAACTGGAACATATGACCCAATGCAAAAAACAGAAATGCTGGATTCTCTATGAAGTGCCTTGCTTGCTTTCATACAAGCCAACATAGCAAACTTCTCTCTATTTTCATAATATCTCTGCCTGGCATGGAACTTCCATATATTTTATCCACTTAAACTTCCCTCTTATTCATCTCTTTTTGACTTATTAAATGAGTTAAAGCCAATACTCCCTATTTATAATTTCTGTTAAAAAAATTATTTTATGGTCCCTCAGTTTAACAAAATGATAAAAACTACCCACAGATATTTTTTTGGATGGCACGCATTAAGCTGCTTCATACAGAGATACAGAAGAAATCAATTGCTAAGCATAAAGTGTAGTTCACATTAAGGAGACTGCAAACTATAACTAATTATGATAAGTTGCTATGTAAATTATTTTCTGACATTCCGAGCAATCAATTTAAAACTTAAAATAAGCCTCTGGCTGGAAAATGGGATGAGCACCTAACAACTGTGTCAATAATAATAACGGAGAAGATTCTAATGATAATATAAACAGGATAATTATCTTTCCGGAAGCAAGTTTTCATGCAAATTGATTTCCTTCTCTCTTTTATGTCTTTGATTTAAGAAGAGTGTGACTTTTCAGTGTTATTTGTATATCCCTAGAAAGTCTTCAAAAATGAACACCCTTATACTTTAACATTTATTATAAAGGAATACTTTAAAGTCAATTTTATGTCTCTTACCATTTTAGAAAATGTTTAAGACATCATTTTATAATCTAGGCCGCAATCTTTAAGACATTTATGCATGTGCTTAACTTTATTCATACAAATAGTCCCACTTACAGTCAAATGACTTGAAAATACTTATTTTTAAAATAAGCTTCCATTGGACTAGAGAGAGTTACCAGTGGAAGGTATTTTTTGGGTTGCCGATCATCCCATTTTACACTGTTATACTCCCTTTAGCCCAACAGAAGCTTATTTTAAAAATTGGATTTTTCTGAAGAACCCAGAAAACGTTTTCCTCTAATGCTGAACTCACTTTTGTCATTCATGCCTTCATCTCTTCTAGGATAAATTATTGTAATTTGTTTTTAATTAAGTTTCCCTTGAAATTGATCAAGAAACTGCAACAGTTGCAGAATGAGACTGCCTGACTCTTCCTTGATATAGCTGCCAGGGAATCAATAACACCTACCCCTCTGTGATCTGCTCTGGTTGTTGGTGAGACAATACATTTAATTAAAGGTCTTACTGATGGAATAACCATTAATAATCTAGGTCCAAGGTGACACTGTCCTATAGTCCTGTTAATTACACACCTCAAAAATCTAGATTATTGACGTTAGTAATCTAGACCTACCCTTGCATCTGAAGAAGTGAGGTTCTTACCCACGAAAGCTTATGCTCCCAATACTTCTGTTAGTCTCAAAGGTGCCACAGGACCCTCTGTTGCTTTTTATAGACCTACCCTGTGTTTCCTGTGCTCTCCCTCCAAAGCTACTTCTGCCCATTCCCAAGGTTTCATCTAGCTCTGGTCCCAGACAAACTTGTTGGTTCAGTAACCTCATAGCTGTAACTCCCTTCCTGAATAATCCACAGGAGCCTCTCTAGCGCTCTTCATGGCTCAGTGCAAAGAGTTTCTTTTCAAGTCAGCTCATCTGACCAGGTATAAATTATAACTTTTTCGCTGCCCCTTCTGTAGTCAAAGTGGAAGCTTCCTTCTGAGCCCAGTTTTAATTTAGCTATTGTTGTTGTTAACCTTTGTAAAGTACCCAGGTACCTGTGGATAGATGCTATGTAAGTATATTTTTAAAATAACTACATATGCAATGAAGGTAGTAAAACTTCCTTCAGAACATAGATACTGGCATGACTGGATGGCATGATGATTGCAAGACAGTCAAAGGGACTGCTAAATTTCCAGTAACAAGAGTTGTCTCACCTCCTAGAGGAAGCCCTAATATTTGCGAATGGATTTTGAATGCTTTATCCTTCCTACACACTTCCTGTACTTTAAAAAAAATAATGACTTGACTGGACTCATTTCCAGAGTTCCCTATTCCAGTTTCATTCAGTGGAAGCCTTCTCAAAAACATGTGTGTGTCTTGGTAGAACATTTCCCACTAAATTCTGTCTCCAGGCGGGAATTGATGACTTACACCATCTTTGTATGTTGTCCTTTCCCATGTCATTATTAATGTCTGCCAATACATGCACATGAAGTGCTTTCTGCTGTCAGAGTTGAAAACAAATCATAGAAGGAATAACATTTCATTAGAAGCAAGGATCATTATATGGACTGCTGTGACCCTGGGAATCCCTTCAGTGCCAACTGGCAGAGAGTCCACCATACTGCAACTCACATCAGGCCTGTCACACTTATTACTTCCAACACACTATTGTCATATTATGTATCTAAAAGATCTCACATAAGATATCATATATAAACTGGAAATATACTGGTCCTGAAAATGATTACGTAATGTATGTTCAGGTTGTGCATAAAGAATTATATGTGTGTGTTGGAAATATGTTCTTAAAATGTTTTTGGAAGACAGTGCGTACAACAAGCCTGCCCTACATAAAGGAATATGTATTTACCTGCCTGACTGGCTTGATTACAGGAAGGGGGGTGGGGGGGGAACAATGAAAGTACATTTACATATAAGGTAAACAAATCAATCAAGCTAACAAGCAGCAGAGAAGACAGTTCAGCGATCATGCCAGGGGACAGAATCTGCACCTCAGGAAGCCTTCCTGGCTCTTGAGGAACAGACAATGGAGTTTGGGTAATATTAAAACATTTTAGTTATCCATCACGTAGAGGACATAAGGAACAGCACCCTCTGAGCCTGTGAATGGTGGATTCTCTTGGCCTGAAGGGCAGGAGCTGCTAACGGGCTGTGGGTGAGAAACTGTTTTAGGCAAAGATAAAACTTGTTAGAATTAAATTTTACGCATTAGAAACCATATTTTGTTTTGTTTTGTCTTGTCTGTAACCATATCTGTCTCTTTTCCTCTTGCTTAGTCTCACTTATAGCTCTGTTCTTTGTTAATAAAGGTATTCTTATTGATGTAAAGTGAGAATTTTCAGCTACACTGACAAGTTGGTGTATGCTCTGTCTCTTTGGAGGCAGTGAACTTAATTTCTGTAAGTCTCCAGTGAGAGGACACTACAGAGAGACGTCTCTGGGGAATTGGATTTTTTCCCAGAGACAAGATGGCTTGGTCCAATAAAAGATATTACCTCACCCACCTTGTCTCTCTAATATCCTGGGACCAACACGGCTACAACTACACTGCATAGTTCTAATTATATTAATTTAAAAAAACTATTTTAGGATCTCTTATGTGATCTAATTTAGCTAAAGATGTGGAACAGGAAGGTAGTAGGGTCTTCACACATGAAACCCTCTTGAAGGATTCTGCTAACAATTAACCTTTTATACCTATATGTTATAGAAAAAGTATTTCTGTTACTCAGAACATAAACAATTTTTTCTTTGTGTATTTTCTTCATGCCCACACAACATAGCAAAAATCTGAAGTTTGGCACAGCATAAACAGTGGAATTTTTAAAAAGGGGAATGCCACCACATTTGGGGGCTTTTAGTTTACCAGACAATTTTCACTAGTTTAAAAAGAACTGTAAATGTTTTACACAACTCTGAGTTATTTGGAATACGTATTAATTAATATTTAATACAGGTTTGGAAGTGACATATGTGTAAACAAAGGTATTGAGAAATAAATTAGTCTAATGTAGCTGAATAACTAACCTGAGGAGCTTGAAAACACAGTGTAGGAAACAAAAATCAATCATGAGGCTGGAGTATAGAGTTAATACTTTTGAAAGTCAGTCCAAAAGGAGTGTTGAAGGATGGCAGAGTAGGGGTGCTAAGCTCTTCTGTTGAGTTACTTTGTTATGAGATGTTTAAAATCCTACATGGACAGTACTGCCGAGCCACATAAACAGATGGTTTCAGTTAGATTCCAACCAGAACACTAGGGCGATTGGTGCTTCAATCAGGCGGAGGGAATTCAGGTCTGAGACAAAGACGGTCCTACAAGGAAAATCCTAGTAACAGACAAACTTTGGAGAAAGCTTAGGCTGCAGTTTAGGAAGAGGGTAAATTTGAACTACATACGGCGCTGTCTTCATAAGCAGGGCAACTCAGGTATCACAGTATTTTGATGTAATATCATGGTGTTTGTACTCCCACATCACAACATTGTGATATAACATTGAACTGTGGTATTTTGTGGACCTGGAAATGATTCTGGAACTAGTAAAATCCCTGCAAGGAGGGCATCCAAGACATGGGATCATCCTGAGAAGATTAAATCAATCCTGGAAATACTATGAAGAGTTCTTGAGTGTAAAATATGAAGATGAAAAGCTACACTGTGTAGTCTGAGCACAGCTTGCAGCCTTTGTTCCAATAAGAAAAATAAATAAAATACAGAGAAAATTGTTAATGTAAAACTTTGAAAGTCCAATGCATTCCAGTGTTGCTGCTCTTCCTCCCAGCCCCAAAGAAGAATTAATTTACTGCTAGCGCTGAGCTGTTTACCAGCAGTTCAGACTTTGGTAAGAAAGACCCTCCAGGGATGAATAAAAAGTGCTCACAAACTTATGGCCATTCTCCCTTTCAGTTTGGGTTGAAAAGTATTTCTGAAAGCTGCCAATATTTACATATTAAGCACTGGAATAAATTGCCTAGGCAGGTTGTGGAATCTCTATGATTGGAGATTTTTAAGAGCAGCTTAGACAAATACCTATTAGGGATGGTCTAGATAATACTTAGTCCTGCCATGAGTGCAGGGGACTAGACTAGATGACCTCTCGAGGTCCTAAAATTCTATGGGTAACAGCCGATTCAACCATTTCACATGAGATTGAGACCATTCAAGAAGAGAAAACCTTTGAGAGTGTGGATCAAAAATGGTGTGTTTACAGGTTTTGTTTTTTTTCTTGGAGGTCTCTCCATTAACTGTAATTAAGCTTCCTTTATGTTTGTGAGCTTAGACAACTTTTCAAGAACTAGTTAAGTGGTCGAGTAAATCCTGCTATCACGTTGTTCCAAACTTTATTCATAGCAGCTGGTGTTCTGGAAAGGTTTCTTAACTATTTTCTTGAGACTATATACGTGTTGCTTGTTGGAATGAACCAGTTTTTGGGCCAGTTTTACCCTTTTTTAGACAACATACTCTCTTCCTACCCACTGTAGGCATAATTATGGTTAAGCATCAAGAAAAATAGCAGCAGACATGTTTACTATGCAAAGTGAGGAGGGTTGGGGGGGGGGGGATGACTTGCATAATTTTGTGTGCGTTAGGTTCTAATTTCAAAATGCACTCCCTACCAAAAAGTGACAAGGAAAATAACTGTTGTGTTTATTTCTAATAGCAGAATTCTTCTCCCTTCTTCTTCACAAAGATGAACAGCAAAGATGGTAAAACTAGAGATTTTGGGGCTACCATTTCCCTCTTTCCCTCACATCCCATAGAAGGCAATGGGACTCAACATCTCACCTGGTTCTAAATGTGCAGCCATATAAAGACATGCTCCTGCTGCCAGACACAGCCAAAAAGAACTGGATTACAAGAGAAACTGATACATAATTTAGGGACATAATCTGTAATACATTATCATCTGAATTGCCAGTCTGGAATATATTGATCTAGTTTAAAATAATCTCTTTTACTGTTAGTCAATTGCAATGTTCACTTGTTCTTGACGATATTTCTTTAATTTTCCAATTTTTTTTCATAATGGAACTTAGCCAGCTAAACCAACAGCAGGATTCCAATCTGAACACAACTGCATTTACCGAGAAATTAAAGATGGGCTCAGGCCACAATAATACATCTCGATGGGCTCCAATTTTTACATTCTAAAAGTCTGGGGCATGCTGAGATCCAGCATTTTGGTTCAGTCACTTCTTTACCAGAAATGGTAGTTACTGCATATCATGAATGACAGACATGAAGTGAGTTTTAACACCTTCAATTTGCTTCACTTTCTGTTGATCTAGAGAAAAAGTCTGGCACAATCAGTCAGGTTCAAGTAAGCTCTTTCACCTTCCTTGGAAGCATCAAGTAGTACTGGCTGTTGCGCATTGTTCAGTCTCTCAATAACCAGAAGAAGAAGGTATGTCAGTTTCAGTACCAACAGATATATGGGAACCTAACTTGGAATCAGTTCCTAAATATAAGAGTGGCCTTGATTTAAGTAGTCTTTACAGAGCATGAGTGTCTCTATTCAACAGGGGTATCTGGTTACTCAATCCCATTGGGGAAAGAGTTATAATTTTAAAACAATGTGAAATCCAATGAGCAACTAGGGGAATTTATATGGCTATTCCTATACTTGTTTCTGGCTGCAGAGTGTTACAAGATTTTCTAAATTCTTTCTTTTTTGGAACAAAGGTGAAGTGGCTTGGAATGCTATCTTTATGGCAGCAACAGTTCTTTGCCTGCTTTCAGAACTTTGCTTCCCTAGGCATGTCGAAGAATCTGAGAATTTGCCCAAGGTGGTTTTGAAGTTCTAAGGATTGGTAAAAAGGGAAATTGCACATTGATCCCCTTTTAATGTTGAAAAACAGAACAGAATCCCTTTTTATTGCAATATAAATGTGTTAACATTTTGAAATTGTAGCCCTAAATTGTTAAATTGCAAAATAACTCTCTCTTCACAAATATTAGAATTTACAAATTCTTTCAAAATCACCAGCGCTGCATGTAATCATCTACTTAGCAATATTTAAGTACTCTAATCTCTTTATGTTTTTTTTTAAATCGCTAAATGTTATTATTCCATAGATTTATTTGCTTTCCCAGTAGACTACCTCTAAATCCTGTTTAATATGAGTTAAAATCTGTAGTCTTGACAGGTATGGTTTTCTCATCAACTGCTTGAAAAGCAGAGTGTTCTCACTAAAGTGCCGATGCAGCAGTAATGCGTTCAGAAGGCCTTACAGCAAAGTTTGCCATCTTGCAGTAGTTCATAGCAATAAAAGCTTAGTTTTTACCTCTGTGATTGGTGAGATCCCTGGATCCTGAAGGCAGCGGCGTATAGTGTGTCTCGGGGGAGACTGAGGCAGCATCACTGGAGGAGGCCTGTGTGATAAAACAAATATTATCAATACTCTAAAAGGAAAGTCAATGACTAAACAAAGATGTAAGATGAGCTATGTGATGTGATTACAGATGCACAGAGTTGACAGTCATATACAACACTGATAAATAATTACGGGGGGAAACGTAAGGATTTTAAATGTTGTTGCCAGTCCTCAAAAGGAAATAGTATCCATAACTTTTCCTACAGTGATACTAGAATAGTGTCACTAAACAAATATTCGAACACACATCGCAACTTTAGAAAATGATACTTCCACTAAATCTTTTTTTTAAACATTAAAAATGTCATTGTTAGTTCAATACGAGTTCATTTGCTTGCATGAAAGTCATCAGTCAGCAGATTCTTTCAGCAGGATAGGAAGGATAGGAAGGTAGATTACCTCCTTTTTAAAAATAAAAACAAATACATTTTGCACTACTCATTGCCTCACTGGGAAGATAAACGGTTATGTCACAAATGAGAATGCTCATAATGCACTGTGCAAAAGAAATTAAATAGAATATACAGCTGTCAGGAAAAATAACCTGTATCAAAAGTTTGAGACATTTGAGAAGCCTGATTTAACCAAAAAAAACATATTTAGTACAGGGGAGAGACAAAAACAACCCTATGCAATACAATCCCAAACTTTCCCCACAATAAAGAAGAATTCCAGATCTTACGCCTTTGTCTATTATCCAAAGAAAATATAGAGGTGTTTTAAATCCAGGGCAAAATACATTTTATCCAGTGAGACAGGGTTGCATCCCAAGGGAATATTATAAAGACCTGGCATTACAAAAACCAGAACAAGGCTCTATTTATGCTTTTGAGTTACAGGACAGCAATGTTATTTTATTGGAATGAGATCTTAAAGCAAAAGATAGGTCTTATTTGTGAACATGTATCATTCCCATAGAGTATTCCTTAAAAAGACAGCTTTTTTCCCCCTCATTTAAAAAAGTGTTATTTCACAGACACAGATTGCAAAACGTGTTAAAATGTACGGGCTTTCTTTAGTGCCCTCTTCCCACAGTGCATGGGGCGGATCCGATTCGTGCTGCCACCTGGCAAGTCCTAGGATTAGACATTTGCAAAGACATGGGATTCCCCCCGCTGCCAGCAGTGGGTGACATTAAATAATGACGGGGGAAGGAAAGTCCGTGCAAAGTGGCGGGAGAGAGATGCAAAGGAACAGGCCGACCTGCTGCACGACCTCAGCACTGGCCCTGCCCCAGGTCCCAGCATCGGGTCCCTGCTTCAGAGCATCCCAGGTGTAAAGAGCAAGTGGTACAGTCCCGGTTCCAAGTGCGAGCGCCCAGCTCAGTTGACCGTGCTGCTTCGGCTCCTGGCAGCATAGTAGCAGCACTTAGTGTTCACATGCAGTTGTTAATCTCCAGGGCTTTCATGTCCTTTCCAGGCTAGTTAATGTGGGAGAAATGAAGCACTTAGTTTTCACAACACTGTTTTTCCTACTGCCGCAACCCACTCATCTAGATACAAAAATCAGACTGATGACTTTTAGAGAAGATAAAACAAAGGGGAAGAAGAAATGCAATCATTAAGCTATTTCTTAAATCCAGGTACAATGTATGGGATGGGTCATGAGACAAGAGTAGTCACAGTCTACCGCATGATGTTTCCCAAGCACCCATTGACATTAGTGCTACTAATAAATCAAAGTAATCTTAGTAACCGTCACTGTTTATTTGTAATGGTTTTGTAATCACTCAAACACTGTTTGACTCAGACTTTCTAATTGGACAGATATTTAAAAAAATAATTTACAAAGGTTGATGAGAATATAAATTTTAATGTAAAGTGGACTACAATGTTTTGGTTCAGCAGGTCTTCAAACATTTGGAAACACTGATTCCATTTTTTTTTAAAAGGTTACCAGGAATTAAACTATGATTGACACTGGTTTAGAAATAGTAATGATAAAAATAAAAATAAGGAATACATATTCTGTTTGAGGTCTATGAATATTTAGAAACCTTTTTTTGTCATTCTTCTTGGACTTTTGTAGATGCTAATACAGTTCAAAAGGTAAGTGACTCAGTGGATTAGCATACTAGCCTTTCACCTCTGGAGACCCATTTGTAGTTTTCACACAAGGTCATATGTTGGAATGATTTTTGCGGTCACAGCTTGGTCCCTATCAGAAATCTAGCCACATCACTAAAACATTTCACTATTTAGCACAAAGGACATCTTATGACAAATATAGGACTCCTGAAATAGCAAGGACGTTACAGATCATGACAGGGATTCTATAGCTAATTCTTGCACAGCTTCTTCTCCCACTGCCTCCTGCAGTTCAGTACTATTATACCCTCCGACTTCATGAATACAAAGCTGAAAAGGCCACAGGTAGAGGCCACATCCTCAGCTGGTGACCAGTGTAGCTGCATTGACTTCATTTGAAATATGCCAATTTACACCAGCTGAAGATACAGACAAAAGAGTTCAGACCTGTGAGATGTTGAATGCCCTCCAACTGTAAATAAAGACAATGTGAGCTGAAGGCATTTACCACCTCACAGGATCAGGCCTCCAAATTGACAGGCCACTAATGTATGCAATAAGTCCCAAATACAAAGTACAGAGCATGTGTCCACTATGCTCTATTGTTTTATCTTGGCCAGCTAGCACTGGGTAAGATGAGGATAACTGTGATTATAATGTATTTAACATAAGAGCTTTTCCCTAAAGTCTCTCCAACAGCTCAAAACGGAGGAGGCCTCATATTATACATTCTAGATGTTATCTGTCTATTCAAGTACTCATATTTGGGACTCCGATAATAGTGAAGGTTTCTCTTTGGTACTTTTAATCTCAATTTAGGCTGTTGACAGTTTGATGATAGCTTTTCCTAAAATTACTGGAAGAAACTGCCTTTTCAGCAAATACCACTGACTGAGCAAAATTCAAGAGCTTCTAAAAAGGATATTGTAGTGAAGGGGCAATTTAGCTTTATTTCCAATTTTAGGAAAAGCAAGAAGAGGAAGATTTTTTATTGGCATGTTGCTGCTGTTTTATGTACAGTATGTAATTCCCTGTCAACTATACAACAGTTTTTATTACTTTTCTGCTAAGTGTACAGTTACTAAAGTTTTAATTCCATGGAATACCGTATAGGGATCAGACCTTTTTGCACAAATGTCAACTGAGTGAAAATCCTGTACCAAGTTTTTGTATAAGCCTGTGTGCTAGTAGAAGGAAGCCGCAAATTCTCTTCTTACTGAGAGGGTGCCCTAAGCTATTTTCCAAAGTGACTTGTATAGATTTATTATTCTTAGTATTCACAAAAATATTTTGATGGTGATAGCATTGACATATGAGATTTCTGTCTTCAGATAGTTCTGCTATTTGCACATGAAGTTCTAGTTACAGTGCAAAAGTGACCTTGAATGGACATAACTTACAAATAGCTTAAAGGGAAAAAATGGGTGAAGAAGTGAGATTTTCTGTCTACTGGGAACATGTCAAAGAGTTCAATAAGAATGTTCCAACAGGTCACATTGATAATCTGTACCTTACTATCTGCAAGATACTACTAAGGTACAATGCATAAATTCAAAGCATGTGAGTAGTTTAAATGATGTAAATAGGATTACTCAGGTGCTTAAAGTCATGCACATGCTTAAGCACCCTGCCAAATCAAGGTCTAAACTGTTCTTTAGGAATATCCTCCAGGGTTCTGTTGGAGTAGGAACTGTAAAACTCAACTCTAAATAAACAAAATAGAAGACAAAAGTCTACTGGGTTTTCAATTCAATACCTTTGCCAAAGCTACAGACTACCTATAAAGCTGAAATAATAAAAAGCATACCCATAAATAAAAATAGTTTTGATCATTTTAATTAGAACAATGGCAATTGCTTATGAAATTTTATATTCTGTTGAATTGTTTGGTCAGCTTTATGTGCTATCCCAGTGAGACCTGTTAATATTAGGTATTTTTCCACTTGCTGCAGATAGTGACCATTCCTATCCTAGCATTTCTCTATTTTCTATCTTGAAATATTTACCCTTGAGATATGAGAAATCATCTTCATTTCTATGACATGTCATAAATTCTTCACACACACACACGCTCACCAATAACTGTAATAGTCACTAATACATTGTATCTGACAAGTTTTATAACACAGGAAGAAGAACAAGTTGGCATCCTCTCTTAAAAGAATTCAATGGCTATAGAGAGCACTTACGAAAAGACATGGTTTATTAAGATCATTTTGCTAACTGCACAAGAAACTGATTTCCCCAGCTGAATACATTAAACTGAGGCATACTTTTCATTGGATATTATTGACAGTAATGTTAGCAGGCATTTTCTGGACATTACCAGAGCAGATCCAACAGAGAGATGGTGGAGAGCGTTGGCATGTTTAGAAATGAGATGGGGTAGCTACCAAATTCTTCCTCTATATATATATATATATATATATAAAAAAAAAAAGTCTAGAAGCCATAAATCTAACAGTGTAGTTAAACAAATACTCTAAAAGAAAACAATTCCACAATGCACTCACAATCATTCAGCTCTTATTGTGTACTTACGCCACACTTGCTCATCCTAAAATGAGATATTGAATATAGTGTACAAAAGTTGGACAGTGCTGTCTAGTTTCAGCAGCCTGTACTTTTTGACTTATAAAGGAGGAAGGTGTGGGAGGGGGAAGGGGAGAATCTAGCCTTTATCCTTCTCAAGAATAAATAGGAGTTGCTATATATCTTGCCATATTAATACATATCAAGATATATAAATAGACCTTGATATCTCTCTTCCTCTCATGTAAATACAAACACACACACATACTCAGGTCAGGGTGATAAACCTCACAAATATGTGAACTATATGTCACTGACATTTACCCATCTATATGTGAGAAAAATATGAACCGAGCAAAGATTTAGGAAAATGGCATGACCTGACAAGTAGTATCAGAATGGTTAGTTATCAGTAATAAAACTGGAAAAGGTTATAAGAATTAAGAGTGTAGGATTTAATAAGAAATACTGGATATAGGCCAAAGTTACTCTTGCATATATAGTTTGCATGTCAGTTCAGTAATTTTTTAAGCATTTGGGGATGCTTAAAGGCTCTTTCTATCCATTGCAGTGTGTTTTTCCCCCTCAGACTGAATCTTCTGCATTTTAATGGCACACTATAAGGCCCATCTTTTTAAAAAGACTGTTGAAGCGAACATTGTTCAGGGTAATGTATAGAGGAAGTGTGGCCTTTGTTTTCTATTTGTGTTGCATGATTATCTACCATTCTTGTGTTTTGTGGGGTTGCTGTTTATTTTCATACACTGACTCATTTAACAAGGCTGGTCAAATTCACCTACTGTGTCAGAACGGTGCCTTTTGTCATTTTATAAATTTATATTTAAATGAAAATGAAAATAAAAATTTAAGATAGTACTACAGTGTCATCATCAACCCAATAATATCTATATCATCAAATGCAAAGCTCAAGTGCATTAAAGAAATCCTCTTAGTTTCTATGACTTTCCATTGCATCCACTGCAAAAAAGTTGAAGAATGCACAAAATCACTGCATTACCCAGTTTCTGTAGTTATTAAACAGTTTCTCCCAAAATGTCTATGACAATACGATACTGGGAATAATGATTCTGACGTCCTCTGCAAAGCACTTTGAGATTTATTGATGCTAGCACTATAGTAGAGCTAGGCATTATAATTAATTTATTTATTTATTATATGCTATTTTATGATAGTATATTATATTATTATGAGTAGGGATCAACTCATTTTCTTTTTAAAGTCCTTTTCTTTCCTCTTTCAGTGTTAAGATTTCTGTTGTAAATATACTTAAATATTGTACTCAATGCTTGACAATGTAATGTTTTAACAGATATACTATTTTAAAATCTTTATTATTACTACTACTATTATTATTGCCTACATAAACATCTGTTTACTTTGTTGGAGTCATACCGGCACAGAGACTGTTTCTTACCATACATTTGTACAACATCAAGCACCATAGAGCCCTGATATTAGTTGGGGAGTGGGGGGAGCTCCAGCTGCTACTATATCACAAAAAATTAACACTGAGTCCTTAAGTATTCCACATAACAAGTAATGAGGCACACCAAGAAGATAAAAATTTCTTAAAACTGTTATATTGGGGGGTTTATTTATTTTTTGCCATAAACTTTAATATTAACTCGGGAAATATACTGAAAAGTTGACAGCTTTATTTCTCAACTTGAAAGAAGAAGAAAGAATTAAGGAGACTTTAAGAACTGACAAGGTTGGGCTTATCAGAACTCTTACTATTTAAGGCAGACTAGGGAAGGTCTTGTTCAGGACCACACTACTGTGAACTAGGTTAGAGGTCAAAGAAAGGTCAAACAACTGCCATGACTGATACCAAGACCCTGTCATGTTTCAGAGAAGCCAACAGGTGGCATGGCATGACTACATAGGGAAGTTTGCTTTCCTTAATGACATAGGAAATATTTTTCATGGTGAACTTGTAACTGCAGATCCCACTTCGGGGGATATGTGTTGGTAAATTTGTAGCATAAATTAGAGTCATTTTAATTATGAAGAAATACCAGCTGCATGGCATTATCACAAGTTGCCTGATCTTTCCAGGCTTAATGAGATGACCTACTTACCCCACATAAAAATAGTGACTTGTTTCAAAATCTGTTTTTAGACATTTGACCACGGTAGGGAACAAACAACAGATGAATACTATCCTGGGGGTGGGGTGGGGTAGAAATGCATTGCCCGGTTTATAAGTCTTAAGAATGCTCATGTTCTAAGCAAACTGTGCTTGTGATATTTTGCTGAGTGTTACTGAAAGTGAGGATATTTTTAACATGACTCTTGCAAATAGGGACTCAGGTTGTTGGTTGTTGTTTTTTTTAATTCTTTTAATTAAAAATAGCAACTATGAAAATGTTCCATTAGAGTGACATGCAGCCTGACTGCTCTTAGCTAGTACACTATTTTAGTCTATAATTACAAGTATCATATTACGAGGAATTAAATTTAAAATGTAGGGAAAGGGTCTACCAATTTGGTATTATTATTAATAATGAGCAGAATCCATGAGACAAGAAAGAAGGGCAGATGACAGTACAATAAAGGCTTTACTCTGCTTCACTTTATTCTTGTATAGCAACCTGAAACTTTCAATAAGAAAGCTTGAACCACATCAAAAGTCAAGGCTTTTTCAGACCAGTAGATGAATCTATAGTCACTTCTATAACCATGTGAAGAAAGAGTTACAACCTTCACATGTACTGAAGTGAAGTAAAGTACAAAAGACAAAAACTAAAGGAGCAACACTTTTGCACCATCCAAGAGGTAAAGGAATCAACTATACTTTGACAGATGGCTACCAAAGCTTCTGAGAAATATTGGCACCTAATGAAACTAAAAATAAAATAGGATATGAATTCCCTATGCACAGGGGTAAAACCAAGATTTGGACAGTACTGCAAAATGCTCGTTCCACATAGTGGCCGGATATATTGTACATCTACCACATTCAACCCAATTTATAGAGACCAATGGTTAAAGAAAACATAAATAGTCTTGTTATTCTTGGAAATCAACCATTTTTCTTCAAATGCTGGAGGAAGTAAAGGGCGGACTGTAATTCAGCTCAGACAGGCCCCTTTTGAATCATGGTTTGAGAAATACCAAAAATTAAATAATTCTGCCATCCAAATTAAATATAGCTACTGATTTTTTTTCTTTTAAAACTTGAATACTTGAATAATTAAACATTTATCCAATATTTATTTCAATGGTAGAAGAAAATATTGCAACATTTCAGACATTCTTCAGTTTAATGAATAGTACAAGTGTCTCATTTATAATCAAGAGTGCAAGGTGGAGCTTCACAAATATCTCTTCTGGAGAGTTTTATCAGGTTGCTTTCAGATTTGATGCTATTAATAAAAATAGGCTGATTTATTGTGGTTGTTGGAAGACAAAAAGAACAGTGATCTTCTGATTTGGGGTCGGCATCACAGCTCTGATAACCTATAGCCAGAAAAGTAACGCTTTCATTTATTTAAATAAACGCAGGGCTTAGCAAAACTTATGGCATCTGAAAATGCATTTTCCTCATTTTCATGTACAGGAGACAATCACTTAGAAACCACATCTGAATTTGCTGTAAGTTTTGATTTCCTAATACAAAATTACAAGGTTACGGTAGGTTGGGTATAACTGGATCAAAAATGTAAATGAACATAAGAGAATTCTTATTCATTTAGGCTTAATTGAGTGTAATTGATATCTCTGGTGTGCTGCCAAATCTAACTATTGTGAATAGTACCTAATGTATGGACATTATTTTTGGACTATTGAATGCCAGAAAATAATGAGCTGGCATTCAGCTTTGGTGAATCAGACTCTGAATTTTCATCTAAGAGCAGTTTTGAATTATTACTGGAGATAAGGTGTAAATGTGCAAGGGAATTTTATCCATGTTTCTTCCATGAATCATAAATGAGGGAAAAATTATAGTCTAAATTGCACTTAAAAGGAATAAAGTCTTTTCATGTCATACATGATTTATCAAAATGATCTCATTTTAAGGGTACTGTGGTGTATCTTGATTAATAACATTAGTAAGCATGATGAATAGCCTCTTTAATGGTAACGCAGAATTTATTGGCAAAATCCCTACTACTACCAAAAAGGGTGGGAAGTAAAATATGCAGTGGATAGTTACTTGCAGATACAGCTTAAGTAAACTCTCTCCATGGTATTTTGCACTGAGAGGCCCTTTGATATTTGTTCACTTGAATTTATGTGTTGGCAGTGGACAAACAATTTATCGTCAACCCCGTTTTCAAAATGAATAATGAATTTTACATTCTATGGCAGCTCAAACCACTAAGCAAGTCAATTGGTTACCAGTTCACTGCAAAACAAGTTGAACTGTGAACGTACTGTAAAAGTATGTCGTGCGTTAAGGTCTTTCAAGCTACCTCTGGAAAAGGGTATATTACCTTTCAAGACCATTGGTCCTGTCCCCTCATGACCTATTTCAATATCCTCTTCACATTTTGCTTTAATATCCTAAAAACTTCCCTCTTGTATTGCTCCCTCCCCGCTTTTTTTAAGCTGCTCCAGTCTGCCCTAACTAATTTCCTTTTGGGCTGATAGATCAGAAGCCTTCCTACCACTGTTCCTTTTAGACCTGTGAAGCCCTACTCGTAATCCCGCTGCTTGTCCACAATTAATCTTTCCAGTTGCCACATTATTAACACTACCACCCACAGACAGAGGATGCCTGAGCCTGGCTGGATACTAGCTCCCCACTGGAGCATCAAAGATGTCAATCACACGCTAGTCAGAAAGTTGCCTGCTGTCAACATCAGAGGTTTTCATCCTCTCCTACCCACTGATCAAACATTTTTCCTCAGAAGATTAATTCAAAGTCTCCACCCATTTCCTCCCATATCCTCTTTCCCTTTTAGGTTTACTCAATGATCCATCTTCTGTATGAAAAAGGAAGCAGTGAATAATAGAAATCTTTTCAAAACAAAAGTTAGGCAAAAGTAAATTTAAATCCCAGATGTTGTCAACCTTTTTTTCCCATTTAAACGCCTTAAAGCAGCCTGGATTAGGCCTAGCCTGAAATGACTTTCTTTGATCAAAGGCCCCAAGACTACACAAATATAATCACAAGGCAGTGACTGCTTCTAAGCAGCCTGAATTGATTTGTTTTACTGTAACATATAGTACATGTATAACAACAGTGCATTTGTTTCCTTGACTTTCAAGACCTCTTTTTCAACTTATAACATATTATCACTTGAAGCCAAGTATTTTAGGAATTATATTTAGCACTGATTTTTTTTTTCAAACTATGGTGAACTGCCAGAAGAAACTGACTTTGATATGTTGGGTTAAAGAATATTTGTTTTTAAGATTTTTTAAAAAGTATCTATAATTGACGGCAGAAGCAGCTGGGGGAGATTCTGCTAGTCAGATCAACTTTAAGTGAGTGGGCTGAGGAGGAAGGAAGAAGAGCCCTCTGCATTGTAATCTCCTCCGTGATAATAGACCAGATTCTAATATTTTCACTCATGCTAAGTGGCTCCTTACTCCTCCATTAGTTCAGTACCATTCAACATAATGAATAATAGAATCTGGTCCTAAAGGAAACACCAGAGCTACAAGTTCCAGCAGCATAGTGTTGTCTGTTACTGGGAAAGGACAGATACGAGAAATTAAATACAGTAAAATGGTATTGTAGAAAGCAGACCCATTTATATAATCCAGTATGAAGCGTATCCATTGCAAAACCTGATTTGGGATTTTTAAATAAGAATAATTGATCTGAGATGGCTTCACAGGACAAAATTGTACTTTTAAAGCATACTGGTATCCACAGGAGATAGATCTGAGGTTAGAGTAATTATGAAATTGACATACTAATTCAATTGATCAGATTAGCACATGCCAATAGTTGGCAAAATAAACTCAAGTTGTGGTTCAATGATTTTCAACTAAATGACAGAGAAAATAAAACCAAACACTCAAACTATAAATTCTCGTGGATTCTTAATTCTCCCAATATTGTCATTAAGTAAACCAGGAAAATATCCCACCAGTGGCAAGTATTTAGTGGTCCGACAAAATACACAATAGACATGCAGAGCATGCTGATCTTGAGTTGCTCTTCCAAGTTTGGCAAAATGTAGTCCTTGCAAGAAATGTTTAAGTGTGTGACACGCTAAGATGTTTTGTGTTGTCTTAGACTTTCTATTAATGTTCCTGTAAAGGAAGCTGAGAATGCAGCCTATGTTCTGTTTTCATTTTATTTATGCCATGCAAATATGCACACACACACAAAAAAAATTCTAGCGGTGTGTCTTTAAGTATCGGGGGGGAAAAAACTAAACAGTACAAAAAATAAGCCTTTGTGAATAACTGTGCAAGTCTTATACAATTATTCCTTGAGATGTCGTGTAAAGAGAACCACAAATGCACTTCTAGATGGACAGATGCAGGCTCCTCTCAAGAGCATTACGCCTGTGCTCCCAATTTATTCTTACCTTAATTCCACGTTTATTAGATTTCGTTCATTGCATTACATCATGCAACCATCTCTCAGGATGGTTGACTTAGGCCTTGGCTACACTTACCCGCTAGTTCGGCGGCTGGCAATCGAACTTCTGGGTTCGACTTATCGCGTCTAGTCTGGATGTGATAAGTCGAACCCGGAAGTGCTCGCCGTCGACTGCGGTACTCCAGCTCGGCGAGAGGAGTACTGCGGAGTCGACGGGGGAGCCTGCCTGCCGAGTGTGGACCAAGGTAAGTTCGAACTAAGGTACTTCGAACTTCAGCTACGTTATTCACGTAGCTGAAGTTGCGTACCTTAGTTCGAATTAGGGGGGTAGTGTAGACCTGGCCTTAAAGAACAACATTCAGTCCTTTGTAAAAACTCATCATAATTCAGAAAGAAGCTGCAAAAAGATTGGTAAGTTTCAAATGTGCATGTAAATAAATTAAGAATGTGTAAGATTTCAGTATCTCTGAATTCCATTCATTTTCCATAATGTTTGGCCTTTGTACCCTTCACCCACTATTTCACATCTACAGATGGCTGGCCAAATTCTTCCATCAGATGTTTATGTCCAAATCCCAATGAAGTAGATGGGACTTACATGCACTGACACAACTTGGGAGAGGATATATTGTCACTTCTATACTTTGTTTATGTTGGTACATACATCCTTAATCCACTATAAATTGTTTTTGCACTATTGTAATATGAAAACAGCCAACCCAAAATACATTGCATTACATTCGGTATTGCACCATACAGCCATTTGCAAAGTGCTTTATCTGAACTCCAGGGCTTAGCCAGCAGGAGGTGCTTGGCAACAAGACATCTAAAGAGCAATTTCATTTTCTGAATGTAAGTCCAATAGTTGCAAATAATGCTTAATCTTCAGGAATCTGTGAGCTAGGGTACTTCTAATATAGACTCAGATAATGGTGCATAGTACCATATAGACTATACAGACACATATACACATATTTACACATGCATATGTATTGTACATATACAAATAAACATTTACACATATACAGTGGAATCCTCTACTTATGTTAACAGAACTTCAATATATGCAATGGTTCACTATTATCAGCACTGTAGTGGGCACCGGTCAGTGCACTGAAGAAATCAAAGACCATCAGTCTATCTGTCTATAGATGGATTTCACTGTATTTGAGTTCAGTATAAGTGAATTCCTTTGGATACCATAAATATATCACATTTTAGTCTTTGAAATACAGGAGGTCTATAAACTCTTAAATTCCCTTGCCCACTTGATATCCAGGGGTCATCAGATGTCAACTTAGAACCAGCAAGGAAAATTGTTTCATGGCTATTCCACAGAAGAGGACATATAACACACTACCATCTTTTCAGAACATATACAGGCAATGGCAATCTGGGAAGAGGGGAACTGAGTATATTACTGTATACAACAGACCTAAGACCAGTAATTTGCAATATCAAAGAGTTAGCTTTGCTTTTCAGTTTATGATGCCATGCTTTCTCACTTTGCAAATTAATGATTTTTTCCTTCTGACATATGAATGATAAAAGGTTAGTCTATGTGAAACTTAAAGCCTGACCCTACAGGTTAAAGGTTAACATTAGTTTTGTAACTATTATTCAGCTATGTTGCTCTCCTTGTTTAACAGACACGGGAATTAAAAATTTGGGAAGGTTAAAAAATGCTTTTAAGTAGTCTTCCTACAGGCATGTGGGAAGAAAACTGAGTTGGAGCTAAGCTTCTTGTCAGACAGCTTAGTCAGCAGAAGGGGGTGCTATAGTGTAACCTATTTAAGATGCAAATAGAGTAACTTTTGTAACAGCAGATTAAAGCAAGCATTTTATTCACTTGGCATGCCCACAGTGTACTGAACGTTGGAATCAGGCTTGTCACTGCACACCGCAGGTTATTAATAGCGCTCAGAACAGTGTTGCTAAATGTGCAAGTTAAAAAAGCAAATAAACAAAAATGGATTTATCTGTGGTATTTGTTCTCTGGCAGAATTCAGCAAGGCCCTGCCTTGCACAGAAGATTTGTTAATTCAAGACCACAGAGGCTCAAAGATTTTCCTTTTTTCATGCATCTGATTGACAACCACCTACTGCAGTCAAAAGTTCTTCTAGTATAAGTGAGCTATAAACCTAGCATTTTAGAGAGAGACAGTGATTATTTTCAACCTAACCAAGCAAATTTAAAAACAGAGCAAGTTGGAGAGAATCTATGGAACATGACAACTGCTTTCTAATGGGTCTTCTTGGATTCTGTTGCTCTGGTGAACTACCAGCATGTGAGAAAAGACAAAATCTAAGGCTTCTGCAGGACCAAATCAACACATCGCACTGTGGCTTTACACTTTATTTTCCTACATTGGCAGGTGTTAGACCAGCAAGTGGGTTTCCTCTCCCTCTACTCAAGCCAGTTCCTGTTTTCTTCATCTCGATCTCTCGGAGACTCATCAAAAACGGGATTTAATTACATCTCAAAAAGGGGGGGGGGGGAGAGTGTAAACATGACTCCTTTTTATCTCCTGATACATCTGGACAAGTAGACAATGTGCTAAAACAAAATAAATCTGCCCTGACAGTCACATCAAAGGGTTCAGCTAGGGGCTTGCAGCTACTTAAGGCACAGGAAGGTTGTTGCTAAGCATCGCTCTACAACCTTAAAGAAGAGCTTTTTTCTTTCAGAGGGAGATGAGGAACGCTCGAGAGTGGGAACCAGACTGCAAAGAGAGATTGGGGATTTTGGAGGATTTTGGAGCTTAAAGTGAACTGTGAGAAGAAAGGGGGTTTTTGTTTTGTTTTGTTTTGCCTCTTGACACAGAGTCTACTTTTTTGGGTGGAGGAGGGAGAAAGAGGAGGTAAAACATATGGATGAAACATATTTTTAATTTTCCCCTTTGGATCAGAACAGGATATCAAAGACTTTGCCTTTTTGTCAAATCCCTGTTCTTACAGTAGTATATTTGAAAGAGAAAGACTGTGACCAAAAGCAATAGGATACAGAGCTGATTGTTATTGAAAGCATATTGCAAAATGTGTGCCTGGCCCCCATTTCATTCAAACATCAGGTAAATATACACAACTAAATATAGGAATTCAGCTGGAATATCAATGTCTAATCATCTCACTACCCAGTAAAGGGAAACTTCGGATGCACACACATGATTTGATGCTCATTTGCTAGTAAAATCTATTCCCTATAGTGAGTGGCCTGCCTTTAAATCTTTTTGTCTCTAGCACTGAGCATTAAAGGGCTGATTTTCACACGTGTTGAGGATCCACAATTCCGAATGAAGTCAATGGGAGTCAAGAGTGTGCTAAAAAAAAAAAAATAAAAAAAAAAAAAAATTTTTTTTTCTTTTTTATAATAACACTGGCATTGGCAAAATGGGAAATTACAATTGCACCAAGAGATTTAATAATACTCCCCTACTTATGCTAGTGGATAAAGAAACATATATTTGGTTGCAGATAGGATACCCAGCATGAAAAGTACTACCTTCAAGAAATATTTTCAGCTTTTGTTGCTGCGTTCTGAGAAATAGAGAGAGTCAGCTATGAAAAGTTTATTAATACACTATTAAAACCAATAACAGATCCTTCCCAGTACCACTGAGAGGTAAAAATACTATAACTATCTACCTCTGCCTTTAAAAAAATATTTAAAATGTAAAAATCGTCCTCATCTCCCTTTTTATGAATTAAACAAAGAAAATTCTGGAACAGCTTCATTCCACATGCAGGGTAGCTATCAACATGAACAATTACTGAGCCTGCAATATTGCACAAATAAATAACACTTAGCATTATCTTCAGCACTATCATATTTATTAAACAGTGACTGAGGGCAGTAGTAACCATTTTTACTGTCCCATATAGCTCTTATTTTCTAATTAAACAGGAGGTTATTTCCACTGCTAACACAGCCATTTGTCTTATTTGAGTATTACATAATATTTTTTTGCCAGCCAAGCCTGACTATGAAAAGGAGTGTTCTGTGTGGTGAACTGTGGCCCAAGTTGCTTTACTGTTTGGTAATCATGGAAATGGGCCATTTTCTGGTGTGTTAATAAATAAACTTTTTGCAATTTCTCCTAAAACATGATAAAGCTCATACTTTGTCCTGCCCTCTAGCTTCAATACAAGGGCAATGAGCTGTATTATTAAAGATATAGGTCAAGCAAACCTGACGAATTCAATCCTGTGGGATGCTTTAGAAACTGTTGTCATATTACTGAGATCATTCTGCTGCTCCTAATTATTCCTCTTGGTTGCTTCACATTTCAAGTGATTTCTCTCACACTTATGTCAAAATTTATAAGCTGCTCTGTGTAACAACACTACATTATTTCCTCACTTGTTATGGTAATATAGAACAGAGACTAGGAGAATGCTTTAATCTATCTGACAAGGATAATGTAGTCTAGAAGCGTAATAAACTTTGTATTTTACCAAGGTTTTTTTCCTACTCAGAAACATTTCATATAGACAGACAACTTAAAAAAAACCTAATTGCTACAATAACTTGAATACCATCTTACCTCAGTTCCTTTTTAAAAGGGAAAATGTTTCAGTGTTAAAGTGTTCATGCCAATAGCTCATGCACCCTCCTTATTTCCAGGTCTGATTGCTATTGTGCAACATGCAGACTGTGCAATAAAACTAGTTATTATAGATAATTTTGATAAGATCCATGCATTGAACAAACAGCACACCAATACTTGCAATCAGCACAAGAGATGAACTTCCACACTCCAGTAACACAGCTCAGTCTGACTGGCACACCATTTAAATTGCGCTAAGCAGCTGGAGATGGGCCGAAGATAAAAATCAGCTTTACACATTAATTTCCCCTTCTGTAGCATTGCCCATCTCTCAAAGACGTCTACAATTTGGGGAAAGATGCCAACAGAAAATTTAATAGAGGATTTGAATTGTAAAGCTACTGGAGGGGTGCCTCACTGTGGGGGTTAGACCGAGGAGACGGAGTTTCATTAGGCATATACTGCAGGATACTCATGGTATCCAAAAGGTCATTCACGTTGGAGAGAAATACTAACAGAGATTAAAGTTGTGCACACAATCTACACTATGAGTAATTCATAAATGGCTTGCACCCATCTTGACATTTCCATGGTGTCCCCAGTTTTGTTGGGGTGACTCTACATGCTATACTTATAGGATGTTCATAGGCCCCCAAAAGGGACTTTCGGGCATCAACACATATTGCGACATTTTGGCAGAATTGTACACACACACACAAAAAAAATCCCACCACCAAACCAATCTCCAAACTTTTTTTCCCTTACAACATGATGATATAAATTATGATAATGTAACAGCCAACTCCACTGCATCAGATAAATGTGCTAACATGGCAAGTCTAGGAGCACTGGCTGTAGTGACAATTTTTTAAAAGTAAGTTTTGATACCTGGTGATTTTTCTTCTCTGAATACCAGGATCACCGTTCATATTGTGGTTCTTCCTTGGCTCTGCATCAGCAGAAGGCAAGATCATCTCTATCAATCAATAGGAGAGACTGGCTTCCCCTTTTGGAGTCTCCCTAGAGCGGCGCTGAACCTTCCCAGACTACTGTACCCCTTTCGGGAGTCTGATTTGTCTTTCGTACCCCAAGTTTCACCTCACTTAAAAATGACTTGCTTGCGAAGTCAGACATAAAAATACAAAAATGTCACACCACACTAATACTGAAATACTGCTTGCTTTCTCATTTTTACCATATAATTATAAAATAAATCAATTGGAATATAAATATTGTACTCACATTTCAGTGTGTAGTATATAGAGCAGTATAAACAAGTCATTGCCTGTATGAAATTTTAGTTTGCACTGACTTGGCTAGTGCTTTTTATGTAGCCTGTTGTAAAATGAGGCAAATATCAGGATGAGTTGATGTATACCTGGAAGACCTCTGCGTACCCCCAGGGGTATGTGTACCCCTGGTTGAGAATCACTGCCCTAGAGAGACTGTGCAGGAAGGAAAAGAATGATTCAAGATGATATACAGGATGCTGTAGCCCACATCCTGGTCTAAGGATGGAAGAATTGGGAAATTCCACCCAGACATAGGCCTCATGCATTTTCCTAACTCCTAAGGGGGTGAATTCAGACATCAGAAAGGGGACAAAGGTACAGTCCCTTAACCTAGAGAGATTCCTACCAACAATTTGGTGAGCAGGAAGGCAGAATAGGTCTGCAGGTGCCTCTCCGTCTTTGCTATGGTTGTCTCACTCTCTTTCTGTAAACAGTTCCCTTCCCAATAGTAGACTCACATGGTAATGAGTGGATAACTTTGCAAGAAATCAGCGGAAGAGATGGGGAGAAAGTGTTTTGTCAAGGATTCTTCCTCTTGATCCCCACCAGAGAACTTCAACTTTTTCAGTAGAGGAAGATAAAGAATGTGTTTTTGTGACTCAAGGGATTTTCTCATATATGATTTTTGTTTTTTCCTTCCGGGATAAGAGTTCCTAGATGACCCCGAAAGCACAGACCACCAGACCTCTATATTTAACTCTGAGAAAGGGCCATAAAGTTCCAGTGGATCAGAGAAAGTTCCAGTCCAATTTTATGTTTCTGCAATGGCTGGGCAGGAGAAGACGAAGACCATCTCTATCTTCTGGATTGATGTTGAAGAGACTCTCTCCTTGTAAAAAAGGAGGGATTGAAAGGCAAAAGAGAGCCTACTTCAGAGACCGTATACCTCTCCACGTGAAGTTGCCACAACTGCTGTCAGCAGAGACACTCGAGCTGATGCCCCTTAGCTGTGAAAATGCCTGGAGCAGCTGACAGAGTCTCCCTAAGAGTCCTTCACCTCTGGAAACTACTTCCCGGTTGGTCTCAAACATCTCAAATTTGCTGACCTTCAGGGCATATTACAAGGGCTAATTATTTATGCAGGCTTTTGCAAAGGAAGGGACATAGGAAATGGTGTTTATAGGGAAAGTGAATTTTGTTTGAGTTCAGCTTTTGTTGTGGTTAATTATTAGAGCTGGTCAAAATTTTCCTTCAACATGGGGGAGGGAGAGGGAGGAGAGAAAGAAATTGGCCTTTTTAAATTGAACGTGTTTCACCTACAAAAATGTTTGTTTTCTTTTTAAATGAAAAACAGTCCGCTTCTGAAAATAAAATAAAAATAAAATAAAATAAAATGGTTTTCATTTTTGTGTGTGTCAAAAACCTCCAAAATTTCAGAAAAAAAGTTTTGAAAAATATGTTTGTTTTGAATTTTATCAGGGAAATACCATTTTTAACTATCCAACTGATTACTTTTAGTGTGAAAGCTGGCAATTTTTACTTATGTTCTGATTGTATTTTAACATTTGCAAATGTGTGTAGAGTTGTGGGTAGGTACCTTTTAAAAATAGATCCATTATTAATCAACAATTAATATATTAAGTCTTAGCTGAAGATTTCAAATCTGAAAGTCCCGAAAGATGAAAAGCAACAGAGGGTCCTGTGGCACCTTTGAGACTAACAGAAGTATTGGGAGCATAAGCTTTCGTGGGTAAGAACCTCACTTCTTCAGATGCAAGTCTGAAGAAGTGAGGTTCTTACCCACGAAAGCTTATGCTCCCAATACTTCTGTTAGTCTCAAAGGTGCCACAGGACCCTCTGTTGCTTTTTACAGATTCAGACTAACACGGCTACCCCTCTGATACCGAAAGATGAAGAGGCTTAGGATCCAATGCTCCAGCTTAGGCCCATCACTCTTTTAATCTTTAAAAAAAAACTTCCAGAGAAATAATCAGTTGGACTCCAGGAGATCCAACTCTTTCACCCATCATTCCCACCATCAAAATATATGCAATTGTTTATATACAGAACACTGAAAAATATTCAGGCCATCAAAGAAAACATTCAGGACAGTTTCACATAAGCTACTTATCATTCATGTCTGTAAAGATCCCCTGGCACTTTTTGAAACCATAAGAGAATTAACCTCATTGCCCTGTCCAAATTCTAACTCAGTTAATTACATTTCCCCCCCTAAATTTCACCTGGCATTTTCAATTGGCTATGGTATTATTTCAATTCCTATATTAAACTGTTGAGTTGTATTGCTGTGTAGTTGCTGCATTCCACTCTGAAAGAATTTCAGCAGTGGGTGAAGATACCCCTACCAACTGCTTCACAGGTCTGATATGAGAATTCAGCAGTTAGTGTTTCCAAAGACTTTAGAAAGAGATCCTTAGAGGAAAGGTGCAATGGAAAAATAATGGCTAGCTAATTAATTTGTGCATACCGTAGCAAGTCTCATATAATATTGTTCAATATATTTATTAAATAAATGCTAACATATGACTAAAATCAAGAAAACTAAGACATTCAAGAACAAATGTTTCCCCTACTCCCACTCAGCCTAATTCATCCTGCTGCAATTTGGCTATTGAGAAAACACGGTACTCTTATATACCTAGGTATTTTACAAGAACTATGTATAAGACAGTGCATTAAGGGTAGTAATGATAGCCCTAATTCTAAATTAGATATCTTTTTACAAAAATCATGTTTCAGGTACCATTTTACCAATGACACAGCATATAGCATGCATTAGCAATGGACAGATGGAGTGGATAGTCTAGTAACACCTTTTTCCATTTCTAATTTCCTCGATTCTCATTTTTTCTTTTTAAACAGCAGTTGTAGCAATCTCATATAAATAAGCAGACATATGCAGAAAAAAATGCATATACCTATAAAGACAGACAATATATCTACTGAGACAGCAAGTTTATGTGAGCTGGATTCACTCTCACTTGAAAACAGAAGAGACTTCAAAGTAACCTACCAGATGTTTTGAAAATTATGAAAGATATCATGGATCACTAAACTTGATAGAGATGCATTTATTTTTTCATACTGGCAAAGGGGTTCAAAACCATGGGATACAGTTAGGAGCAAAATTCAAACTAGCAGTAAGCGGGGAACTCAGCCAGAACTACTTCGGACAAAGAGTAATAAACATATAAATTAAGTTACATCAAAGCAGGAATGAAGCCTAGAGTATAAAGTAAATGAGTTCAAGATATACCTACATTTTGTTTGGAGGACAGAGGTAATTTAAAGGTGTACAATGAAAAATCAAGGACATGGAATTAAGATAAGCTCAAAATTACTCTGTGATCTTGAGCCACATGGCTTTTTCCTTTTCCTAAAATGTGTTGTCTCCTTAGGCCAGTAGGGAGAAAATGAAATAATGCAGGATAATACTTTAATCAGTCATCATTTATGACACTGAAGTACAACTGGCCAATTACATATCAGGCTCAGATATTGTTAGGTTAATGTGAATTTACATCAGCCTATTACGACATTTATCCTGGTGAGGATCATTCTGTGTCATTGTTTGAGTATTTGTGTATTTCTATGGAGTTTGATGCTAACCTCACTCTCGCTGACCTACACCAGGAGTAAATTCCATTAAAGACAATGGTTTTACACTAGTATAGCTGGTGGAAATCAGACCAGAGTCAGGACCAATAACCCTAGATAACTTGGTCGTTGGCATAATATAAGGCCTTGATTCTGCATTTGGAAGGTAGGGGTGACGGGGTTCAGCCATGGAGTTGTCAATGCAGAATCTCGGCCTAAATGTCCTCATCTGAAAAAGTTGTTCAGTGTTGTAATGTCCACAAGACCAGCACGATACTTCCCAGCAACTTATCTTCATTCTGGGAAGTCTCAACGTCATTCACAAAACTCAGTCTCCTACAGGGCAACACAATGTGCAGTTCCCATGCAGTGGCCCACACAAAAAAAAAAAAACAGTTTCAGCTTTTTAAATTATCTCAGAATAATTTACACAAATTAAACTCCCTAGTTCCTATTTAAATGTCTTATTTGTTTTGAGAAGTGGTTGTTTTTTTAAAAGCTGTTAGCACAGAAGTATATGGGGTTGTGTGAGGAATCAAATGTTCAGATCAGTTTTTCAGGATAGTGGATTAATTATTATAAAACTGCAAAATTGTGATAGAAACATAGTGAAAATAAAAGATTCTTTAATGTAATCTTAAAATAACTTGAGCAAACACTGCTTTCATATCCCTGCCTCCTTTACTGCAGTCAGACCTCTTCAATGACGCACGTACAACAGATGTAAGTATCATGTCAGATAACTTAGGAAATTGAGATTTAACAGAGATTTATTCCCAGCTATATTCATTCTGAAACTTTTGGCAGAAGGAAATAAAAAGAAAGAGCCTGAAAAGCATGTAATATCATCCTGGTTTTAGCATTGGATGTGGGTCTCAACAAGAGTCTTGGCATGACTTCGGTTTTTAGGATAGATTATTTAAATCTCAACGGATGAAAAAACAAAAGTTCGTTTGACATCTTGACTTTTCACATCAAAACTCATTTTCTGTTGATCACATGTTATAAGGTAATACTAAAGTGTTTGCTCTATAACTGGAAAATGTTTGTTCTGAAACTCTAACTCACCAAACTGGAAAAAAACTTCACCTGATGCAAACGGCTGGATTCCTATAGAAGGAAGGACCTACACATCAGTAAGGACTATTGAATCCAAATGGGCCACTGTGGAACAAAGACTTTGCCAATTGCTCCCCACACACTCATCCCATCAGCCTGGATTCTACAGAGGGGGATAAAAATCTCTGACCAGAAGGAATATGGGTCATTTTATGCTCTTTGACTCTAAAGGCTAAGATTCCTAAACACAAACAAGAGATCCCCATGCTGCTTGGCATGGGTCAGCCCTAATTGCAGCATGATGAAGAAAGGGATCTGACTAACATCTGCCATGTGTGTTTCATTCTCTCTCTCATTCTTTCTCCAATGGGTGAACTGTATGTACACTGAGGTGTTTTGTTTTGGTAGGGTTTGGGTTTTCTTAAATGTATCCACTGCTGTGTGTCTGTTAGTGAAGGAAAGGTCAAATATGTATGCTTTGCACTTGGAATGGAGACACCAGATCTAGAATCACTCTAGTCATTTCAAATTGAGACACAGGAAGAATTGAGTATATTTCCATTACTGCTATTGTGAGAACTTACATCACATACAGAGCTATTCCTATCTCAGTGCACAGGGAGTTATGCATTCATAATCAGGGGAGTAGCTTGCACAGATCCAGACAAAAATGGTTTGACCTATGCTGGTGCTTGTGAGGCTCACTTGGTTAAGACTTTATTTTCCCAACTTTTTTCTTGCTCTCTGTCTTAGGGGCAGTAGCTGAGATAGACAGACCCATTTTAAAGGATTTTTTTTAGATCCATTATCTTGATCTTCCCATTTTTCAAACTGCCTCTGCTCCCTGGATGCTGAAAACATTTCTATTCCCTTGTACCGCATGGCTCTGATCACAGTTGCCGAATCCTCTGCTGTATGTAGATTAATGAAAGAAGCGAATGTGGATCATTTTGCAGTGTATTCTGTTAATACACTGAGTATAAATACAAACAGAGATTTGAAGAAGATACAGTCAACATGATATTGTAACACTTAACATGTGAAATGAAACACTAATTCCATATCTAGCTTGGAAAAAGGTATTCATTTCAACACATTTTAAAAGCCATATTTTCCAGTCCTTTTTTTCTGTGCACTCACACCTGTCAGAAGTGAAAAGCCACAGATACCTGAACCACAGGTGAAAAAAAGCCTTTTCCTAGAAGAAAACCAGAAGGATCCACCCTTACTTCTAAAGAATGTCTCTCATCAGGATCTCGCCAGTTAGTTGAGACAAAGGATACAGCGTCAAGTTAAATCAAGTTAAATTAAAATACAGATAATTGTCAGGGCTGGTGCTGGAGCAGCCTACCCTAGGGGTTAGAGTCAGGTACGCATCAATGTTCCTGGAGTCAATTACCAGGATTCAGGCCTGGTGGAATACCAGGAGATCAGAACTGAGACACAAACTGGAGAGCAGGGATCAAGAGCCAGTTACCAGGAATCAGGCCAAGTTAGGATACTAGGAGGTCAGGATCAGGTGACAGAAGCAGAGGGCAGGAACCAGGAGGCAGTTACGAAGAGTCAAGCCAAGTCAGGAACAGGTAATTACCAGGCAAAGTGGTCTCTGGCAGAGTGAAGCCCCATTGTATAGACAACTTCCTGTTTCCTCCTCTGGCTTAAATGGGGGCTGCAGCCCAGTTAGGAGCCTTGCTGCTCTTCCAATCAGAATGTAGGGGCGGGGCTTGTGCTCCAGTTGGGCTTTATGGACCCAGGTCCCAGATACTGTCTGTGCCTGGATGGGAGGGGCACTGGAATGTGATGACTCCCAGAACTCCTGTGCGACTGGTCAATACTTATTAACAGGTCCCCCATATCACAGGGAAGCATGCCTTAGTCACTTTTTCCCCTACCACTAAAGCCAATGATGTCTTCTTAAATCCTTCTTTTCCCCCAAAAGGAGAAGAGATTTTTGCAGATCCCTACATACTCTTACAAGGAGACAATCTCACATGAAGTCTTGTACTCAAAAGATTTTTCGCTTTTGCAGAATAGAGAGATCTAGATACATTTCTAGACATTGGGATGTTCGTCCAAACAGAACCCAAGATCTGTCCATCACTAATTAATACAGTTCCTCAATACATTCTCCAATAATCAAAATCATAAGAGTTCTGATGAAAAGTAGTTATTCACACACAGCAGCTGCTTTCTGAAATAACTGTGTTTAGAGAAAACTATCCAAATGAACAAAAGACATTGTATCCAGATATCCGATAAAATACACTGCAAAAACAAATCTTAAGTGATGTCCTGAACAGGGATGGTTTAAGCATATGTGCTTTTCTGAATCAAGGCACTATAAGTACCATTGTTATATCATGTATAACACATATATGTATTATCTTTCAGAGAGATTGGTTTCAGTATAAGCAATTCCTTTTGCTAAATTTAATAGCATTTAGCTAACGTCCTGTGTTTTGTAATATATTTTATACTTCACAAATTAATTCAGTACTTTTAAAACTTACTGCTGTACCAAGTGAGTCAACTAATAACACTACCCAGGCTGCTTAGAAAAGAAAGATGTTAGCATGATGTTTTACTCAGCAGGAAGAGCGTTGAGCGCATTTTTAATGATTTACCAGTTCTACTTGACTGAGCTTGCACCCTGTAAATGGATCATATGATCACTGATCACAAGTTAAACTGCTTTTGTTTCTCGCATGGCATGGACTGAAGGCCCGTTGTACAGTACCAGAGGTTCGTGTGCAGCTCTGTGTAAGACAAGGTGAGGTTACATACAACAGGCAGTTAATGGCTCATACCAGCAAGCCCTCAACTGAATGCAGCACATGAGGTTGAATTTTAAAGAGGTAGCTGACCTTGCAGCTGGGAGCTTTAACTGTGTGTTTTTACCTATTTATACCTGGATAAGTAAACACTTACTGAATGCTGAAAGGGCCTGAAAGCACTATGTTAGCCAGAGGCTAATCCCTATTCTCTGTGGATGAAAGAACTCAAAGGAAAAAGAAAGTTTTCTGCCTCAGGTAACACAAAGGTAAACCTGTAATAAGGAGCTCCATTTATTTTAACCTTAATGATGCCATATCTACATTTCTAATGAGCTCTCAGCAGTTAAAAATAAAATACTGCCCTGTTCTAAGAATGTCAGAAATGTAAGAACAATACTAACAGAGTATCACAATGCGGTGGACAATGAAAACCCAAAGTGTTCAGAAAGGCCCTCT